>NW_023458556.1:15435822-15461245 GCF_013731165.1 Rhagoletis pomonella | reverse complement strand
ACACACACACTCGTCGCCGCGTCAGGAGCGCTGTCACAAATCACACGGGACCGAGTCTAGACAAAGAGTTTTTTTTTCAATATTATTCCACTGAACTTTCAGCAATGATGCATTTATTTTACATTTTAATATTTAAGCATTTAAGCAACGCGCTCACACTTTTATTTTTGTTTAGCGATTTTTAATTTGCACACAAGATTTTAACATTTCTCTATAACTTGAAAATTTTTCACTTCGTTTCTATATCTGCTGCTGCGGCTTTTATTTTTATTTTATTTTTTCCTATTTTCAATTTGTCGGCTCCACAATAGCGCGCGCGTACGAACGCTCACACGGCCTTTGCAATTACTGCTCTGCCGCATGGCGTCCACAGTTTCCATCATCTGCTTCTTTCCGACTGCGTTGCGCTCACATAAAACAACAACATGCAAGCAGCGAAAGACAACAAAAATATTGAACAACCCAAATAGATGTCGTCGCTTGCGATTAGTAAGTTGCGATAGAAAGAAAAAAAAAACGCTCGAAAAATCTAAAAATGATTAAATGAAAAAAAAACCGAAAACTAGCACATCTGCCGACACACACAGCTGACGACGCGCTCACAAAACTCACACACGCTCGCCGGGTTTAGAGTTTTTGACTTTCTGCTATTTAGCATCACGTACTAACTGCTGACTAGTAAGAGCACATAATAAACCAGTCAACACCACCACGGTCTGCTTCGCAACTTATTGACTGTCTGACCGACGACTGTGCGAGCGACTGAATGAAATCGTACTGAATCGGCAGAATTGGCCAAATGGCGAAAGTGCGCTGTATGAGCAAAAATAGCAGTAGCGACTAAATAAGTAAGTAAGTAAGTAAGTAGGCAGTGTAGATATGCAGCTGTGCTACAGCGCGCAGTAGAGCGCATCGGGAAAGAAGAAGCAGACGCAGAAGCTGAAGAGTAAGCAGCCAGCAGTAGTAGTTACAAAAGACAACAGCAGCTGAACAGAACCGAACCGACGAGTCAGTGAATTCCACAATGGCTATTTGAACAGCAGCCAAAAAGTAGGAGTAGCAGCTAAACAAAAGCTTTATGCCGCGCGCGCAGGCAGCAACGAAAGAGCGTGAAGGAAAGCAGCAACCCACCGCGCACCCCCGCCCTCCTTTTGTAATAACAAAGCACCGGCACACCACAACCCTCATTCATAACAAGCACCCTATATTCATAAACATGAAGTGACAAAAACACGCAGTCATTGGCATATACGCCAACATTACCAGTGTTGCCAACTCGTGGGATTTTGCCCATAATTTGGGATTTTCGTAGCATAAAAGGGCGCATGGAGTTTTGCGTCTCATTATGATCTTTTTTTTAATTTTCATTTTGCCAAGAGTAACGGGTGAGACCACGACGACACCCACCTCCCTGAGTGGATGGATTCATTGCCCATTTCAAAGTATTTCTTGCTTAGCGGCTTTCTCAAATATAGTTAACAGAATGTTAAGATCCAGTTTATGCTTTTATGGCATTATTATATTAAAAAAAAAAAATTGCTTGTGGCACATAGTTCGTGAACACTACTGATTTGATATGAATATTTATTAAAAGGACCTGATTTAAACAATGGGAAGCTAACGTATTTGTAAGTTATGTTAAAAAACATATTTTGCTGTGACGGGTAAGACGTACCCGTACGCCAGTTTTATTGAATTGCAGCTGTTATATAAAAACAAATACGCAAATGCAGTCTCAGAAGTTTTTATAAAAAAAAAATCAAAAAAAAATTAGCTCGAAAATCATTACGAATATATATAAAAAAAACAATTGTAATGTTTTGTGTCACTGTATATACTCTTTATATATATTGTTTTTAAAAAATTTTAAAATTTAATATTCATAAATGGGATTTTCGAATTTTAAAATGGGATAAACAGGGCGTTTTCATAGAATAATGGGATTTTCGGACCTTTGGAATTGGCAACACTGCAACATAGACCAACCAAACTAACGTGAGTGTGTTATAAAGCGACAAGCAAGGCAACTGATTGACTGTGTCTATGCATACATACATTTTAATGCGTTTATTTCTGTGTCACAGCTGTGTAATGGCTGCTGGAGTTCGTCGCAGAAAATAGATAAACATCGGCAGCAACGAGTAACAGCAACAGCAGCAGCGACTGGGTACATCATGTGCGGGTTTATTATGATACCCGACAATAAAAGAAACTGCTAAACAACAAATGTAGAAATAATAGAAATGGTGGCTGCATACTAACAGCCGTCTATCGGCGTCTTACCCTCCCACCTGCCAGCCAACAATATCATTAACAGAATATGTGAAACTCTGTGAGCATCACATTGCTCTGGCTGTTACTAGAACATTAATTGTTCAACGCATTTAGCTGGATAGGCGACCACCCACCCACACATTTATGTATTTCCAAGGTGTTTTCATTTAACCGTAGCAGCCAAGCATGAAGCGGAGTATGCTTGCTTCATATACAATTCATTTTTCTCTATTGCATTCTCTCTCTCTCTCTCTATCTCGTGTTGGAGCTTTTATTTGGCTCGGCTACGGTTCAGTGTTGCCACAGAAAATATTTTTTCCTACCAAAATTTCCTACCAAGACCAACCAAAACCTACCAACAATTTTTTGAGTTTTTAATATTTTTTTTTCAATGTCAAGTTCATTAAAAATATAGACAACATAGCATTTAGTAAAACTAAAACACAGCTAGCACAATAAAAACAATTCATTTTGCTGTACAGACTTATACAAATTTATTTATGTCTCTTTACACATAAATATTAGGGCTGATCATGATGTTGTGGAAATGGTCTGGGATTTGCAATTGTTATTATTATTATTACAGCAGGAATAGTCCCGCTGCGACTTAAGAAGATCTATTGTGCTAAACCCCAAATGTATTCACACCAACCTTAGGCTATTTATGAAATTAAGTACCAAGGTATATCAGTCTGCTATTCATGATACGTGGGCCGTTACATAGAATACCTGCCCACAAGAGACTCGAGACCGAGCAGGCCTATTTTTCAGTCCGAATTGACAAAAGTCGAATGCCCGTAATGAAACCAAGCTCATCCATTAAACAGGTGCGCATACCTCCTGCGATAGCCACGCGGACCAGTCGTTGCAGCTTACTCAAGATCGCACCCACGTTTACTTGCTTAGCTTTTGGCTACCAGGCCGTTGCCGTATATGTAACAACGGGTCTTACGGTGATATTCCCCAAGTCTTACCATGAAGTCTCTGACAGGCATAAAACGAACTTGTAGCCTTGTTGGTAACATTCCAGAGATGTGAGCACCAATTGAGGCTTTTGCCCAGAGTTATCTCTAGATACTTCGCCTCTTCTGAGAACTCAATTTCTGTCCTTGCCGAGGTGGGTTTAACGAAGTTGACTTTCGTTCTTTTGGGAAATGGGACTATGGTGGACTTCAGTGGGTTTATTGACAAGCCCTTTTCAGCGCAACAGTCTTCACTGCATATACATATATATGTACATATACATACATGCAGTTTATCACAACTTTGTAGTTCAGTTCAGTTTAAATTAACTTGTAGGCGCATTAAGCACAAGTGCTACAAAGTTTAGAGACACATATTTTATATTTGTCGAAATAAGTAACTATCTTGGTCGCGGAACCTACCAAAATCCAATCCATCCTACCAACCTACCAAATGGAAAAGCACATGTGTGGCAACACTGCTCTCATTGCAATGCATTATCTGTAGATTTTATACTTTTACTCTTTACATTTCTCTTATTAAATGGTTAAAGGAGTTCCAGTGTTGCCAGCTGCGAAATTGATTAAAAAAAATATGTTTAATGAATATCTATTTGTAATTAATCTGAGCTTTTTTGTCCACAGCGGTATCAAGAATGGTCACACTGTACCTAATTATTTGTATATATTCAATAATAGAGGATAATGGGTCTAGTGGCATCCAGAGTACTGATTTTAAAATGGCTAGGATAGGCGGTATGCGGAAGATTTAACAAAAGGTGCGGATATGACGGAACAATAATTCTTCCCCGACACTCCCGATAAAATCCGCAAATTACAAATATGCAGAAAATTTTTCTTAAAAACGCTTGTATGAAACAAGCATTAGTTTGGTTTTGTTGAGATGAAAATGAATGGAAAATGGAGTATGGCGAAAGTTGAATATTCGAGTAGAAGATATATGAGCATGTTTGTATGTAAGTAAATTAAACATTAAAAATAAATTTGAAAAGCTTGTAAATTTTATCTAGTGAATGACAGAAAGGCCCCACGCCCCCCGCGATACAAATCTGAAAAACGTTGGGATAGACGGTTTCAGAACCTAAAAATTCAATGTCGAGCGCCCATCTCCAGCCAGCGCATTCAGATGCCGTTTTCCATACACAAGATTCTATAAGAAAATAAATCACTAAAAAAAGTAAACAGTTTAAGCGGTAACTTAGGTTTAGTTGGTTGGGATAGTTGAAGAGTAGTAATTCCTTTCGATGTTAGAAAGCTCGCTCAGCCACAGACGCTCATAATTTTCTCACACTTAGAACCAGACAAGGCTGTGCATTTATACAGTGGGCCGTAAGAGTTCTTAAAAGAGGAACATTTATTTTCTGCCTAAACTTTAAGGCAACGATATGCATCTCTTCTTTGTTCCTCCTCCTTTGAATACATGAAAAATAAAAAAATAAAAAATAAAAAAATAATAATACGATTTGTAAAAATTGTCAGTGGAATTGAAGAAACTTTTTCGCGTTCAATTGAAAAGGTTCATAGAATACAAAATTCTTCCGGCATTCATTGACTACGAGATGCACAGGAGAAATCTCTAACAAACTCTTTTACTAGCTATCAAATTTACCAAAATTATAAAGATTTTCGTATGTTTCCTGAGCTTTGAAATTACCTCGATATCTCCGTCGCAGTCACTTTTAAGAAGAGTTCTATAAAGCTGGACCATTTCGTACAATGATCCACGACATTCAGTAAGGGACTATGCTTGACTGTCAGCGAAGATAAACACTTGGTTGCTAAATGTACGAAAGCTTTCGAGCGAGGCTTCGTGCAGCCACCAGGATGATCAACATTCCGAACCACGCTTCCAATCTCCGTTCAAGGGAGATACCTGCCCTTACGATTAACCCATCATACTTGGAACTAACAGTGTATAAGTTCATGGAATTTGACATAATATGTTGAGATATTCTTTACAAATCTTGTTGTGTTGGTCACAAAATTGTATTTCTTATCGAATATGAGTAATGGTATATAATAGTCTGTACCAAGGAATATTTAACAAGGTAGAAGTAGCAACCAGCTCACCGCTCGCAATTGAGTTTCTGATGGAAATTGGAAAATGCCCATTGAAAAGGATTAAAAGTTGTTCATAATTTGATACTACAGTGGCCGTTCAAATTCAATGCTAATTCGTTGAATATTTTCCTGGGGGTGTCGAGACGGATATCGATATAATTGTCGACGTTATCAAGGCTAGCTGAGTGAAGGGATATTCCATTGATCCATGAGGGGATTTCTTTAAGTAACGGCCATCTTCCGAGTACGATATCGCCTAAGGTGTAAGGAACTTACCCTAAACCATAATTTCAACAACGTTAGCATACAGAACTCATCACTTAGCGGGCGAACAGTTTGTAGATGAGCTCAATCTGGGACTTGTCTATATGGAAATTTGTGATGGCTTACAATAATGATTTTCAATTGTCCGGCGCACCCAGTTGGTGGTGTTATAGATGGATGCTATGTCGATAGAAAAATTCGTTTACTACTTCGAAGTTATAACTATGTGTGTTTGTGTCGTCTGGTCTTGCTAGCCTAACCTTTTTTGCTTCCCTCAGTGCTTCAGTGCTTTGCTTCAGGGTTTTTTTAGGGCACTTAAAGTTGTTCATTTCAAAAGTAACTTTTTGTAGGGAACTGTACTAAAATTTAGCTTTAAATTTTTTTTTGTAAATATTTTAACCCTTGAACTCCAAGCAAAATGGGTCTTCTTGGCCCTTATTGTGACCAAGTTCTATCTTAGTCCATTCAAAATGCCTGTTAGGGGATTAAATATTTCTACAAAAATGCTCAGCAATTTTAGAGTCAAAATGCTTCATACTTATTCGTATCCAGAAACAAAAAGTTGCGTGTTATACTTCCATAAATATAAGTAGGTACAACAATTAAAAGCTATCTTTATTTAGCACTGCGCCACTACAATTTCCATTGCAACGCTATGGCCATACATATTCACATACATAGTATCTATTTATTAGGGCGGGTCATTTTTTACTATGCGCGTATAGCATAGTAGGATTCTAGGTGTAATTCTAAGCAAATTTGCCGAGGAAACCATGGGTCTAAAATCAATTTGTAGTTTGCCAGATTGCGAAGATTCGTTTCGAAGGAAATGTGAAAATGTTCACTGGGCGCAAGAGGTGGAGGTTTTAAGAAAGAGATTGTTGAAGAAATAGAATCCTCATACCAAAAAATTCCTTATAGCATGTTTTATGCAAAATTTAAGCGCTTCTTTACGACACTACAGCAAAATGCTTACACGTAGAATGTATCTGTGCTATACGCGTATAGTCGAAAAGATCTCCCATACAAATCGACCCGCCCTAATATTCATATAACATGTATTTATGCATATCTGTAATTAAGCAAAACATTCTCATCGTATAATTAAAATACAAAGTAATGAAAAATTTTCGCGCAATACAAAGCTACAAAAACAACTGCACCAGCAAAAGTGAAATTCAAAAAGGAAATGGTAATCGCTTGTCGTCATTACCATTGCGAAACATAGTTGGTAACAACATGCAACTAACCCAAACAACAACAAAATTAACAGGAATAAGTGCAAAAATACATGCAACGTAACTGCTTAACTATGCTTAATAACAGTTTGTTGCATGCACATTAGGGTGGAACGAAAAAAAAGTAATTTTTTTGATTTCGAAATTCTAATAGTGCGGAAAAGTTGCTTAACAAAATCAAATTGAGCCTTGGTAAATCATTTTCCTATCGGATTATATTTGCTGACGCCTCAGAAGCCTTCAAATTTTGAAAAAACCACTCAAATTATGGCTCTTTTGAACTTTTTTAAAAGATTTTTTAGAAAGATTCTTAGTTTGTAATGTTGGTCTATTATATTTTAATATAATAATGCGCAAGTTTCGATTTGATAAAAAATTTCAATAATTTTTTAGCTGAGAGTGTTTCGCGTTTTCGCATGGGCTAAATATAAAACTTTAAAGGCCCGTCCATATACAACTTTTGCAGAGCGTCGGCGTAGCTTTGACAGCTGGCTATCAGTATAGGAATTCAAATGCAGCCGTCCACATAGCCAAAATTTGGCAATGCTAACGTTAACGCAAAGCAAAACGAGGCGAACGCAACGCGAAAGTTTTATGAAGATGAGCCCTAAGGCGATCGTAAATATTATCCGATCGGAAAGCTTTCCTGCACCATAAAAATTTCGAAATCGAAAAATGGATTTTGTTTTTTTCCATCCTAATGTACACATGTACACACTTATACTTTCACTTTTATCAAAGCGGACCGTACAGACGTCACAACTTAATGCACATTACACTTGGGTTCGTTGGTAGATGGTTTCAATGTTGTTGTTGTTGTGTCTCTGCGATTTTAAACTTTAGAATTTCATGGTACCGTACGCAATCGATTTGTAGTTGTTGTCTTTATTGTAGAACTTTTTACTAAACGTCAGATGTTTATTTTTAAGTAGCTTATATGCCTTCGGAGTTAGTTTCCAAGTGTACATTATCTACATACATACACTTGCTTGGTGCACCTGCACGTTTATACTTGTGTCAGTATGTAAATGCAACAAACGTATATGTATGTGTGTAATTGCAATTTAAACAACTTAATGGTGTTATGGAACCTAACAAAATGGGCATTGGTAAAGAGCGTAGAGAACGCTGCATTTGACGCATTAATGTAAGGATTTTTGCAATACAGTCCAGCTACTTGAACTATATAATGTAAGCACCAGCAATTCCGGCGTAATAAGAAAATGTTGGACGGCCATGTACACAACCAATTTGCATATGATCTAATAGAATATTTTTAAGGTGCATTTACATAACTACATATGTATGTACATATATGACGCGTCTAATAACGGGTCTAGAGAGACAGCGGCGTATCACTCGTGAGTAAGCTAACTTGTAGCATAACCGCGAATTGGAACCAAAGAATGAGGTTAACCAACCAAAGCGTAGGCGCGGACTTTGAAACTCATGCACCCGAAGAGCAATCACGCGGTTGAAAAACAACGAAGCTGAACACATGCCCAATGACCGGAGTATAGGAGCGCTCTGCCCGATACGCCATTCGTGCCAACTATCGCGGGATAAGCCTGGCAAATACCTGGCAAATCCATAATAGATCAGGTATTCACAATACGCCAAACCTTGGAAAAAACTCGCGAGAATAGAATCGACACGCACCATCTATTTGTTGATTTCAAAGCCGCTTTCGACAACAGGAAAATAAGTTCTCTTTAAACTGCGATGTCTTAAATTGGTATCCCCGCGAAACTACATCGACATTATCGGTAAAAACCGGGGTTGCATCTGTTCAGCCTTCACGGAGTTAAGACAACTATTATAACAACAACCACATTTATATTTCCTGTCTTGAAGAGCATGAGACGGCGAAACTTCTTCTTCGTATCTGCTCCGCCTCTGCAAGGATTAGATACGAGGTTTTCGTGAACGACTTGTTGAGAGACGAAGAACCAACAAATTAAAAGGAACGTGAAAAGAGTATTTAGGCTTAGTGCTGTTTTCTGTACGCGTTTTTTTGGTATTCAGGTGCGATAAAAAGGGGAAAGGGCCTGCATTTTCCTCTGAGTTTTACCTAAGTAGTGTTTTATTGCTATCCTCGCTGACTTCTAGTTTCCTCACATTGACAGACTTGCGCAGGAGCTCAAGTCTTCCTACACATGCTGAGAGTGAATTATAGAAGATTCACTATAACAGTCCCGAGTGACAAAAGAACAGAAAACTCTGTAAAAGTCTCCCCCGAACGTTCTCTTCTCTACTCGCATCCCCCTTAGGGGTGAGTGGAGTTTCGAAATAGAGGTTCAATCAACATCTTCGCTAATGGATCGGAGTTGGACGTCAGAGTTGATGTAGGATTATTCTGTCAAGAAATATCCGCAAATCTCATGTTCAGGTTGCCTGTTTTCTGCAGTGTTTTTTGATAGCCCAGCGGAAATTAGGGCAGGGTCCTAGGATGCCTTTATCGTACGATTGCAGCTGGTTGGATAATGCCTGGACTCCCTCTGGATCGCCTAGGATTACTCGCAAAAGAAATATATTTGGGTCCCAGGAAATGTGGCCAGGATACCTTTGGGTATTGGTGGCCTTAATGTTGACTACTCCTGGATTCAGTGAGCGCTGAGTGAAAACCCCGCCATGCTAAGGTGCACATTGCTGTTGTTTTGGCACTATCAAGCCCCACCTAGGTCGGTTTGTCCATTAATCATTGTCGTCAAGCTTGGACTTGAGGGAGAGGGCTGATTTAACGGAGTCGGACTGAGCTGATATGTAAAGAGGTGGTTGATGTCATGGGGGAGTCTCCACATGGCGGACACTTATTGCGGATATCGGTCGAAGTAGCTGTTTAGGCGGAACGTAATTGTGTCAGAGTGGCGCGGATCTCTCGTGGAAGTCGAAGCTCTGTGTCTGCAATGGGTGAAGAGTGAGCTTCGATTACGGCATTCATAGGTTGGGTCGAGAGTTGGGGTAGGTGGTGACCGGCCATATTTGAATGCCGTTGCCTTCTGAGCATTTTTTTGTGCTCCGTCACAGGGAGCATTTATGACTCGCTATGAAGATGGTGCTCAGGCGAAATTAAAAAATATACTGTCGCTGTTCGGAGTTCGGCATTCTGACAAGTTTGCGGCTTCGTCCGCCTCTGGCTAATTGGCTTATATATTGCCAGCAAAGTTTCTTTGGATTTGCCCCAGGTACTGCTGGCGGGCGACTTTAGGACTGGGTTGCAGCTCTGTACTTTATTGACAATTGCCGTTGTGTGCGCGTTGAAGGAGAGTGGGCTATCAAAGGTAGCCCCTGGGAATGTTAGATGTCTCTCTACGTCGTGGGTAGCACCTAAGATTTTCGGGTTATTAATCGTCGGAATTGGTTTGTCTCTAAGATCCAACGTCGTTCAGGCCCATAATCATCTACGGGCGCTCAAACGGACTTTTACAAATGGCCAAGTGCAAACTCATGAGTCTGACATAACTCTTCACCAGGCGCAGTCCTGTGGGAACCCTCATGGGCTGGCTATTTTATAGATTTAATTACGTATATTTTGAGAATGTACTGGTATCTCTTTACTTGTAATCCTGAGGTTTATAACGCTTATAAAACCATTAGCCAAACATGCAGGCGAGTATTTATATTTGATTGCTGTTTATAGCCTGCAGGCGGCGGATTAACGTGCGGCAGGTGTTATCAGAAGTTAGATAATCGGTCTAGGTGCATACATATATACATATGCTCACACAGTTACATGCATTTCCAACTCTGTAGGAAAGCGAAGTTATCCTTGGGTGGAGTTCAGACTGTTCCAAATGTTCCTAGTACTTAGTTCTCCGTAGATGCCCAGCCAATGGTTTCAAATGTCTTTGTTACAATTGGCATATCTTTGGAAAATTATTGTGATTTTTGGTTGCGGTGCCAAATAAGAAGAAGAGCAATAGAAAATTTCATGTATACATATCCATAGTGAATTTATTGGTTAAATAAGATTTTTCTTTAAAATTCAACAGAAGGAATAATTAACTTCATCTCCTCCTTACCGCTGGAAACTTTTCGGCAACAATATCGGTAAATAATATCGATTACGACTTATGTTAGCTCCGTTTAATAATATCGATTTTTACGTTTGAAAAAAAAATAATTTTTCGATAACAGTATCTATGAATAATATCATTGTTTACACAAATAGATTATCGATAAAAAATATAAATATCTATCGATAATAATATTCATCGTTATAGACGAAATTTCGAATAATATTGAAATCTAGCGCCAAATCGATTAATTTTTCGATAAAGGTGTGAATGAAGTATGCCTACTAACAAATATATCAACGAATCGATAAACTTCCACAGGCGAAATCTTTCTCTGCCTTATCGATTATTATTATAATAACATCGTGAGTGAGTATGTGTCCAACTCAAATTCAAAATCCAATTTTTTCAGCAACAAACCAATTGCCTGCCAATGGATATGCCTGCAGGGATTTTATTAACATTGCAACGACTATCAACTGGAAATGTGCATGCATAGGCATATATACCCACATATGTATGTATGTAGATGTGTAGGTGAGTGTTGCTGCACTGTTGAGTAGCACTTAAAACGACAACATGCAATGAGTTCGCAATACGTAACAACAACAAGACTGGTGACATTTAGTACTGACAACCTGACGAATATAAACGAGCAGCGAACGAATTTTCTATATATGGATACATATGTCTCTATGTATGCAGTAGAAAGTACACCCACACAATATAATCATACATACTTGAATGTTTTTTTTTACATGTTTCCACATATTTTGTAGCAGCAGGCGCACATTAAGTGATAACGACGAGGCAACAAAGTGTCAGCGCAATAATAATTTAATTTAGATATAAAACAGAAGCAGTTAGAACTCTGTATGTACTATGACCGTGTAAATGGCTCTGGGGCTGGGACTGGCGCTTGGTTTGAGGCTAACTATAACTGTGACTGCAAGTGAATACATACACGTACAACAAAAATGATTGCAGTATGACTGCACGTTCCACGTTAGTGAGTTGCTGCTGGCGGAGGTGGTTAAGTGCACGACAGCTGCATGTGGCAGCTCGCATTCGTCACTTGCTTGCAATGGTAGCTTCGAACCGAACACCTACGTACACACACATACATAGTACATACACAGTCCCACAATTTGTGTATATCTCTTTTGTGGTATCGAAGTATGTAGTTGTGTTGATGTGTTCCTAGCCACTTCGCACGTTGTTTGCATCCTCACACGGACCTTCTGTCCTGGGCTTGGTTAAATCACAACAATGCAATTGGTTAGGCACACCATAGTTGCAATGTTGCATTGTTACGCTTTTATTTTATTATTACATATCTACGTATGTACATTAGGGTGGTCGAAAAATGCATGTAAAAAAGTTAAGTATTTTTGTATTTTTCAGTTTACTGAGTTCTTTCTTTAAGTATACTTAAATTCGCATTCGCAAATGTGAGAAATATGACATTCGAAACATCCCCAATATGTATCAAAGCGATTATTGAAACAAAGTATTTTTGAGTACTGAGTACTTTCGAGTTCCTTTTTTGAGTACTGAGTACTTTTGAGTTCCTTTTTTGAGTACTGAGTACTTTCGAGTTCTTTTGTGAGTACTGAGTTCTTTGGAGTACTCAGTATCGATACTTTTAAAAGTCGGCTGCTGTCGATCCTTTTGAGAATCGAGTTCTGAGTACTTTTGGTATCGATACTGCTCAACACTAATACATACATACATACATACATAAATAGCCATTTACATTGTATTGTTTGCTTGATGCTATAGCACTACGCCTTGTCATGCCAAGCGTGTTGTTGCCGTGCATGGCTTGTTGCATGCCAAGCTGGGCGTAAAACTATTTTTAAAGTAACCATAAATTATATTTCCGTTTAACGGTGGGTTGAAACTGAAACACACTACTAACTAAACACTATAATGTGTGGCAGGTAATCATTTGTCGATTCGAATGGAGCAGGAAAGGATATGAATTATTTGAAAAATTGCTTGTGGCAAGAATTCAATTACACGAACGCAATTGATTTCAGTAAAAGTGAGTGAAGGTTGATTTTTATTAAAGCGGAGTCGAAGTCTGAAGCGGATATAAGAAAATAAATATTAAATGGGGAAAAATTATAAATGGATCGATTCAGAATGAAGTAAGTACTGAGAAATTGTAAGGTGCTATGACCGGATAGACATTCTTGATATATTCTTGCTACGAAAGATATAAATATTTTGACTAGAGCCAACAACGATTTGCTTAATGGTTACACGGATTGACGTATTTGTTACGAAAAGGAGGAGCGTCGGAGCAAATTATGTGTGATTATTCGGAATTAATCAGAATAAGATTGAAAATTTTAGTTCTTCTACAGTCGGATCCTGTAGCATTGGGAATTGGTCTACCAAGAAATTATTTGGATTTATTAGGGAGGCTGATAATTAGTCAATTGGTCTGTTAGGTTCGGGCGAAGCCGAAAATTAAATACCCGGCGCTCGTTATATATATATATATATATATAGTCTTTTCCGCCTTACTGAAAACTACCGTTACATTTTCGATAATATGCTCAGTTAGACTTAATGAAACAATTTAACCGTGTTTGGTAGAATTCGAGAAGGCGTCATATAAGTCAGCATTTTTTCGATATGAAGAGTAAATTAGTGTCCCTAAAATTCAAAATATCGAAGTTTTCTCATTTCTGAAATTTACCGTTAAATGGAAATTGGCTTTATTTTAACCCAATTTTTAACAGTTTCAGAATTTTTATTACATGAAAAAAAAATGCGTAGAACGATCAGCAAAAAAATTCTCAAAAATCAGGGCGAATTTTCAGACATTTGAAATTTGCACATTCTTTAACTAAAATTTAATGGGCTGTAAAACTGCATACCTGAATTATTTTTATAAATTCGTATTAAAAAGTTCGCGATTTTGCTGAAACTTTGCAGATTTTTCTTAATTTTTGCACACAGTATCATTCTTGGATTTAAATGGAATTTACTAAAACATAAGCCATATTTTTAAACAAAATTATAAAAAAAAAAATTAGTATGTAAAACATTGCGAATATTAACAAAAAAGAGCGGTACGCCCGATTTTGGGAGTAACAGTATATTAAATATGAAACAAATCGGACTATAAGTACCGATTTACCAAATATCTCGACTCCTGCACCACCTATCAGGCAAAATGTATTATTACATAATAAATTATGAGCTTCAAAAATGACTCGCTGGCCTACACCACACAATATCTTGTGCCTAAGATGAGCTTTATTTCGAAGCTTTATCACAGGATCTTCCAATAGCTTCAAACGTAGATGTGTTTCGAAAGCAACGGAAGTCAAATAAAATACACAATTTTAGTAGACGTTTGCAGCCTTATCATCTTTTTGTTGTGTCATTATTATTTCAAGTAACATTTACACTTATGTGAGAGGAGGGGAACAACAAGGCCTGAAAGCTCGGAATGCTTCCGAAGTAGAAATATTCTGAATCAGAGAAACCCACATGGGTTAAAGCAATATTTTTAATAAAATTTAGCCACCTTTTGACAAAAAAAACATTTTTTTTTAAAGTGAGATAGTAATTTAGATGTGTAAATATATGTATTCTTGAACTCATACTCATTGCTCACGAACCATATCATCATAATATGTACTTATATACATACATATGTTTGTATTTATACGCTTCGATACGCCATGATTAACGAGTTGAGTGCGAACAAATACAATAAGAGCTTATATATTATATGCAGTATATGTGCATTAGGGCAGTCCTTAAATGTGGAAAGCAAATTTTTACATCCGATATCCTAAGCTTCAACGCTCACGTCGATGCTACTAAATATAGTCGAAGAAGCAAGTTCAGATTACCCTATGAAAACATCTTCCCCGACTCCAATTGGGACCAAAATTGATATGTGATATCCTAGGCTATAGTAGCATAAATTTTCAGTATTAAATGAAAAAAAATAACAATTAATTTTTTGAGTCTCCATAGAGGCATCTGACCCTTGGCCCCTTTGCCAGACTCCAATCGGGGCCAAAATTTACATGCGATATCTTCGATTATGCGATACTACCATAATCGAAGATATCGCATGTAAATTTGTTTTGGGTATTATTAGATGCAAAAAAAATTAATTTTAATTTTTTGAGTTTCTATAGAGGAATCTGAACGTTTCCCCTGCGCGATACACCTTAACTGTCTCCAATTGGGACCAAAATTTATATGTGATATCTATAACCAGCGTATTACCGATTGAGGGGATGATACTGCAAAAAATTGTTCATTTGATTTTTTACGGACCACCCTTATGTACATATGTATATTTTTATAAGTATTGTACTTTATCATTTATGGTAAGAGTATAAACAGAGAACAGAGAGTGAGAGCTTGCGTAAGCCGGAAGTGCAATAACTGCTCAGCAGTTGCGCCAGACTAATAGCAGGATACATGCTGAGAACGACGAACGGCAGACGCAAAATATTCAATGAAAAAAAAAAACAACAACAAAAAATATAAAACGAATTGAAAAGAGAGCGAACGAGAAAATTAGTGAAAAAGGAAGCAGCTCGCTTACGCACATATGCACATGAAAGTACATACAATCTTGATTACTCCGTGCGCACATATTTACATGCATACATGTTCCTTATGATGACGAGGATGCTGGCAATGAGCTGGGGGTGTTTATGCAGCCGCTAAACTTCCAAGGTGAGGTGAGTTGAGTGGCACAGTGGGAGGTTATGCCTACGGCGTTGGATTAAGGCCGACGCTTGCAAGAGAGAAGCCAAAGCAAAGGATGTGTGCTTGAAATGTTAGCAATAATAGGCGTTGCGTGAAAAGCAACCATGCCACGACCACCATAACCACTCGGTGTGTGTGTGTGTGCGACATGGCGGTGGGAGAAAGCGTGTGAATAAAATGTTATCTGAGCCTAGCAATTGAAGTGTATGACAAAGGAAAATCTCATTTGAAAATATGTATGTATGTATGTCTTCAAGATGTGCACACACCTACATATGCATATACATACAAGTAGCAACATGTGCATACATGTACGTGTGTAATTTAAGGAGCACTCGCAGTTGTGCTATTGTAAAGTTACAGAGTGCGTACGCATACGGTTACACAAAACGTCGCCATGGGAGGACAAACGTAACCAGAAATGGGACGAATATTAAGGCACATTTAAGTTTAATGTCCTTACTTGGACATGTTTTATTTGCTTTTGGAAGCACAACGAAGGAAAAAAAAATATTTAATTGCTGAACGTTAAAAAAGTCATTGCTAATAAATGTGGTTGTTAATCTAGTAACACTCCTTGCTCAGTGAGTGTACATAAGATGAATGTGACCAGTGTGACTCGCTTGGAAATCATGAATAAAATATACAGCAAAGACAATACAATAAATGCCATTGTCCAAATAAAAAATGAGCATTCTGGGAATTGACATTTAAACGCCATAATAGCTTAAGGATGCTAAGTAGGCGTACCATGTATACGTGTGCTACATCTTTGAAGGAGCCCATCAGCGAACTGTAGACGGTTAGCATTGAGTTAATTTCATTAAAATTTGTAAATAAAAGGGAGTATTGCCAAAGGCCTTGAGCCAAAATTTACTTAAGAATTAGTTATTTTTATGTAATAGTCGGCGTGAAAAATATGCATACCCTGACGTTGTGGGGATTTTATTTATTGATATTTTCCATACCCAATTTTTCAAAGTTTTGTTTTTATAAAAATATATTTTTATAAAAAAAATATATAAATAATAAGAATTAAATTTTGTTTATTTATATGGAACTCGGGGAAAATGCAAGAAATTTTCATCGAGGGTGTTGCGTACCTTCTTTCATATAAAACAGGTTGTGTTCATGCTTTATATCAAAGAAAATGAGCAACACCCTCGGCAAAAAAAACTCTCAAAAATAAACGACATTTTTTATCAACTTGAAACTTGCACTTTATTACACTACAATTAATTTTCCAGCAAAAAAAACCGACTTCAGGTCTCATATAAAAACTTAGGAGTACCGTTAATTTTTTCATGATCCAATGATCGGAGCTAAACCAGATTAGTATGGGACCACCTCTGACACACCACCTTTGGGATGAAAAATTCGATATAATTCTTCTGAATTTGACCTTGCGATGACCTTGGCATGACTTCTAGATGACCTTGAGGAGTCAAGGGGCCCAAATATAGGATTCAACGACAACAAAAACAAAAACAAAAATTTTATTTTTATTTTATTAAATAAATTATTTGTCCTATTTGATCCTCAAATGACCTCGAACCTGACAATATAGGCGTTAATGGACCTCGGATTTGGGTTCAAATAGCCTAAAACCCCATAAAATATATATGAATTTTTAGGTTTATTCAAAGAATTTTTTCCTACTTGACCTTCAACTGACCACAAACCTGACGTGAAGGAGGCTAACGGACCTCGGATTCGCATTCAGCGTGTCGAATAACATAGGGATATATACAAAGGTTTGGTTTAATATGCATAAACCGTTGTTTTTTTTGTAAGCCTGCGTTATTTAAGTTGTCTTGACACAAAAATGCATTCATTTGTAGTATTATTTAAATGGCTCAACTGCCCCTATAAAGGTCACAATGTTGCCTTAATAAAGACATTTATTCATAAAGTAAGTACATATATTTTTTCAGAAAGTTGTTACGCCTCCATATAGTACAATTGTAGGTATGTATGTATTTATTGTCAGCTTCCGTGCCCACTGGCACGCCCAACAACTCGTCACAACTGTGTGAACCCTACAAATGACAACTTTTGTCAAGCGTCAGAAAACAATAATGGATTTGTTATTGCACTCAAGGGATCGACGCCCATTCTACGCTTACGACTAACTATTGTATGCACCGAAAACGCTGACATACTCGAATACATCTAGCCACACATCCATACCACACACACAAATGCGTGAAACTGCTGACTGAGTGTCGTCTGTCTGTCACATTGTTCTTTCCGCCATCTACAGTATAGTTTCTGTCAACTCAGCTGCCGTTGTTTCTCTTGTTTGTATTATTATTTTTCTTTGCGTTGTTTCAACAATCTTGCCATCTCTTTGTTTTCTCTCAATGCAGCTTCGCAGGTGCCTGCCTGTGTGCATTTTCATTTAAGTTGATCCGCTTTTGTTTTACTTGAAATTTTCTTTCATCAAAATACCCAAACACATACTCAAGAAATTTTCGCAGACCTTCCATATTTGAGTAGCTTCCCAAAGATATGTGCTGTCGCGTATTTATGTATAGCAATGTATTCCTGTGTGTACATTTCGAGAGGTTAATTCGGTTCAGTGCTATGGTAATGGGGTATAATGTAGCAAGGGAGCGAAAAATTTAAGTGTTAAAAGCTGTTGGACGAAAGGAGTTATAAACTTATTTCGGTCCAATTAAATGAGTTGCAAGAAGTAAAGTGGACTGAACAAATGCGGACAGGAACAGGAAAAGGAACAACGAAGGGGGGATTATGTGAGACGGTGGAAAAAGTTGTATTTTTTGTAAGGGCTAAGTGAGCAGTCATAATACACTGGCAGAAAATAAGTTTAGGTGAAAAGTATTTTTTTGTTTACTTAACTTACTGAGTTTCAACGCACAGTGCTTTAAGTAACTTAACTCTTCCTCATACCGTTTTTTCTGGCAGGCATTAGGTGTGTTTTTCGTTAACGTATTGGTATTTTTGGTTCAGTGTATTGGTATTTTTGGTTCAGTGTATTGGTGTATTTGGAAAAAATTTTAACAGAAATGGAAGAAAGGTGTTCTCAGCTGTAGGAAGTTTTTGGCAATAAGCTGATTTGATGAGTAAGTGGAAAGAAAATTTCACGCAGAATTGTATGATTTTTGCTCTAAGAAATTCGAAAAGTATTGAAATTATGGTGGGGAAAATAAGTGTTGTATGTGCTTTGCCAAGATATTGCTCCTTTCATATCCAAGATCCTACTAGACATTGGATTGGACTGAGACCGGCAGCTTTTTTCATGTGTTGGAAAATTTATCGATATCTTTATGAATTAAAAAATCTAAATCGGCAGCGGTATACTGTGAGGTTTCGATTTCGATATATTTTTCGATATTGTTGTACCTTTATATGTGCTTATCGATTTTTCAGATTTGTTTATCGATGTTTTAATTTATTCATGTACACCGTTTCCAAATGCTGGATCATATATTCCGATATATTTTTAGATATCTATATACCTTTATCTGTATCTACTTATCGATTTTTCCGACTTGTTTATCGATAGTTGCCAAAATGTTTTTGAAACACATGACAATAAATTTATCGATATCGTTAATGTGGTTATCGATACTGTTATAATTATTGGTATTGTCCGAATTTGTGGATATCTTTATCGAAATATTCATCCACGGCGTTGTCGTATCGATTTTGATAAGATTCACATCATAATTTTTTCCAGTAATCGAAATATTTTTAGTAATTTTTATCAGAACTCGTATTTGACTTCCACTCAAATCTCTGATTTTTCTATAAAACGGACTAGATGGATGTAGCAATAGCACAAAGACGTACGGACTGAAAAATGAGAAACATTTAGAGGCCATTTAGACTTTAATTATACGTCCATCAACTCCACTTAGTCTAGTTATGATTCCTTATGGTGCAATAATTGTAGAAAATAACGAAAGTTTAGTTGGTCAAATAAAAATTTAAAAGCCGTTTGCGCACGCACAATTCCATTAACAGCACAGCACTAAAAATGCATGAAACAACAGCAAAGCTTTTTATAAAAGTACATGCTTACACACACATACTTACATATGTACATACATATATAGATGCTTACCATGTGTGACCACAGTCATTGCGGTGCCTGTGATAATAAAATGAGGACATTCACTAGCATTCCAGTAAGCATTTGCCAATGCAAGGCATTCCTCTTTTTGCTATTATAGTTTTCTGAATATCTTTCTGCTGTGCAGACATGGCCACAAACTCATACACACACACACACAAACACACACACACACGCGCAAATGGCGCTGTATTTAATACACGCAAAAATGTTTATGACTGAAAATGCCTTTGGTTTTATGTTTTGTCGATTTTGCGTTTCAATGGCTCATGCAATGAAGAAAGCAAAAGAAAAGGTTAAACTTAAAGAGAGAGAACCAACCGTAAGGCGTGAATTGGAATATGGCTTTGTGAAAAGCATCAATGATTTGTGTGTATTGCTTCACTTATTGTGAGGAATGCTGCTACTGCTAGGAATGCGTTGTGCAATGTCTGGTTGAGAAGCTTGCTATTTGCTGGCTGCCGTCACATATGTTTGTGTATGTATCTCTGAATGTACTATGTACATTAGGGAGCATCACTCTCCACAAGAAAAAATTGGTACTGAGTATTTTTCCATAAGAATTAGTCAAATTTACTTTTTTCTAAGATTTCCATCAAAATATTTGAAAAAAATATAAAGATTTACGTGAAAAAATTTACAAAAATCGATTAAAATTAATTGTTCACAACACTCTGGTCATCAGGTTATGTGTTATTTCCAAAAAATCACCTCATATGATAGAATAGCTTAAAAGTTCTACATACAAATTTTGAAAATTGTATCAATGGAATCAAAAAAATGAAATTTTTTGAGGTATTTTCAAATCTTTCCAGCTCACGTAAATTTTCGTATTTTTCCCAAATATTTTTGAGCTAGAATTAAAGTATAATAAATCTTTTAATTCTGGTGGAAAATCGTTTTTCCTTTTTGTGGTGTTTCACCTTAAAGTACATATGTATTAATGTAGGTACATGTACGTATATGTGCCAGCAAATTGACGGCAATGTCTGCGAATGAGCATGCGGGTCAACCCATTAGATAGCAGGTCAGCGGGCAGACAGAGTTAGCTGGCGATTAATGTCACAGCGTAGACAAAAACAAAAAAAAACTAACACTCAAATGAATATCTGAATAGGAAAAACAAGCGAAAGATGTAGAGAAATAGTTGCATGGAGAAAGTGAGAAAAAAACTGACAGACGAAATGCGTGTTTGTAATTTTCGCTTTAAGGAGGTGTAGTTAGTCAATCGATAAGTCAGCTTATGCGGGTTAGTCAACCTACTTGTTTTACTTCGAAAAGCGTATTTAAAGACTTATTTGCAATTGTTTTTTTTTCTGACAGAGAGCAGTAAGCTTTTATTTATCTCGTTAGTCTGCAAGCTGCTGCATGTATTATCTGAGAAGCTGGGAAAAATATTTAAAATCGGTCTTGTAAGCGCGCGATTTACAAAACTGAGATGAAATTTGGTGCAGAATAAGATGTGCATGTGTTAGTTTAAGGTAACTTGCTTTTTACTTTTCATATACTTAAACTGTTCTTATGAAAAAATTATACTAGAAAATCCAAGTAAAATGTCTATAGTTAAAAAGGGACTAAAGAAACAATAATTCTTCTTCTTCTTCTTCCATATAAAAGCTTTTACTACCCGCTCTGGCCACTCTAGCCAAGCTTCCATAAGTTTGGGGATAAATATTGAGGACGCTAAAAAATCTTTCGGTCAGAGTCGGAAGTGATGGTAAATTTTTATATGCACCGACCAATCCTTGAAAACTATAAATATCTTGCCGTCGAGTACAGAGGAATATTCCCAAAGGGAGAAGTGATCATGACGCTGTGTTAGTTTTGAAAAATATGTACCCATCAGAAAATTCTACCAAATTAAATTTGAAATTATAGAATCGGTATAGAATCGATCAAAAATATTTCGAAAATGTACAATGCTAACATTACATATTTTTAAAGAAAATGTTCTACAAATATCAAATTTCCCAACAACCTGCAAACCAGTGTCAATTGAAAGAAAATACCAAATTCGATTAGTTTGCTTTTTTAGAGGTTCGTAAAACAAGCTAGGTAATTGATGTCTGCTGTTTGATCTTACGTATTTCAAAGCACTTAAGAAGACTCTTCTGCTGTGATATACATATGTATGTATGTATGTACCACAAAAATTTTAAAAATTCTGATTGTTGTCCTTTCTATGTCTGGAAGTAGCTCGGCTCGGAAAATCGTTATGTTGGCTACTAAAAGTTGCTTCTGTTAATAAGAGGAATCTGCGACAGTTAAGAAAGGAAATGTGTAGCCAAAGAGACGTTTGCGAGAAGCGAAATTTAAGATGCTTTCAAAAAAGAAAACTTACTTATTCTTAGGTACCATTTTTATCTTTAGCTAAGTTAGATTCATCTGGTGTTAGGACAACTGTTCCATCAAGGTTAACGTTTTCCTTCTTTTCTTTAATATTTTTACGTGCTCTGAATTTTCGCAGGACTAAGCTATTTCCAAGGAGGGAGGGAGGGAGTGACCTTGCGTTCAGAACCAATAAAAACGGGAAACTTAGCGTTTAATTGGTCTTTATAATGGGTCTAGACATGTATGTAGGGATATTAAGCTTCACTTGGAGATTCCAAAAGAACAGATTGGTTTCAAATTCAGTGGCCCCGTCAGCAACTGTGCATAAATGCTAGAATTCATGCGAGTTAGACAAACTCCAAGAGGATTTTGCTGAAGCTCATCGCAATTTTATTGACAAGAAATGTGGAATTCAAGCAAATTGTGTCTTTACTACCGCTTATTACAGATGGCCAAATTTGGAGAAAAAATATCCAACACACATTCTTCAACGTTCGTCATTATGTTGCGTATACGCAGAGCTGATCGGTAGCAAACGATTATATACATACATAATAATATTTTATCGTTACTAAACTTAGTCTATCGTAAAACTATAATCCATAGAGAAGGTATTTTAAATTTTACATATTTTTGATAATGAAAAGTTATTTGCCTGAATTCCTATACATTCTTCATTAAGTTATCAGCAATCAAGCTTAAAATTCAAACATAAAACAAACTGTTATTTTACCAAAAATTTAACGCATTCAATGTTATTCTGACACAAAATAGAATCTTGAATTAAAACCAAATTAATCTTAGTGTTGGCGAAAAGGGTGTGGAGAGAAGTCAAAAGTTAAAGCAATTTACTTAACTTTTCATTGAAATACTTCAAATAGATATATATATATATATATATGAAATCGTACAAGTAAATACAACCCACTTCCCTTGAGTAGCTACATTACATATTTGTCATCAAGAATAAACTCATATCTTTACTTGAAGGCTTCTTTTTAGTTTAATTTTGAAGAGTGATAAAATCCCTACCTACCACAAAAAATATCTGCTAATTTTAGGTACACTGAGTCAAAAAAGGATTAAATTGAACTAAAAAAAATCACTTTGTTCTCTCTTATTTTACTTTTCAATAGTTTAAGTATTGGGTAATTCCTACTTAACACCAATTTATGGAAAAAATCCCCTGCGGGAGATTGCTATAGACGCCTTTAAAAAAAAATCAAGCAATTTTTGATAATTTTGAAACTTGAAATTTACTGCAAGTTGTTATAAAATAAGAAAATGTGCTTCAGATCGCCATAGTCTCTTTTCGATCATGGTGTGGAATCAAATAGCATTCCTCCATTTAAGAAACCATCAAAGTAGCTATTAAACGTTTTTTTTTAGAACCGATAATTTTTCAAAATGTGATTAAAAAGAAGCTTATGCAATGCCTGCAAATAGAGATATATCCAGACTCTTAAAGAAAAATGATATGCCTATTCAAATGAAACCGAATATATACACTTTATTAAGTATCTATACAGCACTTAACAAGCAGGTTACATCCGCTCTTTTTCTTTCTTACTACCAACATATGTACGTATTTCACGCTTGTCCACTGCGTATACGCAACTTATGCATTGCATATACATACATATATGCACATATTTTATTGATTGCTGCTTTTAGTCAAAAAGTGACATGACATTTTAATTGAGTTTAAAAACTTTATTAATTGCATGATTGGCAGAAAATTTGTGCGTTTACCGCTAGCCCCACCAGAACCACCAGAAGTCAGCACGATAAGCGTCAATGCTGTTAAAAGAGAGAAAGTTACACGAAAAAAGCCGAAAAAGCGCTAAGCAACCGTAGATTTTACGTAAGCAAAACATAAATGGTCCAGTCAACATCAAAACTTACTTTTATACGCACATAGAAAACAGAAGTATGCGCTGATTACAAAATTTTAATTCATGTTTTTCTGAGTAATGTAACTGGCACTTGAGAAATTGTCACCCAAACCATACTCCCTGCTGAGGAGTTATTTTTACAGCCACAAGCAGCGGCCCACGCCTTTGGTATTTACTGATAGTAATTATTTCTGAAGGTTGGTGAAAACTTACCTGGAAAGAGAAAAAAACAGAGAAACAATTATTATTTTTTTGCGTAAATTCATGTTTGTGTACTTTTTTATGTAGGTATGTATGTATAAATTTTTTACTTTATTAATAATTATGTAAATGTACGGTGGTAGATCTAATTAGCGGAGAGCGGTAATAATGGAATATTTGTTTAAACGTTAAAGTTACAGACATAACACAGTAAATCAAATCAACAAATTTGAAAACAATCGATTGAATATTGAGATTCCATGACTGCTGTATGAACATCCATACTAACATTGTACATATACGGTCAGCGTAAAAAATATGAATACCTTGACAAAAATAGCAAACCCAGCAGAATCAGTTTTTTCCTTTTCATATTGAGAACGGAAACATTCAAGAAATACCAAAAAATGTCCATCTAAATTTTCTATTCGGTTTTTTTTCTTAAATTTTGAGTACGTAATTTTTAGTCCATCAAATTTTAATATAGTAAGGTGAACGTTTCAAGTCTCTAAAAATTAGAGTTGACTTTTGAGAATTTTTTTTTTGTCAAGGGTGTTGTGCATTTTCTTCCGTATAACGCATGAACAAAACCAATTCTAAGAAATCATATTAAAAATTTGAAAATTTCTATATGAAATTAAAAAAATTATTCTGCTGTAGTTTGCTGTTCACTGAGCTATATTTTTATAAAAAAAAAAATAGAAATAAGAAAAATTTGGTATGGAATCTAAAAATAAATTAAATTTTCCAAATGTCAGGGTATTCATACTTTTGACGGTGAATGTATGTGTACATATGTATATTTTTACATTCTTTAAGAAAATAATCACATTATTATTACTTGTTTTTTTAGCGTTTGGACCTTCAGTCTATATAGTTATAGTTCTATAATGCATATTTTCCTAGTGGGAGAAAGTGATGTATAGTAATTGAAAAAATAATCGGTAAAAAAGCCGTTTTCACATTCGAAAATTCATTATTTTTCCCACGTTGATGTCCTAGGAAAAGTGGGGCATTCATTTTGGCATTACCTGTAATGCAAGAATGAATGTCTGATAACATATTAAACAGAAATAGAATCTAGAACTCATTAGACATACATTATATTATTTACCACGCATGTACCATTACCACTTTTCCTACTGGGATTCTTTATTCTACATCCAATGTTTTATGTATTTTTATGTTTTATATTCTATATTTGATATTCCATATTCAACAATTCTATAAATATATAATCTATAATCTGTAATCTATAATCTATACTCTATAATCTATAATCTATAATCTATAATCTATAATCTAT
>NW_023458556.1:15421039-15435722 GCF_013731165.1 Rhagoletis pomonella | reverse complement strand
TAATGCATGAAAATCCTAACCTCAAAAAAATCACCCGTTATATGTATTCTTGAACTCATACTCATTGCTCACGAACCATATCATCATATGTACTTACATATATACATACATATGTTTGTATTTATACGCTTCGATACGCCATGATTAACGAGCAGAGTGCGAACAACTACAATAAGAGCTTATATATTATATGCAGTATATGTGCATTAGGGCAGTCCTTAAATGTGGAAAGCAAATTTTTACATCCGATTTCCTAAGCCTCAATGCTCACGTCGATGCTACTAAATATAGTCGAAGAAGCAAGTTCAGATTACCCTATGAAAACATCTTAACCGACTCCAATTGGGACCAAAATTGATATGTGATATCTTCGGCTATAGTAGCATCAATTTTCAGTATTAAATGAAAAAGAAAAAAAATAATTTTTTGAGTCTCCATAGAGGCATCTGACCCTTGGCCCCTTTGCCCGACTCCAATCGGGACCAATATTTATATGCGATATCTTCGATTATGGTAGTATCGGTTTTGGGTATTAGATGAAAAAAAAATAATTTTAATTTTTAGAGTGTCTATGGAGGAATCTGAACTTTTCCCCTGCGCGATACCTATAAACATTGTATTACCGATTGAGGGGATGATGCTGAAAAAAATCGTTCATTTGATTTTTACGGACCACCCTAATGTACATATGTCTATTTATACAAGTATTGTACTTTATCATTTATGGTAAGAGTATAAACAGAGAACAGAGAGTGAGAGCTTGCGTAAGCCGGAAGTGCAATAACTGCTCAGCAGTTGCGCCAGACTAACAGCAGGATACATGCTGAGAACGACGAACGGCAGACGCAAAATATTCTATGAAAAAAAGACAACAACAAAAAATATAAAACGAAATGAAAAGAGAGCGAATGAGAAAATTAGTGAAAAAGGAAGCAGCTCGCTTACGCACATATGCACATACAAATACATCCATACTTGGCAACTCCGTGCGCACATATTTACATACATACATGTTCCTTATGATGACGAGGATGCTGGCAATGAGCTGGGGGTGTTTATGCCGCCGCTAAACTTCCAAGGTGAGGTGAGTTGAGTGGCACAGTGGGAGGTTAAGCCTACGCCGAAGGATTAAGACTGACGGTGGCAAGAGGGAAGCCAAAGCAAAGGATGTGTGCTTGAAATGTTAGCAATAATAGGCATTGCGTGAACAGCAAGCAAGCAACCATGCCACAACCACCATAACCACTGGGTGTGTGTGTGTGTGCGAAATGGCGGTGGGTGGGAGAAAGCGTGTGAATAAAATGTTATCTGAGCCTAGCAATTGAAGTGTATGACAAAGGAAAATCTCATTTGAAAATACGTACATATGTATGTCTTCAAGATGTACATACACCTACATACATATGCATATACATACAAGTAGCAACATGTGCGTAGACGTGTGTAATTTAAGGAGCACTCGCAGTTGTTCTACTGTAAAGTGTACAGAGTGCGTACGCATACGGTTACACAAAACGTCGCCATGGGAGGACAAACGTAACCAGAAATGGGACGAATATTAAGGCACATTTAAGTTTAATGTCCTTATTTGGACATGTTTTATTTGCTTTTGGAAGCACAAGGAGAAAAAAAGAAGATATTTAATTGCTGAACGTTAAAAAAGTCATTGCTAATAAGTGCGGTTGTTCATCTAGTAACACTCCGTGCTCAGTGAGTGTACATAAGATGAATGTGACCAGTGTGGCTCGCTTGGAAATCGTGAATAAAAGACACAGCAAAGACAATACAATAAATGCCATTGTCCAAATAAAAAATGAGCATTCTGGGAATTGACATTTAAACGCCATAATAGCTTAAGGATGCTAAGTAGGCGTACCATACATACATGTGCTACATTGCACATTGAAGGAGCCCATCAGCGAATTGCACACGGCTCGCACTGGGTTAATTTCATTAAAATTTGTAAATAAAAGGGAGTATTGCCAAAGGCCTTGAGCCAAATTTTACATAAGAATTAGTTATTTTTATTTAATAGCCGGGGTGTAAAATATGCATACCCTAACGTTTTGAGGATTTTATTTATTTATATTTTCCATACCCTATTTAAATTTTTTTTTATTTACTCAGTAGAAAAATCACAAGAATTAAATTTTGTTTATTTATATAGAATTTGGGAAAATGCAAGAAATTTTCATCGAGGGTGTTGCGTACCTTCTTTCATATAAAAAAGGTTGTGTTCATGCTTTATATCAAAGAAAATGAGCAACACCCTCGGCAAAAAAAAAACGCTCAAAAATAAACGACAATTTTTATCAACTTGAAACTTGCACTTTATTACACTACAATAAATTTTTAAGCAAAAAAAACCGACTTCAAGTCTCATATAAAAATTTAGGAGTACCGTTAATTTTTTCATGATCCAATGATCGGATCTAAACCAGATTAGTATGGGAGCACCTCTGAGATACTACCTTTGGGATGCAAAATTCGATATAATTCTTCTGAATTTGACCTTGCGATGACCTTGGCATGACTTCTAGATGACCTTGAGGAATCAAGTGACCCAAATATAGGATTCAACGACAACAAAAACAAAAACAAAAATTTAATTTTTATTTTATTAAATAAATTATTTGTCCTATTTGGTCCTCAAATGACCTCGAACCTGACATTATGGAGGTTACCGGACCTCGGATTCGGATTCAAATAGTCTAAAACCCCATAAAATATATAAGAATTTTTAGGTTCATTCAAAGAATTTTTCCCTACTTGATCTTCAACTGACCACAAACCTGACGTGAAGGAGGCTAACGGACCTCGGATTCGCATTCAGCGTGTCGAATAACATAGGGATATATACAAAGGTTTGGTTTAATATGCATAAACTGTTTTTTTTTTTGTAAGCCTGCGTTATTTTAGTTGCCTTGACACAAAAATGCACTCATTTGTATTATTATTTAAATAGCTCAACTGCCCCTAAATATAAAGGTCAAAATGTTGCCTTAATAAAGACATTTATTCATAAAGTAAGTACATATATTTTTTCAGAAAGTTGTTACGCCTCCATATAGTACAATTGTAGGTATGTATGTATGCATTTATTGTCAGCTCAGTATATCCAGTAAAAAAACTGTGGTGAAGTCCTTTATGGGGATAAAGTTTCCAGAGGTGAAATTTTAGGTAGCACACAATTTCTTACACGCATGGTTGCTTTTCAGCACTCATGAAAGAAACTTAAGAAATATTTGAAAAAAAAGTTCATATAGTACATTAATTTTGAAAGAAATACCATATAATGTATGTACTCTGGTTAATAATATCAACCACCGTTTAATGTTATATTTGATACAAATTAATATTGCTGCCCCGAACGCTCTACGCCTTGCCGCTGAATAATAGATTTACTTAAAATTACATCCCTGGTCCTTGTTCTTTCTGTATCGCATCGTGGTGAATTCATATTTCTCAGAAATTTGACAACAAAACAAAACAAAGCAAGTATTTTATTTGCTAATTTTTGCGATTTCTATTGTTTAATGTAAATTTGTCTTTTTAGGATATGTCGAGCCAACAAAGAAGGCGCAGTTGGAAAATTTAGTAATTAGTAATGAAGTAGCTGGCATATTTGGAAAATTATGCCGATAAACAGGATGGAATTTGGGAAAGTAAGTGCATGGTTGCAGCATATCTATGTATAAAAAGTATTTAATTAAATTGTTTATAGAAATGTTATAAATCGAGTGGCTCATTTACGATGTGCTCCAAACCTTTGGCGAACTTTTTTTCGCCTTTTCAACGTGCTAAGTAACAAGTTAAGATGACTGCCATCATGGGCCGGTAAGAAACCGCTAGCAAAGGGCAGACAACCTTCCAGGAAGCTGCCTCCTGTCCCCGAGCCGAAGCTGCAGTTCAGCAAGAGCAGGTCAGCAAATTGCTACCCTGATCAAACGTAAACTAAAGCGCTCTGCTGTGATTGCACTCCGTAAATGTGAAAACTTGGTGCATGCTGAGAAATATCAAACAAAAAAACTCCGTCATGGACGCCGTGAGATGGAGTAACGCTGTGTGGCAAAGAAATGCGGCCAATTCGACGGGCCTAAAAAATCCAAATTGGCTTTTGTGATCCGCATCCGCGGTATCAACAAAGTTGCACAAAAAGTGCGTAGTTTTACAGTTCTGTCTTCGCCACATTAAAACGGTGTGTTCATCAAATTGAGCAAGGCAACCATTAATATGCTACGTATGCCGAACCCCTATATGGGGTTATCCAAATCTTAAATCAGTTTGTGAATTGATGTACAAACGTGGAATGGTCAAGCGTGTCCCAATCTCTGCTTTGTGATCGAACGCAAATTTCGCGAAGCGCGTTGATTCACTTCACTTCAAGAAAGCCCCCAACTTCCTGTTGCTATTCAAGCTCAACACATCAACCCGAGGCTGGCGCAAGAAGGCTAATCACTACGTTGAGGTTGGTGATTTCGGTAGCCGTGAGGATAAGATCAACAAATTGCTGCACAAGATGGCTTAAAGAAATTGTTGTTTTGTATTTAAGGCGACAATATAATTTGGCACATCTTCAAAAGACGCTCAAGCAAAAAAAAAAAAGAAAATTAAAAAATTCCTGAAGTTGCCTTTTCACGGGTCGATTTCTGTCGACTGGAAAATTTACTTAAGATATCGACTAGCCAAAACGCTTACATTTTACGGTTGAATTGCAATTTACACGGGTAGATTTTGGTTAAACGACAAAAAGGCAGCTTAAATAACGTTCAAATTAATCACCCCCTTTGAGATGGAAAATACCAATAACCATTTCATAATTTCGAAAATTATTCCATTTATATTTGGTCTTGCATTTTCCACACCACTTGTGAGGTATGCTTTTACGCGCGTTACCGATTTTTTTTAATGTGCTCGGTTGCCCAGGAGGCCTATTTTCACCTTTACAACTTAACTTAAACAGAATTAAAACTAAAGCATGCAATATATAAAGAAAATTAAAAGTTGTCTTACATCTAGTAAACTTAAAAAATTGCACATTAAATTCATTTTTCATTATAAAATAAAATTAAATATCACAATTCAGTTTACAAAATGTGGTCTGTGTGCACCCACAGTAAGTTCCCATGAAGCCTAGCCTAAATTCAGAATTGAAAAAAAAAACGAGCAAATGGGGTCGGAAACTACTAGCCCTAAAAGCACAATGTGGAAAATGTTTGAAGAGCTGCGAAATTGTATTGCAATAATAAAAATAACAGTGCATAAATTGGAAAAAATGGTTTTTGTTTTGCTTTATAATTTTTGGGAATATTGGTTCAGATGGAATTTTTTTATTTGTTTGGTTTTTCAGCTCGTTAATGATGCACCCAGGGTTGCATTTACTGTATGAAAATATTTCGTGAAGCGTTCCAAAATTAGCTCCGAGCAACTAAAAGTTGGTTAAGCTTAAATGAAATAGTTTTTTATTAAATATTTATTCCTGGTATTTAGTAAAAAACATCAATACTAATGTATGAAATGAAGTAAATAAAAATCTACGAATACATTCCATGAATATTTTGTTATAGAGCCATTATTAAATTTAGACATAACTTTGTCAGGCGTTGGTACCTACGTATATAGAATTAATGCGTTGGAGAGAGATAAATATACAAGTTCAGCGCGCTAATTTAGGTATCCTTGTATGTATATACATGTTACTCGTCTGGCATATACTCCAACTGCGAAAATAATGACAAATATAATTTATGTAGATCCCTGGATAAAAGATTGTCACAAGTTACTTTCGGTAACTCACGATTGAAGTTTGGAATGCAATTTCTCAGAAACACGACTACAGATTTTCTCCAAAGTGTCGGAGAATGCTATGTACTAGTTCATGAAATTCTTATATTATCTTATTTTTTTTTAGTTTAGTGTCAACCATTTATGAGTTTAATAAAATTTTGTCGTATACGACATTTGTCAAAAAATTTGCAGTCAGTTTTAGTGATATACGCCAAAATGTGATAACAATTTTTATAAATTAACCATACTTTTTACTAATCAGCCTAATCGTGAGTTTCGCCCGAACAAAATTTCGCCAACAATTTTTTCATCCACCTGTAGTGAACACACGCAAACGAAAAGTGACCCGGTTCTAGAAAATGAAACTCATGATAAAGCTGAATATGTCGTAAACTAAAGAAGAACAGATAACTCTATTTAAAAGATCTTGATTAGTTTAGTACGACAGCAATACTAACGCAACTTGTACCAAATAACCGAAAAAATTTTAGTCAATTAGTCGGAAACTAAAGAAGATATCCAAAAACCAAAAATTGTCAAAATGACGCTTCCGGCAATTTTCCATCGAGGCGACGATATTTGAATAGCTTTGTATAGTTACCAATAGTCAGTACTAATTTGTACTGGAACCTGCAAACTTTTACTGGAAAAGTGTATGATAACCCAAAAATTTGCAAGAGAGCACTGAATCGAGAGCGTAACAACACGAGAGAGCTGCAAATTCTTGCTAGTGAAATTTTTACTAGCAGAAATTAGCTAGCAGAAGAAGAAGAAGAATAAATGTCAAAAGAATATATAAAAGGAGCGTTCCTTATCTCCCAGAAATAGTCAGAAAAAGTCCGAAGTAGTCAGATTTAGTCCAAAAAGCGTTCCTTAACTCGGAAATGTCAGCAAAAATGAGAGAGCAACAGTCAGTGAGAGTGACTCTCATCAGTCCGAAGTAGTCAGATTTAGTCAGAAGAATTTTTTCTGGCAAAATCCTGAAAAGTGTCAAACGCAACTGAATTTAAATTAACGGAAATTAAAGAATACGCAAAAAGTGAGAATAATCTAAAAAGTAAAAGAAATGAATTGAAATTGGAAGGAGGCAAAAAATAATTGATATAGTAAGTGTTTATTGTGCTTGTGCTTGTGTGAATGTGTTTTGTACATACATTTCCATTCTTATTTGACGTTAGTTTTGTTGTTGCCAATCTTTGGACTAAAAATTTGGTTTTTTGCGTTCCTTTACTTTTCCTGTTATTCTCTTTTAGTGAGCGAATTTTGCTTACGCTCTGGCATTTTGACACTTTTCAGATTTTAGTCCAAAAGGATAAGGAATGAACCTAAAAAGTGGTGTTACTAGCTCAGTTGATTTTGTGTATGTGTTTCGCCGCACGGCTTCTGATATCAAATTGAAAACAGGTTTTGACAGTTTATGCCGCCAAAGCAAAAACAAAATACATGTAAATTTTTGTTTTTGTACTCCTGCAATCACCTTATATTGATTCGCCTTGGCACAAACAAAAGTAAAATGAGTGGAAACAAAAATATTAATGATGTACTGGACAGTGTTAGTGCTTGTGTGTAAAGCAAAGAGTTTAAAACTGATTTATAAATAGTAAAATGTTTACAGCAAATTGTCAAAGCAGTGCAACAACTGTTCACTTGCAAGTTATTGCTAGTTTTGTGTTCAATAAGTTCTTCTGCTAGTTTTCTCTTCTTCTCAATTTAACGCTCTATTTTGCTTTTACGCTCTCGCTGCAATGTTACTGTTACTATACAAACCTAATGTTACTCGCATATTTTCGAGCCTGTATGTACATTTTCGGGAAAAAGGTTAAAAAGTGTATCCATCTGCTGAAAAGATATTTTCGCAGATTCACAATTTATTTAAAATAAATCTATTACCCCAATCTCCAATTCCATGTGAATAAATCTCCCCAGTGCTTAAATAATTTTCACCACATTAAATAGCTGCACAACACCCTAATTGCCGAAAAAGCGTTGCTTGCAACACTAGTCCTTTATGGGGACCAAACTTGGCGAAAAAAAAATAGCTAAGTTTGTTTACTGGATATACTGAGATTGTCAGCTTCCGTGCCCACATGCACGCCCAACAACTCGTCACAACTGTGTGAACCCTACAAATGACAACTTTTGTCAAGCGTCAGAAAACAATAATGGATTTGTTATTGCACTCAAGGGATCGACGCCCATTCTATGCTTACGACTAACTATTGTATTCACCGAAAACGCTGACATACTCGAACACACATCTAGCCACACATGCATACCACACACACACATGCGTGAAACTGCTGGTTGAGTGTCGTCTGTCTGTCACATTGTTCTTTCCGCCATCTACAGTATAGTTTCTGTCAACTCAGCCGCCGTTGTTTCTCTTATTTGTATTATTATTTTTCTTTGCGTTGTTTCAACAATCTTGCCATCTCTTTGTTTTCTCTCAATGCAGCTTCGCAGGTGCCTGCCAGTGTGCATTTTCATTTAAGTTGATCCGCTTTTGTTTTACTTGAAATTTTCTTTCATCAAAATACCCAAACACACACTCAAGAAATTTTCACAGACCTTCCATATTTGAGTGGTTTCCTACAGATATGTGCTGTCGCATATTTATGTATACTAGCAAAGTATGCCTGTGCGTACATTTCGAGAGGTTAATTCTGTTCAGTGCTATGGTAATGGGGTATAATGTAGCAAGCGAGCGAAAAATTTAAGTGTTAAAAGCTGTTGGACGAAAGGAGTTATAAACTTATTTCGGTCCAATTAAATGAGTTGCAAGAAGTAAAGTGGACTGAACAAATGCGGACAGGAACAGAAAAAGGAACAACGAAGTGGGGATTATGTGAGACGGTGGAAAAAAGTTGTATTTTTTGTATGGGCTAAGTGAGCAGTCATAGTACACTGGCAGAAAATAAGTTTAAGTGAAAAGTATTTTTTTTTTACGAATATAACTTGCTGAGTTTCGACGCACAGTGCTTTAAGTAACTTAACTCTTCCTTATACCGTTTTTTCTGGCAGGCTTTAGGTGTGTTTTTCGTTAACGTATTGGTATTTTTGGTTCAGTTTATTGGTGTATTTGGAATAAATTTTAATAGAAATGAAAGAAAGGTGTTCTCAGCTGTATGAAGTTTTCGGCAATAAGCTGATTTGATGAGTAAGTGGAATGAAAATTTCACGCAGAACTGTATGATTTTTGTTCTTAGAAATTTGAAAGGTACTGAAATTATGGGGGGAAAAATACGTGGTGTATGTCCTTTCATATCCAAGATCCTACTAGACATTGGATGGCACTGAGACCGGCAGCTTTTTTTATGTGCTGGAAAATTTATTGATATCTTTATCAATTAAAAATCCAAATTTGCAGCGATATACTGACATTTTTCGATTTCGATATATTTTTCGATATTGTTGTACATTTATTTGTGCTTATCGATTTTTCAGGTATGTTTATCAATATTTCAATTTATCTATGTACACCGTTTCCAAATGCTGAATCATATATTCCAATATATTTTTAGACACCTTTATATTTATCCACTTATCGATTTTCCGACTTGTTCATCGTTAGTTGGCAAAATGTTTTTGAAACACATCACAATAAATTTATCGATATCGTTAATGTAGTTATCGATACTGTTGTAATTATTGGTATTTTCCGAATTTGTGGATATCTTTCTTTCATTAATCGAAATACTTTTAGTAATTTTGATCAGAAATCGTATTTGACTTCCACTCTAACCTCTGATTTTTCTATAAAGCAGACTAGATGGATGTAGCAATAGCACAAAGACGTACGGACTTTCAAAAAATGAGAAACATTTAGAGGCCATTTAGACTTTAATTATACGTCCATCATCTCCGCTTAGTCTAGTTATGATTCCTTATGGTGCAATAAATGTAGAAAATAACGAAAGTTTAGTTGGTCAAATAAAAATTTAAAACCCGTTTGCGCACGCACAATTCCATTAACAGCACAGCACCAAAAATGCATGAAACAACAGCAAAGCTTTTTATAAAAGTACATGCTTACACACACATACATACATATGTACATATGTCCATATATAGATGCTTACCATGTGTGACCACAGTCATTGCGGTGCCTGTGATAATAAAATGAGGACATTCACTAGCATTCCAGTAAGCATTTGCCAATGCAAGGCATTCCTCTTTTTGCTATTATAGTTTTCTGAATATCTTTCTGCTATGCAGACATGGCCACAAACTCATACACGCACACACACAAACACACACACACACACACACGCAAATGGCGCTGTATTTAATACACGCAAAAATGTTTATGACTGAAAATGCCTTTGCTTTTATGTTTTGTCGATTTTGCGTTTCAATGGCTCATGCAATGAAGAAAGCAAAAGAAAAGGTTAAACTTAAAGAGAGAGAACCAACTGTAAGGCGTGAATTGGAATATGGCTTTGTGAAAAGCATCAATGATTTGTGTGTATTGCTTCACTTATTGTGAGGAATGCTGCTACTGCTAGGAATGCGTTGTGCAATGTCTGGTAGAGAAGCTTGCTATTTGCTGCCGTCACATATGTTTGTGGACATATGTATCTCTGCATGTACTATGTGCATTAGGGTGCATCACTCTCAACAAGAAAAAATTGGTACTAAGTATTTTTCAATAAGAATTATAAAAATTTTATTATATTTTAAGATTTCCGCAAAAAGATTTGGAAAAAAATTAGATTTACGTAAAAAAAATTCTATAACTTGATTAAAAACATTTTTTTAACCACTCTCTGGTCATCATGTTATGTGCTTGTATTTTTTTAGTCAGTTTACAACAATAAAATACACTGCAGATGACCTGATAACCAGGCAAGTGGGAACAGGTACATTTTTTCCAAAAAATCACCTCATATGATAGAAGAGCTTAAGCTTAAGAGCACTACATACATACAAATTTTTAAAATTGTATCAATGGAATCAAAAAAATGAAATTTTTTGAGGTATGTATTTTCAAATCCTCAGCTCACGTGAATTTTAGTATTTTTCCCAAATATTTTTGAGCTAGAATTAAAGTATAATAAATCTTTTAATTCTGGTGGAAAATCGTTTTTCTTTTTTGTGGTGTTTCACCTTAAAGTACATATGTATTTATGTAGGTAGATGGTATGTATATGTGCCAGCAAATTGACGGCAATGTCTGCGAATGAGCATGCGGGTCAACCCATTAGATAGCAGGTCAGCGGGCAGACAGAGTTAGCTGGCGATTAATGTCACAGCGTAGACAAAAACAAAAAAAAAAAAAAACTAACACTCAAATGAATATCTGAATAGGAAAAACAAGCGAAAGATGTAGAGAAATAGCTGCATGGAGAAAGTGTGAAAAAAAAACTGACAGACGAAATGCGTGTTTGTAATTTTCGCTTTAAGGAGGTGTAGTTAGTCAATCGATAAGTCAGCTTATGCGGGTTAGTCAACCTACTTGTTTTACTTCGAAAAGCGTATTTAAAGACTGATTTGCAGGTGTTTTTTTTCAGACACAGAGTACTAAGCTTTGCTTCCTTTTTGACTTTTATTTATTTATCTCGTTAGTCTGCAATCTAAAAGCTGCTTCTGTTAATATGAGGGTAATGCGACAGTTAAAAAAGGAAATGTGCAGCCAAAGAGACGTTTGCGAGAAGCAAAATTTAAGATGCTTTCAAAAAAAGAAAACTTACTTCGTTTTACTATTTTTATCTTTAGCTAAGTTAAATTCATCTGATGTTAGGACAACTGTTCGATCAAGGTAAACATTTTCCTTCTTTCCTAAATAGTTTTACGTGCTCTGAATTTGCGCAGGATTAAACTATTTCTAAGGAAGGAGGGAGAGAGTGGCTTTGAGATCAGAACCATTAAAACGGGAAATTTAGCGTTTAGTTGGTCTTTATAATGGGTCTAGATATGTATGTATCGCTTAGGATATTAAACTTCACTTGGAGATTCCAAAAGAATAGAGTGGTCAACAATTTTTCAAATTCAGTGGCCCCGTCAGCAACTGTGCACAAATGCTAGAATTCATGCGATTTAGACAAACTCCAAGAGGATTTTGCTGAAGCTCATCACGATTTTATTGGCAAAAAATGTAGAATTCAAGCAAATTGTGTCTTTACTACCGCTTATTACAGATAGCTAGATTTGGAGAAAAAATATCCAACACACGTTCTTCAACGTTCGTCATTATGTTACGTATACGCAGAGCTGGTCTTAACTTTTCATTTAAATACTGGAAATATACATATATGAAATCGTACAAGTAAATACAACCTAATTCCCTGAATAGGCACATTACATATTTGTCATCAAGAATAAACTTATATCTTTACTTGAAGGCTTCTTTTTAGTTTAATTTTAAAGAGTGATAAAATCCCTACCTACCACAAAAAATCTGCTAATTTTAGGTACACTGAGTCACAAAAGGATTAAACTGAACTTATTTCTCTTATTTTACTTTTCAATAGTTTAAGTATTGGGTAGTTCCTACTTAACACCAATTTATGGAAAAAATCCCTTGCGGAAGACTGCTATAGATGCCTTAAAAAACATCAAGGAATTTTTGATAATTTTGAAACTTGAAATTTTCTTTAAGTTGTTATAAAATAAGAAAATGTGCTTCAGAGCGCCATAGTCTCTTTTCGATCATGGTGTGGAATCAAATACATTCCTCCACCGATAATTTTTCAAAATGTGATTAAAAAGAAGCTTATACAATGCCTGAATATAAAGATATAACCAGGTTCTTAAAGAAAAATTATGTGCCTATTCAAATGAAACCAAGTGGATGCATTCATATTTATCCTAACTTCCATACACAACTAAATTGCATGCATTCACAATTTATATACACTCTATCAAGTATCTATACAGCACTTAACAAGCTGGTTACATCCGCTCTCTTTCTTTCTTACTATCTACATATGTACGTATTTCACGCTTGTCCACGGCGTATACGCAACTTATGCATTGCATATACATACACAAATGCACATATTTTATTGATTGCTGCTTTTAGTCAAAAAGTGACATGACATTTTAATTGAGTTTAAAAACTTTATTAATTGCATGATTGGCAGAAAATTTGTGCGTTTACCGCTAGCCCCACCAGAACCACCAGAAGTCAGCGCGATAAGCGTCAATGCTGTGAAGAGAGAGAAAGTTACACGAAAAAAGCCGAAAAAGCGCAAAGCAACCGTAGATTTGGCGTAAGCAAAACATAAGTGGTCCAGTCAACATCAAAACTTACTTTTATACGCACATAGAAAACAGAAGTATGCGCTGATTACAAAACTTTTAATTCATGTTTTTCTGAGTAATGTAACTGGCAGTTGAGAAATTGTCACACAAACCATACACCCTGCTGAGGAGTTATTTTTACAGCCACAAGCAGCGGCCCACGCCTTTGGTATTTACTGATAGTAATTATTTCTGAAGGTTGGTGAAAACTTACCTGGAAAGAGACAAAAATAGAGAAACAATTATTATTTTTATAGCGTAAATTCGTGTTTATGTATGTATGTATGTAGGTATATATGTATAAATTTTTTAATTTATTAATAATTAAGTAAATGTGCGGCGGAAGATCAAATTAGTGGAGAGCGATAATAATGGAATATTTGTTCAAGCGTTAACGTTACAGACATAACACAGTGATTTAAATCAACAAATTTGAAAACAATCGATTGAATATTGAGATTCCATGACTGCTGTATGTACATCCATACTAACATAGTACATATACGGTCAGCGTCAAAAATATGAATACCTTGACAAAAATAGCAAACCCAGCAGAATCAGTTTTTTCCTTTTCATATTGAGAACGGAAACATTCAAGAAATACCAAACCAAAAAATATTCATCTAAATTTTCTATTCGTTTTTTTTTTAATTTTGAGTGCGTAATTTTTAGCCCATTAAATTTTAATATAGTAAGGTGCACGTTTCAAGTCTCTAAAAATTAGAGTTGACTTTTGAGATTTTTTTTTTTGTCAAGGGTGTTGTGCATTTTCTTCCATATAACGTATGATTTGTTGATCAATTCTAAGAAATGGTATTAAAAATTTGAAAATTTTTATATGAAATTAAAAAAATGATTCTGCTGGATTTTGCTGTTCCCTGAGCTTTATTTTTATAAAAAAAAAAATAGAAATAAAAAAAATTTGGTATGGAACCTACAAATAAATTAAATGTTCCAAATGACAGGGTATTCATACTTTTGACGCTGACTGTATATGTACATATGTATTTTTTTACATCCTTTAAGAAAATAGTCACATTGCTATTACTTGTATTTTAGCGTTTGGACCTTCAGTCTATATAGTTATAGTTCTATAATGTATGTATATTATCCCAGTGGGAAAAAGTGATGTATTGTAATCGAAAAAATAATCGGTAAAAAAGCCGTTTTCACATTCGAAAATTCATTATTTTTCCCACGTCGATGTCCTAGGAAAAGTGAGGCATTTATTTTTGCATTACCTGTAATGCAAGAATGAATGTCATTTAATATGAAATTTTTGCGAGTTTTTGGATACATTAGAATTCTGATTACATATTAAACAGGAATATAATCTAGAATTCATTAGACATACATTATATTATTTATCACGCATGTAATGCATTACCACTTTTCCTAATGGGATTCTTTATTCTACATCCAATGTTTTATGTCTTTTTAAGTTTTATATTCCATATTTACAAATCTACAAATCTATAAATTTATAATCTGTTATCTATAATGTATAATCTGTAATGTATAATGTATAATCTATAATCTATAATCTATAATCTATAACCTATAATCTATTATCTATAATCTATAATCTATAATCTATAATCTATAAACTATAATCTATAATCTATAATCTATAATCTATAATCTATAATCTATA
>NW_023458556.1:15410040-15421029 GCF_013731165.1 Rhagoletis pomonella | reverse complement strand
CTATAATCTATAATCTATAATCTATAATCTATAATCTATAATCTATATCCTTTATTTTATATTCGACATTCTACATTCTATGTTCTATATTTGATAATCCCTTTTATATATTATATATTATATATTCTATATTCTATATTCCATATTCGGTATTAATTTCTGCACATTCCCAAATTTGCCTTAGTAGTGCCTTCATAATTTTAAAACTCCAGTGACCGCTCTCCCTTCGCTTCAAACTAGCAAAACAACGTGTGTCCCATTAAAAGTCACCGCAACACACCAAAGTGCAAATCGATTCTAGTATAACGACCAATATATTATCTACACTAACAGCTGCAAACCAATATTGGCGAGCAACTGTAAAAACAAGCTACAACAGCAATAACAACTCAAAGACAACATTACTTAGCCACAAAGCATAATAAATAAACTGTTACTGCAGCACAAACAATCGCTTAGAGATTTGACTTATGTAGCTGCAAATGTTTTCCCTACCTTGGGTTGAGTATACGCCAAGGTGGGCTCTTGCATACAAACTTCGATTTAGGCAAATGTGCATTTAATGTTTGCTAAGTATGCAAATATATATAGACATACATATATACAGACATATGTAGGTACGTTGGTTGACTATTAGGTTATTAAAAAATTTCATGGGCTCATGAGTGAAAACAATGGAAACACTTAAAAAGTCAAATAGCATCTGATTAAAAATGGCTGAGAAAATATATGATTTACGATCAAAATATTGCCAAAAGTTTTACTATGTTAGTTTTGAGGTCTTTTCTCATATTTGTGTAGATATAATAGACCCAGTTGTGATGTTCTCAACCGCTAACCGAATATGGAAAAACTCAATGGGCTTTTGGCATATCATCTCCAATATTTGTATTTTAATGTAGTGGTAATGCAAGTTTTTGCCTTAATTATTAGAACTTATTCAGATTTAACATGAGATTCACTTTTCACTTTTCGTTTTCATGTATTTACTATGGGCAGATGACAAATTTTCAGGGGATTTTTTTCAGGGCGAAACTCAGGATAAAACAGATTATGTGAATTCAATTTTGTTTAGTTTCTGAACGATTTTACCCACCGGCAGCGACTCCAGAATAGTGATATTGGAGAGAGAAAATCACTGCCTTAGCTGTTGGGCATTGCGATATGGTGAATTCATGTAAACAAATCAGACTAGCTATTCCTTCATGCCTATTCCGGTCCGACGGATATCATTCGCACAAATCTAATATTTCAGTGCGAATAGTCAGAGATCCACCTAGTTAGCATCCGTTGGATACTGTAATAGGGATGATGCTATATTATTTCCTGGGCAAAAAAGGTTTTTGAGCAGCAATGTTGCATCAGGAATTGGATTTCAGAAAACTAGCTACACATAGCTAATCCCAGATGGAAGGATCTGGGGGCATACACTGCTGGAACATCCAAAAGCAGATAAAACCGTAGCGCACATTTTTTGCCATTTTGTTGCCCATTACTTTATTCTTGGATCAATGACCCCTCTCCGTCTTTGAAACTATGACGATTTGCCAGCCTTTCGAGTGTTAAACTGCCCAGATTTGAATTTGTTGATTGAGCAGAATTTCTAGTTTTATTCATTCATAATGTCGGCCATTGTTGCTTTTCAAATTAAAATGCGAGGCTTCTTTAATGAATTTAAATAAAAATGAAAGAATTTATTTCTTTCTTCACCCAATTGTTTCATGGATGAAATCTGTTTTGTATGAAATTTATCGCTTTCGATTGGTATATATGTAATTTGTTTATTAAAAAAAATTGTGAAAACTGAAAAAAAGAAATAAATTTTTGAAAATTTAATTAAAAATATTCTGACCAGGATTTTTGTAAGCCAACTGACTCGCGAAATACAAAGTAGATTTTAGCCAGATGGGTCAAAGTCGCATCCTTGTCGGATTTCCTACTAAAAGGGCACCAGCAAGGATCATAATTCGCGTGTTATTTTTTCAGATATTTCTTAAACTTTGCTTATAATTTCATTGGTTTTAAAAGTAGTATATATTAGTGCTCTCCGTCATAGGAGTCCGAAGTGCGATTCAGTGATTTCATGCGTCATTTCATTGCGAAATCAGTTCATCAACTGAACTACGTAACATCTTTTTATTATCAAATAAAAACCTTTAACTACATGCATTTGCTGGTCTGTGCATTCACACTCAAGTGTGTCATTAACGATTGTAGCTCCCTCGCTGTGTACATCATTCACCCGCACACAATCACCGCCTATCACTTACCGCTAACTACCGCCAGCAGCTCAGCCATCGTCGTTTTCGTCAAACTCCCGCCACACTTTCGCAGCATTTAATAATAATCATCATAATTTCTTCTATTATCATTCGTTTCGTTCAACACCGATTTGTATGTGCGACATTTCAATCATGTCCCACTTTTCTTTGTGGCTGCAAGTGTGCAAGTAAATATGTAAGTGGCGCTGAAAAGCAAGTGATGACGTCTGTGATGCTGAGTGAATGACAAAGATGTGAAAGACTTGATAGCTGGCGGGCTGGGCTGGCAAGCAGTTGGGGCGCGCAGACTGACTGGCTAGAAGGCGAAAATTTTTCAAGCGTAAAGGTAAAAGTAGGCGCGTAGTAGGCAAATTTTTCGCAAGCTTACAATAAATTATCTAATCTGCATGCGAATGTAGCCTTCATTACACGTTAATCAAATTTTAAATATTTTCTTTTTTATTTATGAAACACAAATTTTGCTCAAAACCAATTCTTGAATTGGCAGTCCTACAAAATTAGGTTGTGTGAATTCTTTTTGCTACCCCGCCACGCCTTTCTTTTTTCTCTCTATACACATACATACATACATACATACATAATCACAGTCGAGTGTTGTATAACAAATTCCAGCTTCATACTCCTCAAGTGCCTATGTATGTGTGTATAAATAATACAGCGAGAGTGATTTATTCATACTTATTGAGCACTAATTGCAAGCATCATATGGCGTGCTTCTGCTTTAACTTTATTTACTGCTACGATGTTGCCAATCAGTTCGACTTGCTCACAAATTGCGCCAGTAAGATAACGATTTGCGTGCCTAATTTGATAACAGCAGCTGAAAAGGAATATGTATATTGCTAACTTCTGAGCTACAGAAAGCTTGTTGTTGCCAAATAAAAGAGAGGTGGAGAATTAATTCAGCAAAAGCTTTGTATTTCGTAGAAAGAGCATACGTTTTTATCTTGAAATCTCATAAGCTTTATATAAAAAACCATAAAAGAGAACAACGCTCTAAGAGTATACAGCCTTAAGCAAATGAAAAAGTGTAGCCATATGCTACATATTTATACGAGCATAAAAAAATAAGTTATTTAGGCGATAGCTTCAAACGGATTAAATAAAAAATTTAGTGCATCCCGTTCGCGTTTCCTTAGCTATTAGAAGATAAGAGTGAGAACTAAACGAGTTATTTAATTTCATTTTCAAAACATATCTAGATTTGAGGGCAATCCTTTAAATCAATCATAGATCATCATGGATCAGACGTAAAACACCTGGTAGCTATAATTGGAGAAGTTACCGAATCTCAGCACGTTGCTGTGACCGGCTCTTTGGGCAATTTAAAGGGGTTTCGGTAAAATTACCTGTCTATCTGTAGACCTATTTTCTGACTTTCGAGTAAACTGAACGGTCTTGTATATTTTTTTTAAGAACAAAAATTCCCCCACACAACGTAACCTTGAAAACAGGCCGAACCCGCGACATAAGCACTTATTTATATGCTTGTAGGTCTGAATATTTTAAAACCGTGCGGTGCTATTCTGTAACCACTTATCGAATATTTTCTTATCTAAGTCCTAATTTTGTGACAAGTTTTATGAATTTTATATTCTGTAAAGGAAGTGTAACACGATTGGCAAATTTGTACAGATTTGTATATTTTTTATATTGGGCTACAAATTTTTTTGTAGTCACGCGATTGGTATAATAACGCGAACTTCTTCTTGAAAACTTTGAAAAAATTGTTTTTCGTGATTGGCATAATTTGGCAATCGTGTGATACTGCCTTAAGTATTGCAGATAGATTTCTATCCTAGCTGGCCTGTCAAATTTTTAATTTTCAGCGCATTTTAGTCGAATTGTGACACTGCTTATTATGGCGCCAAATAGGCCGGCTCAGAAATGAGGGAATAGCACTGGCGGCGCTCCACATTACAATGCCAGGCAAAGGGCATATGGATGGGGGATATGATTTAAAATATTCTAACTATTCTTTCATTAAACTGTTAAGGCTCGGCTTCAGTTCCCGTTTACATAGGAGACTAACGAGAACTCTGTCCAATACGGCATTGACGGATAGAGCAGTATTGAATCTTTAGATGAAGAGTAATTTCGTTCTGTTAGCTATCAAGGGAGCGTCTATCGAAAGATATATGTATTTTCTTGTTCCAACACTCGGCGGTAAGTGAATATTATCGCTATGACATACACAGTTATAGAATAAACTTGTCAAAAATGTAAGCGACTGTTGTCGGTCGGTAAAAAGGGTAGACAATACTTAGCACTACTAATGTGATAGAGCAATTCTGATTCGAATTCGGGGTTCAAAAATCTACGAGAAATTACTATGTATTGTTCTCCAGTGCAAGTGCTAAATCAGACATGAAATGATATGCTTTCTTAAAGCGATACTAATTCGTTCTAAGACCACATGCCAGAATTATAGCCCAAAAAGGGCTGGCGACTTGTATATATTTTTTAACTTTCTTTGGTCCCTCACTACTTCTGACTGAGGAAGTGTTTCTACGATGGCGTTGGACACAGAGGGGACCTGATAACAACAAAGGTCTGCGATAGCTTCCCATAGCGTAAATTTTTCGATAACAGTATTTTTATATTTTTCTCACCGTTAACTTTGAAACTATATCAGCTTATCGGATTTACTTGGTTTGTTTAGAGGTATTTTTAACTAGTTATTACTGTCAGTTTTTTTATAAAAAATTTAAATTTAAATTAATTATAATTATTATAATAACTATTTTTCGCTTAATTTTCTTCCGGATAGGGGTTTCTACCATACAATGGAATTAAGGAAGAAGTATCCAATACTATAAGTGTAATATAGTGGTATTAAAATAAATGGTATGCTTTTGTTGACTCAATTTAGTCCTGTCCTTGTGTTAGAGCCACTGCGCCTATTCAAGTGTATCAAAATAATAAGCATAATTTTCACGTAGCTTGATACAACGTGGAAAAAAATGCAATGTAGTAGAGGTGTTTTCTCCATTTTCACAACTTTTCTTTGAAATTGATCATTCTTCGAAATCACATCAAAAAGAAACATCTTTACTCCCCACAATCCAGACATAAGGCATATCTGAGGGAAAAATGTGTACCTATTCAAGTGAAGCGGGGTGTATGTATATCACTCATAAAAATAAATATCCGCGTGCTAGAAATAAAAATCAAAGATCTACTTATTTTAATTTGGCATACCTAAATATTAAAAAAAAAAATAGCCTAAATATTGAAGGAGGGAAAAAATTATATTTAACAAGCCGGTGTAATTATGGTTACGGGAAAAGTTTGCTGTACTGCCTCAAGCTGTGAGAAAACTATTATCGTCGTCCAAGATTGGAAAAGACCTCTCGGAGTCATTCGAGGCGGACATGTATTTTCTTTATAATGACATGGACCTAGTTGAGCGTACAAAAATATAACGATTACGCGTAGATTTGACAAGTTGTTCACATGAATGAGGATACTACACTCAGAAAAAAGTCAGTCAAATATAGAATTTCTCTCAGCACATGATATGGTAACTAACTACAACCAAATAATGTAACTATAACCAGATCATGTGTGGAGAAAAACATATTTAGTTGCCGTAATTAATCTCTTTTTCCCATGGTAGAATTTAAGAATCTGTCCCCAGTTGGGAGTGAACTTTCGAAGCTTGGAAAAGAAGCGGGACAATTGGTGAAGTTTTTCTTGTCGGCCCAAGCCGAAAGGTAGTGGCTAGTGTCAACCAAGAAGAGGCAGAAGAAGAAAAATATGAACACATTTACAGGAGTAAACTGTTTGCTGTTAAACGTATTATAACTTATGTCTTCTCCTGTGAATCTATTTCGATTACATAGCGCTATGTTAGAGGCAAACTTCTAAAGCTAGTACCTGTTAGATTTATATGTATGTATATGTTTAGCTCAAGCTTTTAAAAGTTAACACTGCAGGACTTTCGATAAGTTGAGAGCTTTTGGTTTGTGTTTGGTTTGGTCCAATAATACGTAGATGTGCTTTAAGTTGTAAAAAGCGTCCGCCAGTGCTGATGAGCAGCTTTTTAAGCTTGCTCGTATATTCACAATTATAATTCACAACATAGAAAGTTTTCACCAAGCACAAAGTTTATACTCGCAGGTTTGAATTATTCACATACATAGTTAAGTTTATATTATTGACCTTAATTTCAGTACGTTTGGAAATTTATTGTGAAGATTCTGCGCTGGTAGTAAAAAATTTGCAACCCGTAAATAAAGTTCCTGTAAATTTTTTAACCCCTTTCGCATTCTGTGTGCTCTTGTGACGGGTAAATTTTTTTTACCACCTCATAAGCTGGTAACAAAATATTGCCCCGTGAAAAATGCAATGCCAGAATTTCCACAGCTCTTCACAGTTGAATTGCTTTACGGCGTTAAGACTTGCTACCGTAATTCCACCTATCTACAAATACATACACATTTTACTCGGCATGACATCAAAGTCCCACTTGGTTGCTCTGTTTTGACGTTGCACGGCAAGCTGCAATTTCCTTGCTCTGTTTATATATATTCACTACCTTTTCTTTCCGCCAAGTCATATCAGAGTCAATGCATGCATTTGGAATTCGCTATTAAGTAACTTCCGACTTAACTACGGTGACCATAAATATGGATTCAAAATGAAGGACAATTTTTCAAAAATATGCCTACATATATTCACGTAGTATAAAAATATCATAATAGTATTTATGATTCTAATTTATTAATACATTTTAAACTTTAAAAATTAATCACGTTTTCTTCATCGATATTAATCTTTTTTACATGAATATTTATAAAAGTATTGTAAAACATATTATAATTACAATAGCTTACACGAAAAGTGAAAATCTTTAAAAGATTATTTTATACGCAAATTTTGAGTCGTTCAAAACGAAAACAATAAAATTTTTTTTTATTTTTTGGTACTTTTCGCAGTTATTTGTCAAAAATCGACGTCATGAATCGACGTAAACGACAAAGTGCCCTTTACAAAAATATATAATTTGTGCAGATTGCGCTCCATAGCATCTACATTTCTAATCCGATTTTCATTATCTTTGGCTCAAAATTAACTATAGTAATATATCTTCTTTATCGAATTTTTAAAATAATAAAAAAAAAATATTCAAATAAAACTGCGTATTTGATTGAAAATCTCACTTTTTTCGACTTCGACGACAAAATGCAATGGTAATGATAATTTTCATTGTAGTCGCCACAAGTTATATATTTTGGTAAGAGGCACATCAATACCCTTCGAGCTGTAAGTCGCTTACGTTGATTGGGAGATTTTTTCATGAGATATGGAAGAAAAGCTACGAAAAGTACCAAAAATCACTTTTTTGAAAAAATCCATCCATTGTCCGATAATTTTAAAATAACGTGTAAAATGCGGGACAAATGAAGGACACTTGGGAAAAATCAGTACATTTTCAGGTTTTTCAGATTTGAAAAACTACGCAGGACCGACTTTTGAAAAACAGTACAGTCCTGCAAAAAACAGAACGGATGGTCACCGTAGACTTAACGTGATTTTTATGATCACCTACACTGACACCAGTTGGCAGCCATTCAGACGTTGCAGCTAAGTGAGCAATGTCAGCCAAGCCAGGCAACGCAGTCTACACAAGCCAACTACCCTCGAAGTCGCTCAACCATCGCATGCAATCACGACACCAATCACCGTCACTGTTTTCGCATTGAATGGCAGCACCTGTGCAGGCCATATGTATACATAGTTGTTATTTAGGTATTGGTGCAATAAATACACAAGGAAGAGTTTATTCTACCAAACGAATGTGACTCTCATGCATAGTTGTATGGCTTAGTAGTTATGGATGCTTCGGCTGTTTATGTATTTTACTGCATTGCTTCTGCTTTAGCGCTCGCTTTATGATTGAGTGTATGGCTGAGTGAATTGTGATTGCAGGTAGCTTCTCCTTTTATTCGACGTAAATCAGTTAGTAGTGATAATTTCCGTTCTTTGTACTTTGTTTTTTTAGACTAAAGCAACTACATACACACTTGACTTAAGCTTAGTCAATGGCAGCTTCGTTTAATTGGATTAAAGCACTTAGTTTAATTAATTGATTTCCGAATGAGTCGAATTTTATAAAAAAAATAACTATATCGCTGAGACTAGCTAGTTAGTATGGATTCAACCATTGGCCCGAGTAATATGTAAATCAGATTTTTTTTTAAAGATCGAAAGCCTTCTACCAGCAACGGCATAGGACAATTACAGTTATAGTTGCATGAACCTACTCATTACTGACATTTGAGTCTCCGTTCGCGCATCGTTAGCAATCCACACTGGGAAAAGAGTTTAGTGACGTCAACTAAATTTAGTGCTCCCAACACAAGAATTTTTAACTGCCAAATCAAAAAGGTGCAATCACAGCGTAGACCGACCCATAAAGATAAGTTGCCAATGGCATCTTTTTGAATTTTGCTGCCATTATTTTGACCGCTGCTGTATGTAGCTATGTTTGTATACATAGATGAAGGGTACTGAACGACGTTTACCTATTTAGTTAAGCGCATACAAATGTAGCGATAACTGTGGATTTAGCAAGTCGAGCGTATGGATGATAAATCTGCGACTCGGCACCCATAAGTGGCCAATGGAAGCAAGGGCGCCGACGATTTCAAAAAAAATATTGTGGTGTGAGAAAGAGTATCTTCCTGATATTGTATTTCTATATTTTGAGAAAAAATTTCAACTATTATTAGTTTTTGTGTATAGGCTACCTTAGGGAGAAGGGGATAGTTGCGGAACTTTTTTGTTGGAGCGTTCTCCTTCAGATGATACTTAACGTATCGAAAATTTTATACGCTCCTATTATTTAAAAATAAAATTCCATGACCACATTTTTTGAATGATAATTCGGGTAACTTTTTTTAAGGTTGATTGAAAAAAGTCAAAGCCGGTGTAACCGCCAGCATTGAGAGGGCACCTTCGTCGTTCATGCAATACAGTACAATAATAAGGTAAAATATTTTTTTTAAGCCAATTTTCCAAGGTACAACTTTTTAATTAAATATAGTATTACAAAAAAAAAAATTATTTCATTTTATAACAATTCAAGGTAAAGTAAAAAATCTCCATAAGCCGTATCTATATGACTTTTCGATTCTGAGAAATTAATTTATTATTCAAGATTTTTTACTTTTTTGATGAATAAATTTATCTTTAACAGGGGAAAAAATAATTCAGTGCATTTTTTTTTAATTTTTGAAGAAGCCTGTGCTGTTACAAAAAAAAAAAACAAATCAAGCTACCAATGAAGAAAATCTGTGGATAAGTAAAAAAGGGATGAGTCGTCAAATGAAAATGCGCTTAATTTTTTTTTTGTATCAAATATATATGTTACAATACCGAAATTGAAATATTGACTATTACCATGAATTTAATTTTCGTCCAAAATCGTTCACATTCCGCTTATGTGTATTCACTACGGACGGATGAAAACATTTCGGGTGAATTTGTTTTCGGGAAAAATTCAGGATCGGGCCGATTACTAAATCAATCGAGAAATCATAAAATGGTATTGTTATTGTTGGGTGGGAGCTGCTTCATACCGAAAACGCTATTGCCGAATATATCCCAAAACTGCAGTTTACCCGGTCTTTTCTAGTAAATAAGTGAAAGTGTGAGGAAACGGGCTAACGCGTTGTATGGTTATCTACACTTCATATGTATGTACGTACATGTATACATATTATATCCATTGAATCCAATTGTAATGCGAAAATAAAATCTTACGAGACTCCAATACCAATTTATTCAATTGTTTTAAAAGAACAAGGAAGGGGAAGTAAAAACAAAGACATATTGCGAATAACATGCATATGCATATAATAGGGTTGCTCTTAAAAGGCACTGTAAAATTTTAAAAAGTTTGACGTTTCCTTTCAATCCGCGAAATACTAAGCTCTGCGGGACTTATTTTTAATATGTTAATAGAGCGCGAACTTTGGCTGCCATTGATTTCTTTTATTCAAATAAATATGTAAATGCTTTGTAGCTATGTATGTATATTTTATTCGAAAATATATCAACATTGAAGAGGCAAATTTTATTAATAATAATAAAAAAATGAGTCGGAAAAAATTTTGTGCTATTCATTAAAATCCAAATTGGTTGATATATTCCTTTGTTTAACTGAATTAAACTGCAAAAAGAAACAAACTTGAAATATAAGTGTCACCCCAACGTACTGCTACAAGTCTGCACGTTTATAAGAATAGATATGCAGCAAGCAGATTTAAGTGCATCAATGTTTTTCCGAGCAACTTGTCTAAAGTCGTACACAAATATCAATTGCCTTAGCTACATACATATCCTCCATAAAAGTTTGTAATGCAATTGAAATAAAATTGTCAATAAAGTAGATAGATTGCATACTAAAATAGTAATGGCTATGAAGCACAATAATGATTACTCCATTTCTGCCAAACTAATGCACGAATGTTTGCTGGCATCGCATATGTAGCATCCCAATCTAATCTGCAGATTCGATACTAAGTAAGAACATTATACTGAAAATATGTGAGAAGAATTTTGGCGTACTTTGTATTAAAAACGGCGCCCTAAATTATTAGCTCAAATTTTTTTCAGCTAATTTGTTATAAAAATATAGTTAATGCTACAACAAAAAAAAACAGGAATATGTATAAAATCTCTAAATTTTGTGCAAAAC
>NW_023458556.1:15400142-15409940 GCF_013731165.1 Rhagoletis pomonella | reverse complement strand
GTTTTGCACAAAATTTAGAGATTTTATACATATTCCTGTTTTTTTTTTGTTGTAGCATTAACTATATTTTTATAACAAAATAGCTGAAAAAAATGTGAGCTAATAATTTAGGGCGCCGTTTTTAATACAAAGTTCGCCAATAATACGCCAAAATTCTTCTCACATATTTTCAGCATAATGTTCTTACTTACCATCGAATCTGCAGTTTAGATTGGGATGCTGCATATCCGATGCCAGCAAACATTCGTGCATTAGTTTGACAGAAATGGAGTAATCATTATTGTGCTTCATAGCCATTACTATTTTAGTATGCAATCTATCTACTTCATTGACAATTTTATTTCAATTGCATTGCAAACTTTTATGGAGGATATGTATGTAGCTAAGGCAATGGATATTTGTGTACGACTTTAGACAAGTTGCTCGGAAAAACATTGATGCACTTAAATCTGCTTGCTGCATCTCTATTCTTATAAACGTGCAGACTTGTAGCAGTACGTTGGGGTGACACTTATATTTCAAGTTTGTTTCTTTTTGCAGTTTAATTCAGTTAAACAAAGGAATATATCACACCAATTTGGATTTTAATCAGTAGCCCGCTTCTTGTTTTCTGAAATTTTCTTCTTCAAAATTCTTTATAGTTGCTATTGGACTAGACCGCGAATTCATTTGGCAAATGTTTCAAAAAAATTGAGGCAAAAGATCCAGAATAAGAAATTTTGTCCACTTCACTTTTTTTAAGAATTAAATTTGCCTCTTGAATGTTGATATATTTTCGAATAAAATATACATACATAGTTACATATTAGGCATTTACATATTTATTTGAATCAAAGAAATCAATGGCAGCCAAAGTCCGAGCTCTATTTGCATATTGAAAATTAATTCCGCAGAGCTTAGTATTTCGCTGATTGAAAGTAAATGTCAAACTTTTTAAAATTTTAGAGCACCTTTTAAGAGCAACCCTATTGTATGCATATGCATGTTATTCGCAATATGTCTTTGTTTTTACTTCCCCTTCCTTGTTCTTTTAAAACAATTGAATAAATTGGTATTGGAGTCTCGTAAGATTTTAGTTTCGCTTAACAATTGGATTCAATGGATATAATATGTACACATGTACATACATATGTATGTGTAGATAACTATACAACTCGTTTGCCCGTTTCCTCACACTTTCACTTACTAGAAGAGACCGAGTAAGCCGCGGTTTTGGGGTACATTCGGCAATAGCGTTTTCGGTATGAATCAGCTCTCTGGCTTCACTGTATATAGGCGAGAACACACCCACCAATAACAATATCAGTTTGTGATTTCTCGAATGATTTAGTAATCGGCCCTATTCTGAGTTTCGCCAGAAAACGAATTCACCCTGAAATGTTTTCATCCGCCCGTAGGGAATACACATAAGCGGAATGTGAACGATTTTGGACGAAAAATTTAATTCATACTAATAGACAATATTTCAATTTCGGTATTGTACCATATATATTTGATACAAAAAAATCTTTGCGCATTTTCATTTGACGACTCATCCCTTTTTTTATCCACAGATTTTCTTCATTGGTAGCTTGACTTTTTTTTTTTTGTAGAACAGGCTTCTTCACAAATTAAAAAAAAAAATTGCACCGGATTATTTTTTCCCCTGTTAAAGGGTAAATTTATTCATCAAAAAAGTAAAAAATCTTGAATAATAAATTAATTTCTCAGAATCGAAAAGTCATGTAGATGCGGGTTATGGAGATTTTTTACTTTACCTTGAATTGTTATAAAATGAAATAAATTTTTTTTTTTGTAATACTATATTTAATTAAAAAGTTGTACCTTGGAAAATTGGCTTAGAAAAAATATTTTACCTTATTATTGTACTGTATTGCATGAGCGACGAAGGTGCCCTCTCAATGCTAGCAGTTACACCGGCTTTGACTTTTTTCAATCAATCTTAAAAAAAAGTTACCCGAATTATCATTCAAAAAATGTGGTCATGGAATTTTATTTTTAAATAATGGGAGCGTATAAAATTTTCGATACGTCAAATATCATCTGAAGTAGAAGGCTTCAACAAAAATGTACCGCAACTATCCTTATACAACTATAGCTTATACACAAAAATAATAATTGAAGTTTTTTTCTTAAAATATAGAAATACAATACAATTTCAGGAAGATATTCTTTCTCACACCACAATATTTTTCATTGAAATCGTCGGCGCCCTTGCTTCCATTGCCCGCTTATGGGTGTCGAGTCGCAGATTTATCATCCAAACGCTCCACTCGCGCTTAACTAGGTAAACGTCATTTAGTACCCTTCATCTATACAAACATAACTACATACAGCAGCGGTCAAAATAATGGCAGCAAAATTCAAAAAGATGCCGTTGGCAACTTATCTTTATGGGTCGATGTACGCTGTGATTGCATCTTTTTGATTTGGCAGTTAAAAATTCGTGTGTTGGGAGCACTAAATTTAGTTGACGTCACTAAACTCTTTTCCCAGTGTGGATTGCTAACGATGCGCGAACGGAGACACAAATGTCAGTATTGAGTAGGTTCATGCAACTATAACTGTTATTGCCTACCCAAAAGAACAGTCCTACACCGTTGCTGGTAGAGGGCCGCCGATCTTTAAAATAAAAATCTGATTTACATATTACTCGGGCCAATGGTTGAATCCATACTGACTAGCTAGTCACAGCGATATAGAAATTTTTTTATTAAATTTGACTCAAATCAATTAATTAAACTAAGTGCTTTAATCCAATTAAACAAAGCTGCCATTGACTAAGCTTAAGTCAAGTGTGTATGCAGTTGCTTTAGTCTAAAAAACAAAGTACAAAGAACGGAAATTATCACTACTAACTGATTTACGTCGAATAAAAGGAGAAGCTACCTGCAATCACAATTCACTCAGCCATACACTCAATCATAAAGCGAGCGCTAAAGCAGAAGCAATGCAGTAAAATACATAAACAGCCGAAGCATCCATAACTACTAAGCCATACAACTATGCATGAGAGTCACATTCGTTTGGTAGAATAAACTCTTCATTGTGTATTTATTGCACCAATACCTAAATAACAACTATGTATACATATGGCCTATACAGGTGCTGCCATTCAATGCGAAAACAGTGACGGTGATTGGTGTCGTGATTGCATGCGATGGTTGAGCGACTTCGAGGATGGTTGGCTTGTGTAGACTGCGTTGCCTCGCCTGGCTGACATTGCTCACTTAGCTGCAACGTCTGAATAGCTGCCAACTGGTGTCAGTGTTGGTGATCATAAAAATCACGTTAAGTCGGAAGTTACTTAATAGCGAATTCCAAATGCATGCATTGACTCTGATATGACTTGGCGGAAAGAAAAGGTAGTGAATATATATAAACAGAGCAAGGAAATTGCAGCTTGCCGTGCAACGTCAAAACAGAGCAACCAAGTGGGACTTTGATGTCATCTCGAGTAAAATGTATATGTACTTGTAGATAGGTAGATTTACGGTAGCAAGTCTTAACGCCGTAAAGCAATTCAGCTATGAAGAATTGTGGAAATTCTGGCATTGAATATTTCACGGGGCAATATTTTGTTACCAGCTTATGTGGTGGTAAAAAAAATTTACCCGTTACAAGAGCACACAAAATGCGAAAAGGGTCTAAAAATTAAAAGGAACTTTATTTACGGGTTGCAAAATTTTTACTATCAGCGCAGAATGGACCTGTTATTCGATCCTTATTGCAATTTTCACAATAAAGTTCCAAACGTACTGAAATTAAGGTCAATAATATAAACTTAACTATGTATGTGAATAATTCAAACCTGCGAGTATAAACTTTGTGCTTGGTGAAAACTTTTTATGTTGTGAATTGTAATTGTGAATATATGAGCAAACTTAAAAAGCTGCTCATCAGCACTGGCAGGCGCTTTTTACAACTTAAAGCACATCTACGTATTATAGGACCAACCCAAACACAAACCAAAAGCTCTCAGCTTATCGAAAGTCCTGCAGTGTTAACTTTTAAAAGCTTGAGCTAAACATATACATATAAATCTAACAGTCAACAGCTTGCCTTTAACATGGAGCTATGTAATCGAAATAGATTCACAGGAGAAGACGTAAGTTATAATACGTTTAACAGCAAACAGTATACTCCTGTAAATGAATACTCGCTGGAGTTTGTTATCAGAAAATTGGTTTCTTCTGAGAAAGAAATCTTCCAATAATTAACTCCCATCCATAAGCTTTTTCCCAAAAAATTTTGGGAGGAGGAAATTCGAACTTCGGAAAAGCTGTATGACACTTTTTGACAGCTAAACTTTGTCATTTAATATTAACAAGTAAGAAAGTCTAAGTTCGGGCGGAGCCGAACATTAAATACCCGGCGCAAGTATTAAATATATGTTTTTTCACCCTTCCGAAACCGGTGTGTATCAATTCTGAGTAAATTAGCGTCCTTAAATTTCGAAATATTGAAGTTTCAAGCATTTCTTAAATTTACCGTTATATGAGAATCGGCCGTTATTTTAGTCCGATTTCAATAATTTTCAACGTTTTGCTTACACGTGGCAAGTACAATAACCATACCGAGTTTGGTACAAATTGGTAGAACAGTTACCGATATACTTATATGTGATCATAAGTGGGCGGTGCCACGCCCATTTTCCAACATTTTACCATAAACGTATTTCTTGGTAAAGAATTGTTGCAAGCATCAATTTTGAATAAATTAGCTTCAATATTAAATGATTTATCGAAGATTTTGTATTTCTCTAAATTACCGTTATATGGGATGTGGGCGTGGTTATTGTCCGATTTTAAAAAGTTTCGGCGGTTTTTTATGCTGTACCAAGGCCAACAACTGTGCCAAGTTTGGAAGAAATTGGTTCAGCGGTTACCAAGATATACACATGTAACCATAAGTGGGCGTGGCTACGCCCATTTTCCAAAAATTTATAATATTCTTATTTTTCGTCTAAAACTTATTATAAATATCAATTTTGAGTGAATAATCTCCAGTAGTTACTAAAATATCGCAGTTTTCGTATTTCTGAAAATTACCGTTATATGGGAAGTAGGCGTGGTTATTGAGCGATTTTAAAAATTTTCGGCCATTTGGTATGTTATGCGAAGGCCAACAACTGTGCCAAGTTTGGAAGAAATTGGTGCAGCGGTTACCAAGATATACACATGTAACCATAAGTGGGCGTGGCTACGCCCATTTTTCAAAAATTTATAATATTCTTATTTTTCGTCTAAAAATTATTGTAAATATCAATTTTGAGTGAATTATCTTCAGTAGTTACTAAAATATCGCAGTTTTCGTATTTCTGGAAATTACCGTTGTATGGGAAGTGGGCGTGGTTAAAGTCCGATTTCGCCCATTTTCAATACCAACCTACCTTGGATTAAGGGAAACCTACATACCAAATTTCGTTGAGATATCTCAATTTTTGCTCGAGTTATCGTGTACACGGACAGACGGACAGACGGACAGACGGACAGACGGACGGACAGACAGACATGGCTTAATCGATTTCTTTTTTCATCCTGATCATTTATGTATACATTTGTCTATATCTATCTCGATTCGTTTTGGCTGTTACAAACAACCGTTATGTGAACAAAATTAATATACCCTTGTGCACAAGTGCGCTCGGGTATAAAAATCCTCAGGGAATTTTTAATCATGATAGGAGGAAATGAAAAGGAGAGAAAACTCCCAGGGAGTTTCTGTTCAGAATTGACCTGATATTTGGTTGACTTTTTTCTGAGTGTAGTATCATCATTCATGTCATCATAGGATAGAAATCTATCTGCAATTCTTAAGGCAGTTTCACACGATTGGACATTTGCCCAAAATTTGGTGCAAATCGTATCCCGATCATGTGAATGCACAAATATTTTTCTTTATGCCAGTCACGAAAAACAATTTTTTCAAAGTTTTCAAGAAAAAGACTAAAAAAAATTTTTCCGTCGAAATTTTTTTTATTTTGTACCAATAGCCCAATATAAAAAATATTAAAATCTGTACAAAATTACCAATCGTGTTACACTAAAATTCGTAAGACTTGTCGCAAAATTAGGACTTCGATAAGAAAATTTTCGATAAGTGGTTACAGAATAGCACCGCACGGTTTTAAAATATTCAGACCTACAAGCATATAAATAAGTGCTTATGTCGCGGGTTCGGCCTGTTTTCAAGGTTACGTTGTGTGGGGGAATTTTTGTTCTTAAAAAAAATATGCAAGACCGTTCAGTTTCCTCGAAAGTCAGAAAATAGGTCTACAGATAGACAGGTAATTTTACCGAAACCCCTTTAAATTGCCCAAAGAGCCGGTCACAGCAACGTGCTGAGATTCGGTAACTTCTCCAATTATACCCACCAGCTGTTTTAAGTCTGATCCATGATGATCAATGATTGATTTAAACGATTGCGCTCTTATCTAGAAATAATTTGAAAATGAAATTAAATAACTCGTTTAGTTCTCACTCTTTTATTCTAATAGCTAAGGAAACGCGAACGGGATGCACTAAATTTTTTATTTAATCCGTTTGAAGCTATCGCCTAAATAACTTATATCTTTATGCTCGTATAAATATGTAGCATATGGCTACACTTTTTCATCTGCTTAAAGTTGTATACTCTTAGAGCGTTGTTCTTTTTTATGCTTGTTTATATAAAGCTTATGAGAATTCGAGATAAAAACGTATGCTCTTTCTACGAAATACAAAGCTTTTGCTGAATTAATTCTCCACCTCTCTTTTATTTGGCAACAACAAGCTTTCTGTAGCTCAGAAGTTAGCAATATATGTATTCTCCTTTTCAGCTGCTGTTATCAAATTAGGCACGCAAATCGTTATCATTACTGGCGCAATTTGTGAGCAAGTCGAACTGATTGGCAACATCGTAGCAGTAAATAAAGTTAAAGCAGAAGCACGCCATATGATGCTTGCAATTAGTGCTCAATAAGTATGAATAAATCACTCTCGCTGTATTATTTTTACACACATACATAGGCACTTGAAGAGTATGAAGCTGGAATTTGTTATACAACACTCGACTGTGATTATGTATGTATGTACATATGTATCTGTATAGAGAGAAAAAAGAAAAGGCGTGGCGGGGTAGCAAAAAGAATTCACACACCCTAATTTTGTAGGACAGAATTGGTTTTGAGCAAAATTTATGTTTCATAAATAAAAAAATAAAATATTTGAAATTTGATTAAAATGTAATGAAAGCTACATTCGCATGCAGATTAGATAATTTATTGTAAGCTTGCGGAAAATTTACCTACTACGCGCCTACTTTTACCTTTACGCTTGAAAAAATTCGCCTTCTAGCCAGTCAGTCTGCACGCCCCAACTGCTTGCCAGTCCAGCCCGCCAGCTATCAAGTCTTTCACATCTTTATCATTCACTCAGCATCACAGACGTCATCACTTGCTTTTCAGCGCCACTTACATATTTACTTGCACACTTGCAGCCACAAAGAAAAGTGGGACACGATTGAAATGTCGCACATACAAATCGGTGTTGAACGAAACGAATGATAATAGAAGAAATTATGATGATTATTATTAAATGTTGCGAAAGTGTGGCGGGAGTTTGACGAAAACGAGACTGGCGGTAGTTAGCGGTAAGTGATAGGCGGTGATTGTGTGCGGCTGTAAGATGTACGCAGCGGGGGAGCTACAACCTTAAATGACTGTTGTACTTACACACTTGAGTGTGAATGCACAGAGCAGCGAACGCATGTAGTTAAATGTTTTTATTCGATAATAAAAAGATGTTACGTAGTTCAGTTGATGAACTGATTTCGCAATGCAATGACGCATGAAATCACTAAATTGCACTTCGGACTCCTATGACGGAGAGCACTAATATATACTACTTTTAAAGCCAATGAAATTATAAGCAAAGTTTATGAAATAGCTGAAAAAATAACACGCGAATTATTATCTTTCCTGGTGCCCTTTTAGTAGGAGATCCGACAAGGATACGACCTTCACCCATCTGTTCAATAGCTGAAATCTACTTTGCATTTCGCGAGGTAGGCTCAAAAAAACCTGGTCAGGATATTTTTAATTAAATATTTAAAAATTAATTTCTTTTTTTAAATTTTCAATAATTTTTTTAATTAACAAATTACATATATACAAATCGAAAGCATAACCCACTCGCAAGATATTTATTAACACGTTAAATTTCATACAAAATACATTTCATCCATGCAACAATTGGGTGAAGAAAGAAATAAATTCTTTCATTTTTATTTAAATTCATTAAAGAAGCCTCGCATTTTAATTTGAAAAGCCAAAATGGCAGACATAATGAATGAACAAAACTAGAAGTTCTGCTCAATCAACAAATTCAAATCTGGGCAGTTTAACACTCGAAAGGCTGGCAAATCGTCATAGTTTCAAAGACGGACAGGAGTCATTGATCCCAGAATACAGTAATGGGCAACAAAATGGTAAAAAAACAAGGTGCGCTACTGTTTTATCTGCTTTTGGATGTTCCAGCAGTGTATGCCCCCAGATCCTTCCATCTGGGATTAGCTATGTGTAGCTAGTTTTCTGAAATCCAATTCCTGATGCAACATAGCTGCTCAAGAACCTTTTTCCCCAGGAAATAAAGAGCGAATTTGAAATATTAGATTTGTGCGAATGATATCCGTCGGACCGGAATAGGCATAGGAATATCACAGCGATAACAAGACTAAACTATTCTGTAGTCCTAATCGTCCAGAAAATCAACAAAACTGACTTCGCTTAATCTACTTTATCGTGAGTTTCGTCCGCAAAAAAATTCACCTGAAAATTTGCATCCGCCATAGTAAATACATGAAAACGAAAAGCGAAAAATGAATCTCATGATAAACCTGAAAAAGTTCTAATAATTAAGGCATAAACTTGCATTACCACTACATTAAAATACAAATATTGGAGATAATACGCCAGAAGCCCATTAAGTTTTTCCATATTCCGTTAGCGTAAAATTAAGAACATCACCACTGGGTCTGTTACATCAACACAAATATGTGAAGAAACGTCGAAACTAAACTAGTAAAACTTTTGGCAATATTTCGATCGTAAATCATATATTTTCTTAGCCATTTTTAATCAGATGCTATTTGACTTTTTAAGTGTTTCCATTGTTTTCACTCATGAGCCGATCAATTTTTTTAATAACCTAATATTCAAGCAACGTCCATACATATGTCTGTATATATGTATGTCCATATATATTTGCATATTTAGCAAACATTAAATGCACATTTGCCTAAATCGAAGTTTGTATGCAGGAGCCCACCTTGGCGTATACTCAACCCAAGGTAGGGAAAACATTGGCAGCTAAGTCAAATCTCTAAGCGATTGTTTGTGCTGCAGTAACAGTTTATTTATTATGCTTTGTGGCTAAGTAATGTTATCTTTGAGTTGTTATTGCTGTTGTAGCTTGTTTTTACAGTTGCTCGCCAATATTAGTTTGCAGCTGATAGTGTAGATAATATATTGGTCGTTATACTAGAATCGATTTGCACTTTGGTGTGTTGCGGTGACTTTTAATGGGACACACGTTGTTTTGCTGTTGTTGTTTGAAGAGAAGGGAGAGCGGTCATTGGAGTTTTAAAATTACGAAGGCACTACTAAGGCAAAGTTGGGAATGTGCAGAAATTAATACCGAATATGGAATATATAATATAGAAAAGGGATTATCAAATATAGAACATAGAATGTAGAATATAAAATAAAGGATATAGATTATAGATTATAGATTATAGATTATAGATTATAGATTATAG
>NW_023458556.1:15398969-15400132 GCF_013731165.1 Rhagoletis pomonella | reverse complement strand
TAGATTATAGATTATAGATTATAGATTATAGATTATAGATTATAGATGATTGATTATTGATTATTGATTATTGATTATTTTTATTGATTATTGATTATTGGTTACTGATTATGGATTTGTATTAAAGATTATAAATTACAGTTAACAAATTATAGATAATGAATTATTTAGGCTAGAGATTATGGGTTATGGAATACGGGACGATGCTTATAGGTTAAAATTATTCAAAAATAATTAAACACTCCTCATAATATTTTTTAGTTTATATAAAGGCCAAATACTATTTTCTCAGCATCAAAATCACAAATCCTTGCCTCAGCTCGATCTCTTTGCTCTGCCAAATCATGGAAAATATAATACCATAAAGCCCAAGCGCATGCCGCATTTTGAAACTTTACTTAGCTATAAATAAACACTGGTAAACAACGCATATACACCCATATCTATATTTATGTTTACTTACTCTGCACTCTTCATCACTCAACACAAAGAAAACAAAATTATCTCTACACACTGACTTTTGCTGTTAGCCATTCCTCCAAACAACGCCACAGTACATGAACGGACCAAATACATTTATTCACGCACGAAATTCAAGCTCACGTACACATTTTGCTATTTATTTCTGTATGTGCTCATGCTGCTTATTTTCAGATTATTTGTTGAACCTTTAATTCACGCCACAGCCAACTTCGTTACGCTAGCGCATCCTCTCGTTGGACGTACATAGTCCGTATATATTTATACCATATATTTGCATTATTTATTTCTTCAACTTGTAGATGTTTTCATACATATGTATTCATAAATATTTGTCATCCTTAAGTCCTTGAAAGTTCTCTAACTTTGCTTGACGCACGTTTTCTAATGTCTACATACTTCATGTATCTTTAAGTGCTTACCTAGAGCACACATACACTTACTTCTTCTACTCACAACTCTGAGCGAGGCAACTAGACTTCTGCGTATTTTTACGCTTCCCTTTAATTTTTTTTATTCGTTTTTTTTGAAACGGTGGGGAATGTGCCAGCGGCGTACGCTCTAAATATGAATATATTTGTGTTTCTCTTGGAAATTTTTAAGTTTGTTGGTAGAAGGGTTGGAAGAAATATATTCTCTGCGTACCACTGAGCGAAATTAATCTTTAAATACATCAAAACAGC
>NW_023458556.1:15382776-15398869 GCF_013731165.1 Rhagoletis pomonella | reverse complement strand
AAAAAAAAACAGGAATATGTATAAAATCTCTAAATTTTGTGCAAAACCTAAAGAAAAAGCACATTCATTAACAAAATCCAAGCTTGAAATTGCTAAAAAAAGTGCATTGATTTTTGGCAATTTTTTTGATGGAGATTCTCTCATTTAAAATATGCTCGACAATGTTTTTTTTTTCCTTAGGAAGAAACTGTGAGAAAAAATTGCCATAAATCTACACTATTTTTCCGCAACTTTAGACTTGCACTTTGGTACACCAAAATTGAATGGGCTATCAATCTGCGCACCTAGATGTTTTTTTTATCCTGAGTGAAAAGTTGCAAATTTATTAATTCTTGGTGAGTTTTGCACACAGTTAAGTGATTTTATTTTTATATTTTATGTTGTAATATGAATTATAATTTTATTAAAAAATTTTCGGGAAAAATTTAACAAAAAAATTTTGCAAATAATGTGAAAAATTCACTGAACCAATAATTTAGTTCGCCACTGTATGTGTTAAAAGTTTGTTTTTCCTCTTTTCGAGAAGGAACCCAACAAAATCCACCAGTCGCCGCAACCACCCATTCTGTGAAGGGAATTAGCAGCAGATTCTGGATAAATATTAGTAAAATTTCTCTTGATAGCGGAGAAAACTCGCAGCGTGTATTCCTTCATGGACAATCCTTTTTCAGCCGTGGAAACGATTTCGTGAAGCGTAAAAACAAGGGATTTGCCTTGGAAACATGTTCATTTGAGGATAGAGTGCCAGTTTTTATATACTGCCGAACATATTTATCAATAAGCCTCTCTAGAGTTTTTTAGAAGAAATGAAGTGAGGCAGCCTTGTCCTTTTGTTAGAAAAGCACTTTCGCCTCTGTCCATTAGTTTGGTATGCGAGTCAGGTAAGCTCTAAAAAATCTGAGAAAGCAGAGGGCATGTCTTCCGCTGCTTGTAGTTGTTCGGCAAAGATTTCGCCAAGTGCCTGAAATTTTGTAGGGCTGGAAATACATTATACCCCATTCGACTCCCTGGGGACGAATGAGTCCTGGGATCGCGCGATTAAAGGACCAAAAATTCGCTTTCAATATTTTCACGTGATATGGATTTTCTGAAAACGGCATCGTAATCTAGAGGCCTAAATTAAGTTGATGTCTTTCGTCGTTTAGCTGTGATATTTCAAAACTTTAAAATTCAGCTACAGTGTAATCGCAGACGGGCCGGGCTGCTGGTATGTGGCCAAAGGAAATTATGCATACGTATAAAATTAATCTAAAAAACGATTTTCCCTATTCCCAATTCGCCGTCGACCAATATTTTGATTTTTATTCTTGAATAGCTCTGATGGTATTGCAATTCCGTTCAAAATGTATAGCATTGCTTCTACTACCAACAATGCTTCCACAAATATGTGGTTGTTTTCCGAAACTAAGTAAATTATTTGCAGGTTGTGCTTTATTGTTATTTGCAAGAGGTGAGATGTGGCAATGAATTTCAAATATGAATGTCTCACAAATACAATACATACAAATCCATGCACAATTGCACATCTGATACAACTGTGACTACAAGCGTGCTTTAATATAAAATATGAAAAAAAAATAAATCAAATTTTATTACTCAATTCTCCATTACAATTTCACTATTGTTTCACCGTCAGACATTGTTTTCGCGTTGCTCATGCCTTCCTCTCTTCATCTTATTCTCACCCTTGCGCGTGTTACTCTTCGCTTGCTGTTGTTGTTTACATAAATCACTTGTGTACACACAATATTGTCTCTTCCCATTTGCTACTTAGATCGCAGTGTGTGTGTGCTTTCAATTTATTGGATTTCGGTTCGGCAGCAGTATGTAGTGACAACGAAGCTATAGTAAAGCAGATTCTCAAATTAGTTACAATAACTAAAATTCTATAGAAGTTTGCAAACATGCGCTTATTTGCAGAAATGTGACCTCGCGGGATTTGCTACTACATGTTGCTAGTTGTCCTTTACTTTGTGTGACTGTAAGCTCCTGCGTGGTTCTGTGTGTGTTTTTGTGTTTCCATGCTGACTTGTTTGTATTTGTACTCGCGCGTCAATAGTTTATTTGCTGTACTTTGTGTAATTAAACACTAATCTGATAGTGTTTTGCACAGAAATATTTTGTTGTCAATCTGCCCCAATTGAATTATTTGTACATATGCATTGCCGATGAGAAATCTTTATTTTCAATCAAAGGGATTTTTTTAATTAAAATTTAATTAATTAAAATTTAAACATTTTTATATATTTAGAGCATTCGTAGTATTACTATCATCAAATTTGTAAAAAGTAAAATAGATTTATAATACTTTATGAATTGGAAAATCATATGAAAATATTTATTTTTTTAAGTTTTTCGAACACATATACATATATATTTTATTTCTAGCGAATACTCGTAAGAACCTTAGAATATAGTTTCGAAAATAATTATGAGTTTTTTTACGTACAGTAGGTAAGTAAGACGCCGCTGCACAGTGGTTCAAAATTGACATTTTATTTTCACAATTCACTGAAGAATTAATTTTTCACTCAGTTTGATACATTTTTGTTTTAATAAAAGCTAATAAAATTTGCAAGAGACGAGTTGAGCCCGATTTTTGAATTTTTGTTTGTTTTAAATTTTTTGTGAAAATGCAGTAACAATTTTGAACGAAATCGATTCTCCAGTTTCATTTAATAAAATAATAAAAACTTGTTGAAAACAATCGTAGGGCTCTCGCAAAATGAAAAAATAAAAATAATTCGGATGTTATAAACAAATTTTCATAAAAATTATTTTGTTTGGTTTTTGGATTTAACAAAATATTTGGCTATGCAGTTTTATAGATCGTTAAAGTTTAGGATAACAAAGTGAAAGTCGCAAGTGGCTAAGAGTTCGCGTTGATTTTTAATGCTCGAAAAGTTAGCGAAAAAAATCATTAAATTATTAAAAATCAACGCGATCTCTTACCCACTTGAAACTTGCACTTTGCCATACCAAAAATAAACGATCTATAAAACTGCATACCCAAAAATGTTCTAAAAACTCCAAAAAATTTTCAAATTCTTCGTGTGTTTTTTCATTTTGGGGGGGGCCCCACATTCCTTTCTTCAAAATTTCTACTTTTACGCACTTTGCTACAAATTTTAAAAGAAACATATATAAATTAAAAATTCCGGCTCAACTGATCTAAATTTGGAAGTTTTCATAAAAAAAAAATTAATACATTGGTTGAAAAGTGAAGGCTCCATTGAACTATAATCTTTAAATTCCAGTTTTGAACCACTGTGCAGCGGTCACTCCTCGGCAGGCAATGGCAAACCTCCGAGTGTGTGTATTTCTGCCACGAAAAAACTTCGCATAAAATCCATTTGCATTTTCGGAGGCGGCGTAAAACTGTGAGACCCTCAATTTGTGTAAAAATATTAGGACGCACATCATTGAAGGAGAGTTTCGGCCAACACCTAGCGAAATTGTAAGCGCCAGGGTATTTTTATTACCAAGCAACTAGCTCTACGCTGCGTATACGCAACTTTCAAAATGTGTTCAAGGCCTTGGAGGTTCGTACTGAGTGTTTGTGAAAATAACACTGGTTGGCAGATGAGACCTCATATTAAATGAAAGCCTTAAAGCTCAGTTAGTCTAGACTTACGTAGACTACGTAAGAAACCGTTAATTATTGCTAAACACGTCAACTTAGCCAGTAGCGAAAATATTTGTTTTTGTATTTTCTTTTTATTTAAGCTGATTGCCAATTTGCAGCCTAAAGTCCACATCAAAAAATTCCTGAACAAAAATGTATTGCTTTGGCCGATATATTTATTAGGTAATGTTACGTAAATTAAGTTTAGACTAACTAAGCATACATTACAGCTTGTCTGTCACCGCAGACATGTAAAATTATATTTCCTTACCCTGACCAAAATCATGGGCAGATAAGTCCGAGACGATAGACGCCTTGGAAGACAATATTCGGCGCGTTATTTCTGACAAATGGCCCCAATTGCTGCAAAAAGTGGTTGAAAATTGGGCTTCTCGGCTGGAATTTATTCGGTCACCGAAATCATTTTTAAAATATAATGGCAAACCCTTATCTTTATAATAAAGCTAAATTCTTGGCCATAACATTAAACTATATACGATTTGTTTCTTCTTCAACACCACATGTCTAAAAAAAAACGCCCTTTATAACCGAGAAGAATCAAAAAAGCCGCTCGAATACACAAGAGAACAAAAAAAAATGTTGAAAAAAGAACAAAAAGCAAACACAGACAACGAAGCCGTATACCGTATGAGCAGACATCAGAGCAGCAGAATCCAGAGCAAGATTATTAACTCTGCAAAGACGAAATAATAAAGTGCGTCTGTACCTGTAAATATAATGCAAAGTGGAGACATAAGGACATTAGTGTGGAACGAAAAAAAAAAATTTCGATTTAAAAATTCTAGCATACTAACATTAACATTTTTAGCTGTGTAAAACCGTTTTTCGATCGGATATTATTCACGGTCAACCCGAGAGCTTTAAAGTTTCGAAAAAAGTTTCAAATTGTGGTTATTTTTTTACTTTTTTTTTAAGATTTTACTTTTTTTAAGAGTCCATTAAATTGTGGTGCTATGTTAAATATTACTTAAAATCGCATTGATTTTTGACAATTTTTTTGCCAGCACATAAAAAAAATTGTCGAACCGGGCACTGTCAAAAAGCAGAAAATTGTCAAAAATGTAACACGGTTCAATATGATCATGTTATGGCACTATTCCGCACTATAAGAATTTCGAAATCGAAAAATATATTTTTTTTCGATCCTTCTTAATGTACCTATGTAAATATGTAAGCACTATAAGGTAAGTACTTTAGCAATAAAATTGTAGGTGTTGACTTAAGTGATTTTAGTTGTGTGAATTTTTGCGCTACTGTCTCGACATAAGCTCACATAAAAGAGTAAATTAACGATGACGCATTGTAAATTAAACGCTCGACTACATTAAATTACTTTAGACTTTTTTTCGGCGAAAGAGTTTGTAAAATGTTTTTATTTTTTTTTCTGAAAGCTATTTGCTTTTTCCTTAGCTGACTTCCTCTTAACAAAAAGATGGTTGTGGGTAACAGCTTATCAGCGAGTAGAAAACCACAACACAAAGGCTTTGAAATCTAAGTATCTTCTTGTAAGAAAAAACTTTTAGTAGTGCACAAAAGAAACGGAAGGTGATACACAAGACAAGAAAAAAAAAAAAGTTAAAAGATAAAAAGTCAAGCTCAGAGGAAAAATGTTAGAAAGCAAAGAGGAAGTGAGCATGAAAAACAAAACACAAAAGCCGCTTAAAAACGCAAAAGGTGTGACCAACCGACAATCTGGTTTGTTACCAGATGCCTCCTTTTGCTTTGGCGGTCGGACTATGTGTGATTGCGAAAGTATTTTGCACTGAAACTTAAGGTTGCAAGAAAAGCCACAGAAAATTTTATTCTCTTGAAAATCGTTTATGTTTTTATTTTGAAATTCTATTGAAATAAGAATCAGTAATTTCATAAGAAATTGATTTGAAGAGAATTTAGCTTGAATTTCGTTCAACAAATACAGAAGGTTGTAGGGGGGAAAAAAATACTAAAGAGGATTTTCTTTGAAAAAATAGCTGGGAAGGCAATACCTTAAAGTTATATTTCAGATACATAAAATATCTATATAGAAATAGTAAATCAAATATGAACGGGAAACAATTTAGTCGAAGAAACTTTATATCTGGAACTGAGTGTGTCTCATTTTTTTTTTATCAAGTTTAATCATTCGTTTTCGATTGTTACTTTTAAATTAATTTTAATATTTTTTTTCTTTTGTTTGATGATTTTTTATATTTATTTTTGAATGTTTAATCTTTTAGATCAATTTTAATCATAATTTTTGGATTTGTGTATTTTCGATAAATTTTTTTCTTTTTCTAATTTTTGTTTTTTTCGAACATATCATAACTGTTATTTTATGACTTAATTTTTGATCATACAAGATTTAAATGCAGTCTGCTTGATAATGGCTACAAATTATCAAAAATTATAAAAGTCCCAAATTACGATTATTTTTAATTGAAAAAATACAAATCCCAAATAACGATCAAATTTGACCGAAAAAATTAAGAGCAAAAATTTAACAGTTATTCTTGATAAAAAATAAAGTTCTCAAAATAACGATTTTGCAACAATTAAAATATCCATCTTTATGAAGCCAGTGCCTTATTGGCTTACACTCAAAGAGACTAAGTAAGAGTTACTATTTTTTCATTAAACAATCATGTTTGCTATGCGCCCTAAATTTTTCCCATTTCTCATCCAAGCTTTTTCATAGACTTACATTTTGAAAAGTTGTTAAAATATTGGGGGATAGAGATATTATTTTCCATATCCATCAATAAACAATATTTGTTAGGGTGCCACCGTTTCAGCACGTTTTTCCCCTTTTGATGCGAAATGAGAGCTTTGAAATTTTTACATGAATTTCAGCAGGCCTGTTTTCGTAACTTTTATGAACAAGTTAACGATGCCCATTTTTATAATTTTTAGAAATTCATGGATTTTTTTTTTACGAACCTACCGCATTCAGCTAATAATTAGGTCATACTAATGCGCGCTCATCATCCATTAGTTCCATAACTACCGACTTTTGCTCAGCATAACTTTAATATTTATACTCACACCAGGGTGAGCAGGCGCACGTGCAATTCGATTAAACTACAGTTAGCCAACACTTCAAACTTGGCAGCTGTAAAGGTGTTGTTTTGCGGCTAGAATGCATACAACATACATCACATACAACTACAGATTACTTAAAGTTCTGTACGAGTATGCAAAGCCATATAACGGATTGGACCAAAATCCACAATTGTTTCTAACTAGTAGAATCTACATATTACAAGGTACTAAGCAAACAGCAAGCATCCTTATGCACATCATATGTAGTAACGTGAATATATGAACTTGCAAAATTTTACGCACGGTCAGCATTTTAGTTAGAGTCATGCAAAAATTTTTTCACCCGCAGTTCGCAAACTTAGCAGCAAGGCATAGGATCCAAAAATTTCCTCATGCACTTCTGGTTTTTATTAGTAGTGAATATTCCGCTCGTTGCTGGTTATTCACTTGTTTGTGGTGAAAAGGGCTGCAGCTATATTCCTTCATACACAAACAGCCACTTTTCGCGCATTTAAGTTAGCGAACTGTCAAGTGGAATGCAAATTTGTGCGGATGAACATATGGATTTATATATACTTTTACTTAATATGTATATGTGTAAATATGGTACATATGTACATACATACATCAGATGTGTCCTCTTATCACTGTTCAAATAAGCGCACAGCTGGCTTAGACGCGTTAATTAATTTCACAAGTACATACATATTTAGCTGGCAAATAGTGACAGCATTCCTGCAAACTTTGCCAGTATAACTTTGCGTATTATTTGCGTTGGAAAGTTTTTGGTTCCGAAAATTAAACGAAGCTTACAAGCGTGCTCTGATTTTTCTTTTTTCACTAAACTTTACACTAAGTTTTCTTCTTATTATTAACTTCTCAGAAAGCGTATTAGCTACAAAGATGATTTGCTGGCTGAGAAGTGGCGCGAAATACGTGGAACGCTTCATTCTAGGTTGCACAAAAGGTGTTGAAAATTTGTGGACTTTGTTGCAGCAGGAAAGAAGCGAACGCGGATAAAATGTACAAAGTAGGGTTTATTTAATTTTAATGTAAAGAAAATTATTCATTTCGGTTTTTTTATTACAAGATAAAAGCGTTTTTTTCTGTGCTGTATAACCTGACTGTATTAAAGTTGCTCATACGCCAGGGTGTCTGAAAATTTATAAAATAAACAACGATCATTATTCGAGATATCTAAGGCTGCGGAAATTGCCCCAACACCCGTGTTTTTGAAAAAGTTGATCACCCTAATTTGTTTTACGAAAATATTCTACTTTGACTTGCAATATTTGGCCACAATTCCACCTTACCATACTTGTCTTCAGGCGCATGCCATAATTTGTCCCTTAGTGCTGCAACGAAGCCTGCAAACAGTACTCAGTAGAATCTTTGGCATATGCTTGCTTCGAATTGCAATGCACGAGAAATTGCTCATTACCGCCAAGGGTTGCCCACTGGCTGGTGCATTTTTTTTACCGGCGGGCGTTGGCACTTAATTAAGACAATATGCAAGCAAGCAGATGCTTAACTGATTGGAGAGTGCAAATAAGCGAGCTCTTGGCTATAATTTATGCTCAATGTGGTCAGAGGTGTTTCAACGCTCTGTTGTGTAACTAATATGTAGCACAGAGCACACATACAAATGTGCATTTCTTACTTACTTAAATATGCTTGCTCATATGCTGGCATATGCATATGTACTCGCTGCTTGCGGTAGGTTTTCGTAAGCAGTGAATTAGCGTTTTATTAATGAGGTACGTTAATGTGTTTGTACAATTTGTATTAACTGATAGTTGCTGAAATTTGTTAATTAATGTGGTTTTAAATTTAAATCGAAAAATAATAGAAATTTGAACGTAATTTTGTATTTACAATATGCTAGCAAGAGTATTTCAACACACTTGAGAAAGCCACAGTATTGAGCCCAGTATGTTTGAACCGAGTATGTAGGTTCTCTAATACATTCTGTTAGATTGTGAGTTTTCAATGGATCAACTTGCATGAAAAACTTATTCATATCAATATCGATGCCATTAATATGTATCCATATCGTTGCCAATATCGGCTTAGTTATCCCTCTATAACATAGATTAGGCTGAATTTGGGCAATTGCCTGAGTTATGTTGGCCTTAGGGACATCGAAAGTTGGCCCTTCATAGACCTGAAATTACCAGCAATAACACGAAGAAAAGTCCATAGAGGTCAATTCGCAGAATCCCGGTAACCAAGTGCCTTTATCTCTGCGAGAGAAAACTACGTCGCTAAATTGTTCATGGAGAATCATAAAGGTGTCCGCTGTGTGGTCAACCTTCTGGAACTGCATATTGTTCATGTCCGCATCGTTCCCAAGGAGTGGGTTATCAACGATTTGTGGCACTCGCTGTTGATGATGATGATGCCGTCATTGTTTAGGCCCTGCTGGAATTTATCCGAGCTCTACTAGGAACAAGAGCTATATGGTTTACCGCATTCACTACCGAATGTAACAATAATAGCCTGCTACTGCGAATGGAGCACACAAAATGTGAGCTGTTTTCTTACTCGAACGATGTGGTGCTAAACGTAATGGGAAAGCGTCTCCAATTCTGTATAAGGGAACTCTTTTAGAACGCTTGAGCTACTAAAGAGGGAGTTCTAGGAACGAGCCTCTTGCCTTGTATGCCTGTAAATTCGCTATTTGTAAAAATGGGAACGTACATTTTGTAGAGGTGCTTCGACAAATCTTCGATATGAAAAAAATCGTTAAGGTACGTTGGGAAGCGTGCTAGTTATAGCATCTAGGCTCTACTCGTTTCTCTCAGTAAACCTTTGTGGTCAACTCAGGCAGACTAGTGCAGTCAGATAAAATACACCGCGCTATTGAGATATAGCGGGTTATTGCGAAGCGGACGAATTGCCAAGCGTAGGTATATCTCCTTCGGGCGTACCCGTAACGGAAGTACCAGTAGGATCGGTTGTAAGCCTTCTTAAACAGGTGGCAACTCTCTAATTTTTTTATTAGATATTAACTTAGACTATTAGAAATGTGTCGCTAAAAACTACATTCCATTCCATGCAGTAGTTTCCGAGTGATGGGCGTATAAACATACAGACAGACAAAATTTCTAAGAAATGTTAATTTAGCTGCTTTTGCTCTAATAATTTTTTGTATAATATCTATAATGAATGTACAAGCATCGGCCTTTCAAATTTTATTATATGAAGAGAAGACATAAAATTTTTCCACGCCAGCGGCTACGAAATATTTCGGAACAGATTTTGAATAATTCATTGGTTTTTTCATTTTGCTGCGCTTATTGCTGATGGTGAAGAGTTAAGTACTTAGTATATCCCTTTTAAGGAAGAGCTGTGTTAACAACAATAAACAACGGCATAAAACGTTAAGTACTGAAAACTAATAAAAATAGAAGCGGCTGCTTACGCTGGCCTTGTACAATCACTCAAATGAAAAAATTAAAAAAAAAAGTAAAAAGGTCACAAAAAAAAACAAATCGTACCAAGTAATGAGCACTGGCTCATGCTGTGTATACATATATGTAAGTATGTAAGTGACATTGCTGAGGCGGTTTTGTCTTACATATTTTAACCTACACTGCCTTTTGCCTTATCATATATTGCCTAAAGGGGGTAAAAAGAGGAAAATGTATGATTACACCTAAAACACGTGTTTGCTTCAGTCCACTTTTGAAGACTTGAAAACTTTTAGGGTTCATGACCGTTAAATCACAGTAAATGAGTTTTTTATGTAATTTGTTGCAACAGACAAATTCAAAGTGTAAATTTGTGCTGATTTTATTGCTCGTCTATGTTTTTTGCTTTGGTGTATAAATAACATATTTGCGGTACTTCATATTTGTGATAATTCTGAATATACAAACGCACATATTTCTATGATGGTTGGAGAAAAATTTTAGCACTCGATAGATGTTTTGGATTTTTTTTGTATTAATCTTTATATTTGTTGCACAAAAAAGCACTAATTAATTAAAATTCAGAACATTGTCTACAGTTAGGTGTAATCATCACACAGTTCACTTAATTTTAAAAATATTCAACTTACCATTTGTTAAATAGGTTATGCAAGAGATCCTAAGCAAAATATTAGTTAAGTAATGTAATTTAACCAAAGTCACTTTCCATTTGTATTTTAAGGGATTGAAATTCACTCGGAAGTGAATTGCAGAACCTGTCTGATTACTTTTAAATTTTCACAAAAAAAAAATCAAGTTGCTTTCGACACGCGACTTAAAATAAGTTAGGTTAGGTTCCAGAATTGAGCGACTCACTTAGACAAATTAAGAGATTGTTCTTTTTGATAATAAGTTTGTGACGCTATATGTTACTCAAATTTTGAGAGCGAACACATAAATAAAATAAGAGTTTATATCCTACCTTCAATTACGATAAGTGCTCAAACGAAAAAAATCGAAGAAAATGAGAATTCGGTTATCGCTCTGTGAAGTTCTGAATCAAGCAGCATTGTCTCAAGTTTCAAGTTTGTCAAAATTAAAACTTACCTGCAAGTAAAAGGTAGAAGAAAAAATATACATAATTCGTAAGTGAAACTGTATACATATTAAGTAGTGTTTGTGATGATTCACAATTTAGAATTATTTTGATAATTTTGTTTTTGTGCATCGGCGCCTAGCAAACTTAAGTATGATGTTTCTAACATAAACATCAACAATACATAGCTAATTTAGAAAACAATTTTTTTTTTGGTAAAATTCAGAGGCTTTAGATTAAGATGAGTTACGCACAATTGAATGACCACCTAACGCTGCGTTTCACCAAACTAATTTAGGTAAGGTTAGGTAAGGTGGGAGCTCCGTGTAACCGGAGCTTTTTAAGACAATGTGAGATTGTCCTTTGTGATACCACAATTTTGAACGCACCCTTAGCGCTCGCTCACTCTGAGCTCACATGAGGCCCATCTATCCAAGAGTGTACCACAAGCAGTCAATGGCATCAATGGATCAGCTGATTAAACCTGCGCCATCTCTGAGTGTTGCCAGACTGATTTAATTTTTATTTAAGTGAAGAGCATAGGTCGCTTGAATCAAAATTAAAAACTATTTAAAATTGATTGGTGAAACCAAAAATCGGAAAATTAAAATAATTTTCACTTAAATGAATCTGGTGAAACGCAGCCTAAGAAAATCGAAACACTCAAACGAACAAACAAACTGTTAATCGATTGGAAGTGAAATCAAATGTGAATGGTGAAGAAGTGAGAAGGATCGAACAGAGACGCTTATGTGTTAGAGGTAAAAAAAAAGCTGCGTGGCCATAAGAAAAGTTCCGCAAGTGTCGTAATATCTTTTCCAGAAAACTTCTTTAGAAGTGAAAATGTCGTAAGCATCAAGTCATTTAAGCAATTAGCTCGCGCTAGTTGTGTAGCTAAGTTACTGAAGCTGAGATGATTCCACCTCAACGTTTTTCATCTAGAAATAGTACTGGCCTCAGGTAGAATTGAGTCTGACTGCATGGATTCCTATCAGCCACAGTTAAGACTGCCATAAATAAGTATCGAGGCATGTGCCTTGGTTAACCCTGCATTAGGCACACGTTTTTAGTCACTCGAGATTACGCCTTACCCCGTAAAATTTGTTAAAAAAATTCGTTAAATTTTAGTATAATAAAGTGCAATTTTAAATCAGCAAGGCTTACCACTAATTTTTGGCATTTTTTTTTTATGGTGTTACGCATTTTTGTCATACAAAGTATGGTCGACCTTTTTTTTTTTAAGAGAAGCAAATGAGCAGCACTTTCCACTCGCACTTTATTATACTCAATTTTAAGGAGTTACAAAACTGCAAACCAAATTTTTTTCTAAACTAAGGAGAAATAGTCAAAACTTACTGAATTCGAGTCCTAATTTCTATTTTTCCACTGTACGCATTCATCGATTCGAATCACAGGCATTCAGATTAAAAATCAATTACTGTTTATAAAGAAAATTACGATCATATACCAACATCACTTAAAACTCGTTCATAGGCATGCCATTTTAATAAGCTGTTAAGGCGTCGGAACACCGAATACGGGACAAATACAGGACATTAAAAGAAATACAGAACGTTTGGCGTCCCGTATAAAATAAATAAATTACCAGGACAATGGGCCAAAAAAGGGACTGTCCCGTATAATACAGGACGGATGGTCACCGTACGTATGAGTAACATTTTCCATGTTAAGGTCTGAAATGACCGGATATAAAAAAGGGTATATATATCCGCAATCTACTACCCAAAATTAAATTTTTGTGTCTTTTATAACCAAAATAATAATAGACTGATCCTTTGAGGGAAACAACAGCCTAGAAAAGATTATATTCGGGAACCACCAATGGAGTAATTAATCAATGAGTTTGCAAGGCTTACGCTTAGTCAGCGAGTGACTAAGCCTTTCACTTCTCACTCCAGTGGAGGTTTTGAAGCCTAAGTACATAACACCATGCGCGAGCGCTGCCTTTTAAATATAAGATTGATATTTCTGGATAAAATATCCTTTAATCCTTTAGGCTACATAGATTTAATGCTCAGTGTCATCAAAATGCAATTAATCATTTAGTGGCACAAGTCAGCCGGAGCAGGTAAACGAAACCCACGATTACTTCAACAGCTTCTAACTGTGTACCTCATTAAAAATTGACACCAGTGGTTAGAGATGAATTACGAAAGTGATTTTTTACCCCTGGCACGTATGTACATACGTATGTATGTATGTATATATTTATGTATGTTGCACACTTACATACGAGTGCATACATATGCACGAATGACCACACAAATATTGGAAAAATATACATACATATGTATGCAGCAAGAGCAAATGCCCGCAATACTAATTGACTTAGCTGCGAGGGACATGCCATTGGTTCAGGATATATGTAGTTGTATGCACGGCTTGAAAATTTGGTAGCCGAGTTTGTTAGCAAATTTGCATGCCTGTTTGCATTTTTCATGATGCTGCTGCTCAATGTAAGCCACAACAATTGCATTCCTAATTGAGATGACATTGTTTGTTGTCTTTCTATTTGCCAAGCGACATTCCTAAAATCCAAAATTCCTTCCACCAACTCCACCAACATTACTTCCGCCTCCTCGCCAAGCAAAAGCAAAAGCGAGAGGCACTCAAAATTTTCAATTCGCTTTCTTGCTATCGACCAACTATGTTGCATACTGATTGTGTGTGCTCTTGAGCAGCAAGCAGCACACTAATCGAGCAGCTAACAGGCAGGCAAACCAACTTATAGACCAAACAAAACCGACTGGTGTCCAACCAAAAATGGTTAAACGCATTAGTTGCTCTCTAGTTTTTGCATTCGCCACCACACTGTTTAGGTATGCAAGCACTAATGACGCTCTAGCATAAATAGACATATGTATGTATGTGTTTTCAAGCACACATCTTTTATCACCTTAGCTGCCTAATTGCTGTTGCAAATTTGATTTTTCACATCGGCCATTACTTCGACTGCGCTTTGGTGTAGCCGTGGCTGCATGCTGCATATTAATGCTCGCTGTTTTGGAAATTTTACCCGAAATCCGTTTCGTAATTATGGCGCATGCTTTTGACACAAATGCGGCAATTAGTCGAGGAAAAAAAACTTACGTGCCACTAATGGTTGGTGTGGTGTAGTGGGCCACACAGTTTTCGTTTTTTTTTTTTTAATAATATAACAGCAGTTCATGCGCACCCGCTAGTTGTGCATGTAATAGCATATGTGCATACATACATACGTTCTAAATTAGTGGAAAATAATGAGAAAATGTGAAATTCTTTTCGCTAACCGAAATAGGCGCAGTGACCATGTAATGCAAATTAGTGGCACAATTAATTAGCTTGTAAAAGGTGGCTGCGCTAATTGCTCTGATAATTGTTGTTGTTTTAAAATTTCACATTCTCGCATAATTAAAATCAATGATATATTACAGGCTGTGAGGCTGTTGCTTCGGAGAGTCCAAGTGCATGAACCTAACTTTTATCTAATTTCTTTTTTGATAACTGGTTAAGCCTGGTGAAATAGTCACCATAATTGCATTGATTACTAAAACGCCTATTTTTCATCATATAGTTTGCTTATATCACTAAACCATTAATAAGTATTAAAAGTATTGATAGAATTTCCAGTTTATATCAAAAAACTTTTCAAATGAAATAATCGTTAAATTTAAAAAAATTACAAAAAAGCTGCGATAGATATTCTGCATGCTGCCATCTTTTAGTTTGCTGGCACACCCTTGAAACTTCACAAACATGTTGTATTTGATACCAGCTTTCATTGCGTCAAATATGACCATTCAATTTGAAAACTTCCCAAAGTTATTAAAAACAAAACAATTATGATTTTTTCGAGCGACAATGAAAAATTAGTATTTTCGGAACTTCTTCGCCTAAATTAACGTTTTGAGGCTAAACTTGTTCAAATAGTTTATTCATTTTTTATTGTACTTATTTCTGGAACTCCATTGATTGAAATAAATGCAAGAAGAATGCTTTACCGGTATTTTCAGGCGAGAGAAGGGAGTGACACTAAAAAAACAACTAGTGAGATTTGCTCATATTTGCCTAGCAATGTGCGCCCTGCTAACTTCCTACGCGTATTTTATTTATACTGGAAATATTTTGCAGCTTAAAAGATATTATTGAGATACATATAAAACACGGTTTGAATGCAACTGAAAATCACGGCAATTTTGCAATTGAAAAGTAAATATTGAACCAACAGCGAAATACCACTGCAATTAGTTCAAAACCCAGCGGCTCAAATGCGCATACCACAAACGACAATTTAAATTTTATGTAAATACGGAATCGAAGCACGCACACACACGCACAGTATAAATTGCATTTTCATTCCGAACAACATTACATCTACACACGTCCACAGCAAATGTATCTATTCGTATTTAACCTCCAACGCTGCGCAGTGTAAAATTTTTCAATTTATTTGCCCAACGAGGCGTATGAGCAATCAATGAATAAAATTAATTTCTTCCTGCGTCATGGCATGCCATTTCAAACCTATCAAAATTTACATAAATATGATGAAACACACACACACATATCAATTTTGTTTATGAGCCAGTCAGTTATCTGACGCACGTTTCCCCCCTTTCAAATAACTCACCCAAAAAGATCCGCCTCACTGCCCGGAAAGCTGATGCGTGGCGACAATGGCGATCGACCTGAACGTTTCAATAATTCATGCAGGCCTGCTGGCGCGTGTATAGGGCTTAAAATTGTAATTTTGCGGTTGGGTGGCGCCAATAAACCACCAGACAATGTCAGTTGTGTGCGTATGCCCGACGATTGGGATGATGTCTTCATTTCGATGGTTTCCGCCGACTTGGAGATTAAAATCGATGAAGATTGCTGCAGGCCCAGCTTGTTGGTGGACAATGTTGCCAACGGCCCCCC
>NW_023458556.1:15359449-15382766 GCF_013731165.1 Rhagoletis pomonella | reverse complement strand
TCCTAACAAAGCATATCAAACGGTTAAAAGTTATTAAAATCGAACAATAACCACTCCCAAATCCCATATATATGTATATATAAATATATATTTAACTATATTTTATACATGCGCCGGGTAATTAATGTTTGGCTACGGCCGAACTTAGTCCTTTTTACTTGTTTTAAATTATTTTTTTGTTAATTTTAACCTGATTTTGGACTTTTATGGCTTTCTAGCTTGCAAATTTCAATGGAAATCAGGCATAATAGTAAACTAATTGGAAAAGTTTCAGTTTAAGGGATTGGCAAAAAAGCAACCAGTTTTTTTTTCTATATTTCACGTGATTGCGCACTTTACGGGTTGTGCGCGGTCACTAAATCTTATCCGATCGCCATCAAATTTTAGATTTTGAAATTATTAAGGATAAAAGGAAACTTTTTTCTGCCTGGCGGTTTGAAATTATTTTTAAGCGTGAGTCTATTTTATACTTATATGTTTGCATTATTTGATGGTAAATTATGTATTTGTAAGTACATAAGGAAGGGATGCGATAGAAATTAAGGTATTTTACTCCACCATGGACTGATGGGCCGTGGCAGGTATTACAATAAGGAAAAAATGGGTCACCAGTTGGAAAAGGTTGGAAACCACTGACATAGGGCAACAAATATCGAAACCAATCTAAACCCCTCAATATGTGAAATTCACTTTTTCGTACTTCACTTCGTAATCCAACTTTGGAACAGTCAAGACACGAAATATTTAAAGCCCATAGCATTCCAAAAAATACTTACAAAAAATATAAGCCGAATGAAAAGTGCTAATATTTGAGGACTCTAGCTATGGTCTTTTATCTTCTAGCTACTATTTTTTATATGATGCTAATTCGTGCTTTTTTCTTAAATCATTAAACCTTGAAATTATTATGCTCTAGTTGTAGGCTTTTATTTTATAATCAAATATTGTTTACTTTTCATTATACTAACGTATCCTAAGCTGAAATGTAACCAATGGTTTTTTGCGCGGGATACTTCCTAAACAACTAAATAAATAAAATAAATAAATGTACTTTTGTGCTTCTGTATTGGAAGCTTCATTTAATTTCGTTCAATTTGATAGCATTTTACCAACATTAAAGGTTGTAGCCTATAACTGCATACTCAAAATCTTTTCAAGAAATCTTATAAACTACATTTTTTTTTGCACAGTTACTAAAAATAAAAATTAATTCTTAAAACATGTCAATATGTAATGCGCTTATAATTTGACATGAGGTGTAGTTTGAAACTTTTATTTCTTAATTAAATGTCAACGTAATCACTGTCACGTTCGTATTTAATGATGGAAATCATTAGAAATTCGTATAATAAAAAACTTTCCGATATAGTAAAAAAACCTAACAACAAAAAACGTTCTTACATTTTAGCTAAAAATTATGCTCTGTATGCAAATATGTATGTAAATATGCCTAAAACGTAACAAATTATATTTCTATTTAAACTTGTAATAATATTTTTTTCCACGCAAATTTTACATATTTTTTATCATGAATAAATCTGACTATTGTACTGAATTAATTCGTTTTCATTACTGATATTCCCCTCATTACGAAGCAGAATGCAAAATAACAAAATCGAAGCACAAAATTATGGGAAAGTAAAAGGCGAAATGAAATTTATGTCAACACAAATGTATTTATGCAAATAATAAATATGAACATAAATAATGTGAATAATAAGTAAACACAAATTAAGTGAAAACAAAAACAATATTTTGCTGGAAGTATGAAGCAAAAAATATAAAAAATGGGAAAAAATAACTTTAATATGAACTGACAGTTGAGCAGGATGAGAAAATTTAATTTATCAAAAAAAAAAACTAAAGCAGGAAAATATTAGCAAATGAAAAAAAAAATTGAAATCTACCTCACTCAAAGTAATAAAATGGGAAGTGAAATCCAATTACATACAACATTACAAAAATACATAATTTCCTAAACAAAAAAAAAAAATAAATCTACAAAAAATAATGAAAAAAGTTAAGCCTAAGTAGTATTTGAAACACAGCATATTTTAATAGCGAATTCGAAGGGACAGTCAATGGCTCAGCTTTTCTGCCCTCAAGTAGGCTAATGAGCTGAGTGATTTGAGCAGTATCCTTGTACTATAATCCTACACAATTGCAGACGTGTTTCTTAAGAACATCTTGCATTATTTTTGTGAACTACATTTATTTTTCTAAGAATTGCCCAGAGCGAGAAATTGGCTCAGTACAATTACATGTATTTTTTTAAGCCATATATCGTCACCTCAAGTGCAAAAAGACGTAACAAACATCATTGCTGAAATGCAAAAAGTCATAACTAATAAAAAATTTAAAATTCACTTTTTCATTGGTATGATGGATTTCATTGAATTATAACTCCCCACATAATTTTATGAAAAAAAGTATATATATATATTAGTTACGACTTTTTCCACCTCAGTTGCGATGTTTTTACGTCTTTTTGCATTTCAAGTGACGTTACGTACTTATGTTAAAAGGACTCTTAGCGCGCCCACTTCTTCATACTTATGGCGTTGTTGTGTTTGCTTTTCCTTTTTTGCTTTATGGTATTCTTTACTAACATAAATATTGTTTTCGGAAATTAAATAGATACAAAATTGTGCTGCTGTTTTATTCTTGTTTTTGTCTTGCTGTAGGCTATGCTACCTTTATCTGGTTTTTCGTGGAACAACCACAAAAGTTGAATGTATGTACTTACGTAGGCGAATCTATTTATTTTTTTAAAGCAACATTTTGGTCTACAAGAAAAAAAAGCTGCTAATGAAATGTTGGGTTTTTCGTATAAAAATTATTTTACATTTCAAGTTCTACGCTTCGAAGGTATACATTTTCAATTTGATCTTTGAAAGCAGCTTTGGGGTTTTTTTATCTGGATTTCGACTTAAAGTACCCTGGTGAACAGATGATTAAGTTAAGTGATTGGCTATTTAATATTTATTTTGTTTGTTTAATGAAAAAATGTTATTGTGCATGAGGCTGTTATTAAGAAAAATTTTTGTCGAAAAACAACAATAATTTAATGTTTATTTTGTTTTTTTATAAAAACTTCGTGCAATGATTATAAGAATGCAAGAAACTTTACCACGTACACCGAAAAATTTTAAATTTTCTATTCAGAATTTTTAGTAAGACTTTTTATGCAAATTTTAGTGTAAACCACAAGACTAGAAATCCCATTGATTTTTATTAATCTCTCTTTTGACGGAGAAAGAAATTTTTTAGCATAATTTATATAGAAAAATACACAGCAACGATAGCTAAAAAAAGTATTAAAACTTTTAATTTGAAAGTCAACTCGATTTTCTATCGTTTTGAAATTTGCATTTTAACCTACTAAAATTAATGGGCTAAATCTGAATAAAAAGTCTGAAATTTTTGGGTGTAATTAGCAAAACTTCTTATGTCTTTATAATCTTTGTACAAAGGTTTTGTAAAAAAAAACAAACATTAAATTAAAGTCAAGTTCTTCTCCTCCTGGTTGTTTTGAATTTTTTCTTAAATTCTCCATCAGACTAAAGAAATTACACAGAAAGGAATCGCCCTGTCTGAAATATCTTTTAGTAAGAAACGGCTCGGCAAGGTCTTTCCCAAGTCTGATGGAGCTGATGATACCAGATTCAGACATCGCGGAAAATTTTGCAAATCTGCCAATTGTTTTCCCATGTGATATAACCAGCTTGTGGCCTTAAGAAGCTATTAAGCAAAGCAGTGCCAAATGGCGGCATTTCGAAATGAGATCAGAGACTCCACACCTCATTCGTGGCCTACGTTCGTTAATGCGATAGCTACTCTTAAAGCTGCTGTACACTGAAGCCTGCCTGTTAGAATAAATTGTGATATCTGTCAAAGATGTGAGTCAAAATGCAGCTAGGTTTTCGAGTGTTAGTTAATCCATAAATGAAAAAAAAGCGGAGGCTGGGTTCGTTTTAATAAAATCCATTAGCTTCTGTTTTAGTGCATTAAAAATCTTTTTTAAAGGCACCTTTTTGTACAAAAAACCCACTACCTTAAGCTGAAACGCATGGTTATAGACTTATGAAATGATTGCTAATGTTTAAATTTGTGTGCTGATTTAAAATAAACATTTAAACATTTTTCTTCTTTATTTAAAGGTTCAATCTAGAGTATATTAAATAAATTAATGCCATTTTTTTTTAGTTTTCGATAAACACACTCTGGGCTATGTGGTGACCACGGTGGTGCAGTCGTTTTAAGTGCGCACTAACATCAAAAACAAACATAGGTCCCTCCCCTTTGTGTGACAACACCAAGTCGCTGCCACAAATCCGAGGAGTAGCTCGTTTAAAAACTAACATATTGTCTAAGCGCCAATCTATTATTATTTTGTCCACCATGCAAAGAAACCGCACGCCTGAAGGGAGCCACCAAAGTAGCCCACGTTTGTATTTATGAATTTAAGTGTGGGCTTTGCGAATCTTGCTCCCGGAAATAAATTCCTATACACTACTACAACACTCCCCCTGTACTGGGCTTGCTTACTTTTGTTTTTACCGCTTGTTTATTTTCACTTTAGCCTAATACCAACCACTCAGCAAACGGATTATTGCGGTCTTCAGCACGAAATGTGTACGCGAACATCTGTCCGTGGATTAGAGTTTTTGAAATTGTAATTGCCTTAACAACACAAACATACACAGTAACATTCATGAAGATTTAAGCTTTATTTCTGTAAACATGAAGCAGCTAAAGAAAGAAAGAAATCTAATTTACTTTTATACAGTACTGGTCATGGACATGATTCATATATAAATGTACATATATTCATATATATTAGGGTGATTAAAAAAAAAAAAAAGATTTCCGCGGAACTACGCTAAAACAGTTTCGTTTAGACGCCAAAATAAGTCTAAAAAAAAAAAACGATTTCCCATAAGAACAACACAGGAAATTAATTTGTTATTTTTTAATTCTGATTTTTATATCTAACGAACGGTACGTTGTACTGTAAAGTAATTTTTCGATAAGTCAACTCGGTCAAAAGTTATTCGAGGTCAAATTCGAGTTCACCATTCTTTCACCTTTGACCTCGAATAACTTTTTACCGAGTTGACTTATCGAAAAATGACTTCAGACTTTTTTCCAAGGTCCTTCACAGTACAAGGTATCGTTCGTTAAATATGAAAATCAGAAGTAAAAAAAAAACAACTTTTCCTGTGTTATTCTGACGCTCTAAATTCCTAAGTGTCTGGTTGACCTTCTTGTATTCTATGTATATACATATATAAAAATGTTGCCGTTTCCTTTGTGGACAATTGGCTCAAAAATCAATGAACGCATTTCTACCAAATTTGTACAGTATAGTCCCTATGGCCGTGTGCTATACTTTAATCCGCTAGGTGGCGCAACAGTCGAGATATTCAGAAGATCTGTATTTATAATCCAATTTTGATGAAGTAATGTGGGTGCGACGGTAAACTTTCTTACGAAAAATGGATACGCTAGAGTTTTTTCAATCGCGACTACTGAATTCATATATGAATTCTTAACACCATTACATCCCAGCGCACGTTAAATAAATTTGCAAAGTCGACATGCTTATGTCAATCAAACCGAGCCTTTCGCGTGCTCATCAAAAATTCCTCATTACAATATATCGTCAGCTGAAATGCAAAAATAAGTAACTTATAAAAAATTCAACATTCACTTTTTCATTGATATGACGGATTTCATCGAATTACAACTTTCCACATCGTTTTATAAAAAAAAAAAAAAAAATAGTCACGTCTTTTTCCATTTCATGTGACGATATGTACATACACGCCCTCTCTATTTTTGCAACAATTTAATTTCACCAGCTGTTTGAGTATCATTTACGTCAAGGAAATTTCAATAAAGCATTGACAGCTACCATTTTTAATTGAAATTTAACGAGCAAATAAATGGCGTGCGAATAAAAAATTAAAAGGTGTCCACAATATTTGTGCAATTCCGGCAACATACGCCGTTACAAGTGATTGCATTTATTTATAACTCTATTGTTACTGCATTGAAAAATAAAATAGGGTAAATATTTATGCGCCAGCGAAAATGGAAAAAGCAATAAAAAAAGAAAGAAAAACACAATAAACAAACAAACAACATTTTACACAACTTTTGTGTGCCCGAATACGAAACCAGGCTAACCAACATGTGGAGGGTGTGCAATGAAAAGCTTGTTGCAATAACATTAACACAGATCAAACAAATACATAAGTTAACAAGCAAACGAATAAATTTGGCAAGCGAACGCATAAATCCGCTGGCGGCCGCTTATCCATTTTAATGAAAACCTGAAACTTCAAAGCTTTCTTTCTTTCATTTTCGCTGTGCTTTGTTGCCAGCCATCCTGCTACGCCGTTACGGTTTTTAAATATGTATGCGCCCCTAATTTCACAGCTACTCTCAATTTACATTCTCATCCCTTTCATTACTTTACATTACTCAGCAATGTTGTTGCTACTGCTGTGCCGGGGTAATCCGAGCCTACACACAACTCATGTCATTAGCAAAGAGACTGCAATACAATACATTTGTACCCCCCATTTTGGTTTTGTTGACTCTCTTGCAAGTATTTCGCTTTGTTTTGCAAGCATTGTTGAAACACAAATACCGCAAATACATTCAAACGTATGTGCGTATGTATTGCTTTGCTGTTAGCAGACTTGGCAGAGGCGCCAAAAGCGTGGAAATTGAAATTGATGGATTAGCAAGAGGGCAGGAGGGGTGCAGGGATTATTGCTTAAAACGTGGTGGCTACAGTGTGTTAGGGAAAGTATTTTAGAGAAAATAAATAAATGCGTAAAACAAAATAAGGGAAAGCCAATTTAGTTTCTTTTATCGATACTGTTAGTTGCCTTGCCATGCACGCATTAAGCGCTTATGCATACGGAGAAATTTAATTTACAAACATAGAGCCGGCATGGATATCGAAATCGAATTGAAATCGAGTTGATATATTTCGGTTGTCTGACCTCATTATCAACCACGTCAGAGTGATTAGGAAGTCCTAATAAAACTTATTTGGGTGCCGGCTCACAGTGACATTCCGGGACTTGGCAAGGAAAGGCACCCTCGGAACGTTGTCACCAGGTAAGGGGCAGCTATGTCGGTAAAAGCATAGATAAGGAAATCGATAAGAGTATCGAAAGGAGCATTGATAAGAGTTTCGATAGCAGTGTAGTTAAAATAATCACTAAATATATCGATAACAGTGTAAATAAGACTATCAATAACCGCACCGATTTATAAATTTATAATAATTTCAGCAAATTCATCCATTAAGATTGTAGGAATATCAATAAACATAGCGAAAATAGGGCGCATGAAAAATTCTGCTGTGCCATAATTTCAGTTTCAGCCGGCATAGAAATAACCAGAGATATCACTAGAGATTTATACTATTATTTTTATTTGTATTTTAAATACTTTCTTAAGTAGTATTTTTTAATTTTGCATTTTATATTAGCAGCACAAAAAATTTTCAAACAGGTGGCCTCATAAATATTTTCGAAAGTAAATTTTCTAAAACCGCTCAGTATGTTACCAATATAGTAATACATATTGGGGTTTTCTTATCAGTTAAATTAAAATGTTTAAACAGGTGGCAACCCGTCTCATAAATATTTTCCGCTGTAAGACTTCTTAAAACTGTCTGTTGATTTTACTTGAACTAAAATTTTTAAAGAAATGACAAGTTGCTATTTTTTTCTTTTTAACCCTTCCAGGTTTTATAGCGAACAATAAAAAAAAAAAAAATATTCAAATCGGTCAAACCATTTTCGAGTTTTAGTGAGACTAATGCAAAACATTTTTATATATTAGAAGACGGTGTTACCAGTAGTTGTGCATGTAAAGATTTGATATAATTCTTCACTTTGGAAATCAAGGAAATAAAGGCAAAAGAAAATGAACTCGTTACTTCGAGATCAGCGCTCACTGTACTTTACTCAACTTTTGCTACAATTTAAGCCATCCGGTATTTTATTGATTTTGATGTCATTGCTCGGCATGTTCTTCCCCTCGATTGAATTCTACTTTCTTGTCGACGTTTCTCCATCTCCTTTCTGCATATGCCGTGCGCTCATCGCTGTTATGGTAAAATAAGTGAGTGCAATTTGTGCTTGTCAACAGGTTCGCTAACCTATTATTCGATTTCCTCGCTGCTTTGTGGTGTTGTTTACTTTTATACGTATGTATGTACATATTTGTGTTTGGGGTTTTGTTTGCGCTCGGTTATAACACACATACAGTCATGTGAAAAAAGGCACGACATTTTGGTCTTTATCTAATAAAAATTAGATACATAAGTCTAAATTTTAAACTTTGTAAAACAATTAGTAAATTTTTACAAAAACAAACTATTACACCTTGCGACAGTAAATTTTACACATAAAAACTAATATATTCGCGAAACTATGGGTAAATTATAATTAAACTGCGTACTTGGTTTTTCTCTTTGGCGTCAGAATTTTTTTTAAAGACTTTGAAATTTAAAAAATATAATTAACTAGATCGCCATCACCCGCTTTGCTGAGTGTATGAAATTTCTGCGTGCTACATTAGGTGTAATTTATTTCAATAAATCTTAACATACTTAAACTGTGCCAAAAACAGGAGATTTACAACTTTTAAACCATTTTAAAAATATTTTCGAACTAAAACTTTCTTAAACCTCTCTCTTGTGATACTTTTTCAATTAACTTATACCCTGAATTCAACCATATATGTATAGATTAAAAAAAAATACCCAAAATATTTTCCAACGAAAACCTTATTAAACCCTTTGGTCTGACATTTATATTGTGACACATATGCCAATTATCTAATTCCCTTAATTCAAGTAGAATTTGATTTTTCAAATAGGTGGCAACCATCTTTCATATAGTTTAGAACTTGAACCCCTTTCAAAAACATTTCCATTGACACCCGTATTGCAGTAACTTATTTAAATTAATTGAACTAAATTTTTATTCGGGTGGCAACCACAGTAAAACACCTCAATAATATTCCAAATGCTCAATCTGAAGGTTTCTTAACAATCTTTGGTTTGATATCCATATTTTAATTTTTCAGATAGCTTGGGAACAATTAACTTAAATGTGACCTTTCAAACAGGTGGCAACCATTTTCAAAATATTTTTAAACTACAACTTTTTTAAGCCCCACTACATCCATTTTTTAATATAATTTTCAAATAAATAATTCCCTTAATTCAAGTTGAATTTCATGTTTTAAACAGGTGGCAACCCTCCTCCATGAGTGTGGAATCGATTTTATATATATTTAAATATCGATATACTGCGATATGCAGTATGAAAAATTCAGTTTTTATGGGAGGTGCCACGCCCCCCTTGTACAATCGGGATTAAATCTATGCTATAATATAAGTTGGGCTAAATGACATCAGTGTACAAAATTTCATGATGATCGGTTGAGTAGTTAAAGCGTGAAAGCGTAACAAATAAACAAACTCACTTTCGGATTTATAATATTAGTAAGGATTAAAAAATTTATTTTCAAAAATTCGATGCCATGTAAGATAAGGATATCATATAAAAAAAAATTTTGTAGGATTATAGTAGAATAAACTTTTTGCTGCATAAGGATGAATGGGTATGGAAAATGTCCTTTACAAATTAGGTGCTTAAATATCCTTGAAAATTTATATATATTTTTTTTTGAAAAAAAATATTTTTTGAGGACTAATATACGCACGACCTCATCATAGAATTTCATCCTGCAAACTTTATTTACTTAAAAATATAAAATTTATAAAAGCGCATTTTCAATACCTATTTGTCCTTGCAAACCAAAAAACTTTACTGTTTTTGACTTCTACATTCTCTCTCATTTGGTACCCATGTTGTTACCCTACATGCACTGATTTTTTTTAAATAATTTTTCAAATCAATCATATCTTTAAAATTTCAAAGTCCTCCGAAAAAATGCTGACGTCAGAGAGAAAATTCAAAAATGCATTTTTACGCTAATCGGCCCATAGTTTCGTGAGAATATCGATTCTAAAGTGTGTTTTAAATTTTTTTTTGTGTTTGTCACACGGTGTTATTTATCATGAATGAAACATGAATGTGTGAAAATGAAAGTTTTCGAAAATCAAGTTTGAATTTTTGTTTTTACATTTATATAATTGGTTTGTAAAATATGTGTTTTCCGTGTACGCATGGCATAAGGCTGACGATATGTAGCTCAATATAGTACGTACATATGTATATAGAAAAATTCCAGGTATGTAGTTTTATAGCCCCTAAAGTGTGGCTAAGAGCTCGCATTGATTTTAGATATTTTTTTTGCAGATGGTGTATTGCTGTCTTCCATGCAAAAACAACCGTCGAATATATTTTGTATGGAAGAAAATGCATGACACCGTCAGCAAAAAAATTGCCAAAAATCAACGGGAATTCACATCCACTTAAAACTCGCAGTTTGTTAAGCTAAAATTTTATGAGCTATAAAACTGCATATTTAGAATTTTTGTACAAAATAAAGATATTTTTTTTGTTGTTTTCTACAAATTTTGAAATGTAGACTTTTGTATAACTATGGGTTTTATTAGATAATGAGCTGCATTTTTTATAAAAACATAATAAACATTAAACAAACAAAAAGTCGTGTAATTCTTCACATGACTGTATGTATGTTGTAAATATGTATGTACAGCGGTTTGCTTGCTTTACGCGTAGCATCGTAAAAGTTTCACTTTTTTTTTTTTGTACGCACGTGTGCTTTTATATGGGTTGCAGGTCGATTTACTACAGGATATAAATATGTATGTATGTGCGACTTGCGTTAACAACGTATTAAATTACAAGCAAATTGCGCTCGTTAAGGTTAATTTTGTTGACGTTTTGTTCTTTGTGATTTTCTATTCGTGTATTTTAATATACTACAAATCGCGTGTGAATAAAATATAAAAGAAAAACCAAAAAAATTGGTTAACAAATGCCCTGATGTCTATCAAAGTTAAAAAAAAAAATTGACTCCACTTTGCATCATTCCAGCACTCACATTGAACCATTAAAACAACGCTAACCATCGCGAATGTAATTATTTGTGTGCTTGTGCCCTGAAGTATGACCTACTGCTACTGAAAAGCTGTTCAAATATTTACATATATATGTATGTCCCCAAACTGCCGTGAAAATTTCATCCAGCGTTTTCGCTTGCTTTCACCACGCTTTAACCCACTTTCAGTTTGTGGCAAAAGCTATGCTGAGGAATACAAGTTTATCTACTTTTTTTTCACCCTTCTTCATTTGAATTCTACTGAATTTTAGATAATAATTTTTCATATGCATGCAACTTTTTTAGGTTTCTACCGAAAATTTAATTTATTCATATCAAGGACATACTGGATGTACACTCGTAAATGTATATACCTATATACTTGTTGTAGATAAAAACTTTTTCACCGCGATGGGAAAGTTTGGTGTCTCCTAAAAGTAGAATGAGATTTTAAGCGAACAAAAGCCCTCAAAATGTGCGCTTTTGGTTGAACTTGTCCGATTCACTCATAAATATTTATTAATTGTAATTTGTGGCGAAAATGTTGCTCCTGGTAGGAATTTTAATTTGTGCGAGCAAGAGCAGAGCTCTGTCTTTTTTTTCGAGCTAACATTTCGGGTGAAATTTATTAAAATAGAAGGTTAAGAAATTGCCGTACATATCAAAGACAACTATGTTTTTGTTTTTGAAATATTTTTAAATGACTGGCTGCGCGCCAAGCATAGACCTCTTGGTACCTTGTGATAAAAGATGCAAACCTACACTTAGTTGGACTTGTAGTAAGTAGACATCATTTAGGATAACAACGCTTTTAGCGAACCTAAGGTACTCAAGAAATAATAGGTGTTCCAAACTTTTTTTTGGCTCCTCACCCCACACATTTCTTGCATTCTTCGCCAGAAGGGATTTCTACCCTTAATACGCGCCGAACGTGGAGGAAGTGACCTATCAGCAAATCTGTAGTAATTTTGGACTCTTCCAGCCACAGTAAGAGTGAGAATCATAACGACCTCTTTTCATTTGGTTCGTACATGATCTTCCTAGCTTTGCAGGTCGTTGAGCTGTCCCACCTCTGAGATGCTTATCTTTGCAAGACCTTATCTAAATATATCGTTCTGTAGATTGTTTGGAGGTAATTTTATATCGTTGGCACATATGTTTGCTTCCTAAGTGAACAACGCATTTGACAATTTCAGCAGCTATTTCGTTTCCTTTGACGGTGCTATAGCTCGGAAGCTAGCAGATATGCAGCTGCCTGTTCGTAGCTAGCTCATTTTCCTCTTCGAACATTTTCGGATGAAATGTTTTCGCGTTCATGCAAGCCGTTTTCGCAGCATTTTTTTATTGGAAACATTTCAGCCTAAAAAATTCTGAAGTGATTAGGCAGTGTATAAAGGTTTTTCTAATGTCCGTGTTACTCTAGTTACTCGGTCTAAATATTGAAGCTACTCCGACTTATAAAGACTAGAACCTGACGTACTCACATTTATACTTAAGAAACTTTTGCAAAAACACAGATTTGATTTTTAAATATCTTATTATTCACAAATGATCTCAAATATATGTACATATATACATATATGATAACTTTCTGCAACAACCCCCGACGCACATTACTCTAGCTCAACAACTACAAACAAACTAATTTCTATTTGTAACTAAATTTCTCCGCTATAGTTTCTGAAAATCTTTTGTGCAATTTACCCCTAAATGTATGTAATATAATTTTCATTGGCAGAAGAGTTAATCAATAGCGTATGCATTCGATTAAGCAAAGATTATATATGTGGACATCAAATTGTTGTTGCGTATACGCCATGTGCACTTGGCTGTTAAACTAACTCATAAGTGCTCGCTAAAGGCAAGCGTACATCAATCATGCGCTCCCGTCGCGAAAACAATCATAGAATGCATAAATAAGCCTTTACGCGCATACATGAATTCATACAATAGTAAATACAAATATGTAAAATTGATTGAAGGCTATTTAGCTTTAATTTAAATGATTGCCCAGTTGAATTGTTAAATTCTATTAAGCTAGAAGGCGGAGAATTTGCTGCTAGAACACTTTGATGAAGCTAAGTGGTCAATTCCGAATGTAATTTCAAGCGAAAATTTTGGTTATTAACTAGAACAAATCATTTTCTGGTCAAGTTTTGGTACGAGTGGAGTCTCGTAGAAGAAAATTTAATAAGTTAAGCGAGTAGCTGAGTAAATATGTATGGACGTGTTTTAATCAAATTTTGGAGATATCAAGTAACTCGAAAAAGATTAATATAGTGTGAAAACTAAACTTAGCGCGCAGCTCCGCCTGCGAAAATCGGTTAAATGTTATGTTTCAAATGTGAAACAAACTGAAATTAATAAAAAATTAAAATAAAAAATTTTGTTTAAAAATAAAAAATTTTATCTAAAAAAGCTGCTAATTGTGTTCAGATTCCAGAACAAGCTCAAGAACAAGATTCGTCGTCGAATTTCAACTAAATTGCAATTTCAGTATAAAAAACTTACATTTCGTATGTAGTCCTTACACCATTGTTTTTCAATTTTTTTTTATAGCTGACAATTCTTTTAAAAAATGTATATAATAAAATCATATGTCAACAATTTTGGTTTCAATATCTCATTTCTAAATTTCATTCAGCTTAAATAGAAAGTACTTAGTAGATTGAAATTTGGGAATGGTTGAAATTCTTTACTGTCAAGTGGAAAGAAATTTCGCTTAAATTGAATTAGATTTTTTAAACCGGGAAAATACTCTACTTTCGTTGACATCCATATTGTAATATTTCATTAAATTAAATTTAAAGTTTCAACAGGTGGCAACCCTCTTCGAAATAAAACTATTTTCTAGGTATCTTTTTAAGCGTACATACATTACACCAAAGTAACTGATTAAATTTAATTAATATTTAAAACAGGTGACACTCTTCTTTAAAATATTTTTGAAAAAAGCTGTCTTAAACTTGTTGAGTTCAACTTGACATCATTTTGCAATGTTTCATATAACTTATGGATTCAATTAAAATTGATTTTCAAACATTCAAATATATTTTTGAAACAAAACTTTTTAATAGATAGTTGCTATACTTTACTTAGCTCATGAAAAAATTAAAATTGAGTTTTATACGGTTGGTTGGTTGGTAATTTTTGAAAAATTTTTGTGAAATTTTGTTGGACTTATTAATTCGAAATAGAATTTTACTATTTGGCAACCCTCTCCATAAAACTCGAACACCATAAGCTATCTCCATTAGCTAACTCATAAACTTCCACATTTATAATAATGGTAGAATTTCAATTAGGTTGTCAAATAAATTGATCTTACCAAGCTGGAGGCAACCCTCGTCAAAGCTCTTTTCGAAATAAATAGATACAGCTTTATTGAAGATTCTCTCGTTTGTTACCCATATTAAAAAATTTTGTTTAACATATCAACTGAACTGATTTTAATTTTTTGAACAGGTGGCAGCCCTCTTAAAGAATATTTCAAAAATAATTCGATCTTGGGTTGCTTTCGTCTGTCACCTACGTTGGTATGATATCTTATTTGACTTATTAATAAATCGATTTAAAATTTATAACAGGTGGCATCCCCTTTGAGAAATATTTTCAGAATAAAACGTTTTGGAATCCTTTTCGGTTGACAATCACGTCGTGGTAATATTTTTTTTAAACTAATTAATTAATTAATTAATCAATTTCAACAAAAAAGCTGAACCTACTGCCACTGTAAGCTGCTTTAACTGCTCGTCTATGCAAACATTTTAATTTGGATTTTTTTTCTTGCTCTACAAGTTTATTCTTTCAAATGGCGCTGAATTTTCAACAACCATTGTGAGCTGCATTTTTGTTGCCAATATCAACAGTGATACCGGCGAAGAGTACGGCTGCTTTAGTTTGGCTGGACTATAACAGTACATATAATGTTTGCCGCATTGCAGGTGGTAATTCATACATATTTGAATAAATACAATAATGGAAAAAGCTGAAAGTCCCTCATTAGCAAAAAGAGCGTCAAAAAACCTTTTTATAAAAGCTGAATTGATACCTTCTATGTTGCAGTGAACAGCGCGCTGATTAGCAGAAGAGTTAACAGTACACCTTTGACCTTGCCGTATTACATTTATTACAAAAGGATCTTGCTGGAGCTAAGCTACGTTAGACGCCTTGCCTTATAGGCTTACGAAAATTTACTTTTTCCCCCTCCCAATAATAACATGGTGCTACAAAAAAAAGTCATGAAATACACTCGAAACAAAACCTAGTGTAGGTTGTAGCTAGGGTCGAGTACTACAAGAAAATATATTCCGTATAGTTCCTGCACCCTCCAATTTTTTTTTTATTTCAAAACTACTGTTATGTTCGTACTTGATGCCCTTAACTATTAATCGCTTGACAATTTTTCAACTGATTTTAAAAAGTGCACATGTTTTAAAAATAGGATTTATAGACATTTAAAATGATGTATAACAATGTATTGTTAGACGTAGCTTCATCGGCTAAACGCTGACAAACGGTGATTTCAAAAAATGTCTATGAAAGTTGCCAAATATGTAGTATTTACCTAAAATAATTTTTATTTTCGAATAAATTGATACCCCACCTAATGCAATTGCATAAAATAATTCATGCGATTTTCAAAATAAACGGCTAATAGTGCAACAAAGAATGCTGCGAATTATATCTGTGAACTTTTGCATAATAAAAAAACTCAACTAATTTTGGAAAATTTTAGATTATAGTGAGAAAAATAAAGATTATTTTTTCAAATTTATGTATAAGATTCTATTGAATTTTTAATGATTTTATCCCAAGCTACCGCTACTATTACTTAAGGCCTTAAATATTATATATTTGTCCATTAATTTGGCGATTTTCTTTAAAAAGGGCCAAACTTTATTTATCTGTCTATTCTTAAAGCTCATTGCTATATAGACAGTTAAGCTGCTTATGCGTGAAAATTCCTTTCCATTAAATTGTTGACAACATTTCTGCTCGTTAGCGAAATCTTTTGTTACATTTGCTATTACACTCGAACAAAATTGAATTGAATTGTGCTGGGGCAAGTTTTCTCCCTAGTGATGAAGTAATTAAATAAAGGAAAATATCTAACAATAGGTAATGACCATTTATGTAAAAATGTTTGTGGTCTTTCGTGAAACTCCGCTGCAAAGTAGGTCAATTCAAATCGAAGCTATATCGAAATTTTTTGCGTTATGCTTTGTGGTCATTTTGCGGTATCATTGCTAAGTGTGCGTGGGAAAGCCATTCCAAAAGGCATTGATTGTGTGTTTTACTTTAAAAGGACTAGGGAGTAACAAAAATTCCTTAAATAATTTCCATATGTTTTAAAAACTTAATTTGCTGCTTATTGCTGGCTAAAATTATCCTTCATAGGGATGAATTTTTCAACTTATCTCAATGAGTCGAATTCCTTAGAAAGTTGGGTTTCTAACAGCGCTAGTTTCCTGATTTTCAGCGAAGCATCGCGAGCCGATTCATGAGCTTACATGAGGCCCATCTGAGCATTGCTGAACCACATGAGAGATTTGAGTCATTCCCTGAAGATGCAAGATGCAAAAAAATAACTGAATATTTGTAAAAAAAGCTCAGTTTAGCTCGAACTAAGAGTTGCTAAATAGTTTCAAACTATTTTGGTATATCGATTTTTTGTTTTTAAATGACCTCTTTCCCCCCTCATATACACATCACGTGATATTTTTAATACTCAGCAATTAAAACTACCCAAAAAAAAGTGTGTGGATTGATGAAATCCGGTTTAGGAAAACTCCTCCATTTGGCTCTGATACCGTTCGGCGGTTTAGACCGAAACCGAAAAACGAAAACCTGACCTTGCTTCCGTTTCTTTTCAACTACTCTTCGTCGATCATATATATGACATTGAATTAAAGTATACTTTATTTTGCTTACTCATTACCAGGGCCTAGGAAATAAGCACGAAAAAATCCATTTTAAGCGCTTAGATAAGCACTAAAACATTGGTAAATGGGCGTGCAAATATGCTCGCAAAACAACAAAAATTAAGTACAGTTTAATGTTTTTTTATTCAGTTTACTTCAAGCATTAGCGAACACAAAGGGTGGGTCTTGAACCCCAAAAGCTAATAACCTCAAACACAAACTCTTTCCTAAAACTTGGAATCCAGCTCTCAAGAAAAATCGCAATAAATATTTTTTTTTTTATATTTTTGTTGCTTGAAAAAACACTTTGCTTTTGCTGAAAATTTTCTGAAAGAAATAAATATACGGGCATTTTTTTTGTTGGGAGCTGCAAACTGGTTTAAGAAATTTGGATAGAAGAAAATTTCTTTGCCATTTTTGGTGCGAAATTTTGTATGAATTTTTCGTTTTAACAGCGAATGTAAACATTGTCCTAAAAATATGCAATGCATACTCACTTACTGTTAATTTTTACACTTTACAGCCAGTTAAGAGACATTTTGACCGGTTTTGTCTATTTTTATTTTGTTTATTTAATGTTTATATTTTTTATTATAAAAGTCTAGCCAGCACCACATAAATTCACATTTCAAACTTCGTACAAAAATTTTAAAATTTCAACAAACTTTAACAAAAAAATTTTTTATCCAGAGCTTTTAGAAAAATTTGAGGTATGCTGTTTTGTAGCTCGTTAAATTTAAGTAGGTTAAAGTGCAAATTTCAAGACACTAGAAAATCGCGGTGATTTTCAGTATATATATATATTTTTTTTTGCTTATGGCGCTAGGCATTTTTTTCATATAAAGAATTGTCGAGCATTCTTTATACATGTGGCTCCTTAAATTTAATGGGATTTAAAGAAGTAGTTGCATTGAGATCAATGCGATTGTAGAAAACCATTTCGAAAATGTGCATATCAAAAAAATAATTTTTGAGTTACATACAAGAATTATAGGGACGGTGAGTAAAGTGTATTCCACTTGAGAAAAATTACATTGAAAATTAAAATATATAAAATCATACTTTTCATTAATTGCGTAATTTAGGCCACGAACATCTCATACGGCCGGGCATACGTAGTTTGTACAAATAACCGCATGCATACCATTACAAACCAGCTCCATCATGTCACGATCTCAGACAAGCGCATGCAAAGCAATTTGTAATGCCTGACGTGAGAGTTACCTATGTGCAACTAACCGGTAGGTATACAAATATATGCATATGTGCATTATTTATACATATATCGAAAGCTCAAACGCTGCCATGTTGTAGCAGAAACAAGTGCGTGTGACAGCTAACAGAAAGCATTGTGGTTTAGTACGCATATCTGACCATCAACAAATGTCGAATTATTTGTTGATTCTGAGAATGAATGTATAGAGCCTGTCAGACGTGGCAATATTTCCGTCTTTCGCACGCAATTCGCTGTCAAATTGAGAAAGAGAAATTTTATTTCGATGTGTGAACAGCCAGAAAGATCTTTCCGCCACCTTTCGGAAATCAGTTTCAGAAATAAAAGTTGCAAGGTGGGACTGCAACAGCAAGAGCGAAAATCGATTTCGGAAATATATTTCAACTTGCTCGTGCTGCACTAGCAATTTTCATTTCTTGTGCAAGTGCTGTCAAACTAATCGAGTGTTGCCGTGTGGCCCTGATCGTGAATTTGTGTAAAATGATAAAAAATATTGTTGAATTAAATATCAAAAATGCTTGAAATATATTATTTTGCTTAATATACTTAATCGTAAAAGTTTGGTTTTCACGACAAATATGATAATTATAACCTATATTTTCTCGCTTTTACAAGAGAATTAGCAAACAAACGACAACCCCACCGCCCATGGTTGCATTTTAGTATCGAGAAAGATTGCCAGAAACTCATTCGCTGTGTGAACAGCCAAAAAGCGATTTCAGAAATTTTTTCCTGCAATTCGCCGTTCGGAAATAAAAACCTCTTTCGAAAGACACTTTCCATGCAAGGTGTGACTGCTCATGCAACTGATTTCTCAATTTGACAGCCTTACCGAAATTTATTGCATCGAAATATATTGCCACGTCTGACACGCTCTTATGTATACCTACAATGTATGTATGCCTACGATTTCCATGAAAGTGTGTTTAAACTTCCAAAAAGATCCAACTTAACGAAACTCAGCGGTTATTTATATAATTTTGTAATTATTACTGTTTTAGTTATGCATACGTTAGTTAAAAAATAAGTTTATTTATGCCCTTTCTTCTCTTTCACCTATTTAATGCCTCTGACAAATCACATTCAGGTATCTTGAGTGAGTTAAAAGTGTTGACCTCAAATGCTTAGTCTGCTTAAGCCCAATCTTTAACGCGGACGGTAACCATTTTTTCGTTTTACTTTTTTATGGCATATTTTAAAAATTAAATGAAGTTTAAAAAATATATTTACATCTTTTTAAAACAAAAAATAGATAAATAAGAATAAAAATTTAGTTAAAAAAAAGTTTTTGAAAATTTAATGAAATAAAAATTTTTTTTTTAAATAATATAATCTAAAAATTATGAGAAAAATTCACTAATATTAAAAAAAAATAAGTTAAAAAAATTATTTAAACTTACCTAAGAATTATAAAAAAATTAAATTCTAAAACATAAAAAATTTTCTCAAAATATAATGAAAATAAAAAAATTAAATTATTAAATCATAAGCTCTAGATAATTATAAAATTTTCAAAAAATGAAATGAGATAAAAAATATTCTTCTTTTTGAAACAATAAAATCTAAAAACTAAAGCTAAAAACGAAAAAAAAAGAAAAATTAAAAAAAAAACGGGGTGGGCATAGCTCAGTGGTTAGCGCTTCTGACTTTGCACATCGATGAAGAAGAAAAGAAGTCTGATGAGGAGATGTGGTGATCTCCGAAATAGCTGCTATAACTTCTACCGCTTAGACTTTGTGGCTTTTTCAATTTTTCCTAATAAACAAAATCGTGGCTCAAAGCTCAATAACAATATTAAAAAAAAAATGTTGCTTAAAATTCAATAAAAAATAATAACTTTGCGGCATATTCATAGTCGAAATAAAATCGACTCTAAGGTTAGTTCCAATTTTTTTTTGGTAGATATTTCATTGAAAATTTTCTCAAAAAGCTGCGACTGACTTTAAAGACGACTTTATTTGATTTTGACTATGAAACTGCCCAATATCTTAATATAAATATTACCTTTTTAAACTACAAATTCTAAAATTTAAATTTAAATTTAAATTAATTTAACTTATACGTAGGTCCAAAGAAATTTCATATTTTTCTTTTTCACAGATATCATTTAAATTGGCTTAATTTTTATATCTGCAGACACCATGCGAAAAATGGCTGAAAAACGTATTTTTTGTATTAACTTTCCGTTTTGCATACTACTTTTCTCGTACATTTACATTTCTCATCCCCTTCCTTTACTTTGCTAATCTCATTAATTTCGATTTAAGTCGCTGACATTTATTTGTTGCAATGTAGCAAGTAAAAGTCAGCGCGAAAAAATGCTTTGAAAAGTTTTCCAATGCAACTACATGACATTGCGAAGAGTAAGTGAAAAAATGTCGGATAATGTGTGAAGAAAGTTAAGCGAAATTAAGGCGAGAAAACCTTGAACTTAGATCATAAAAAGGGCGTTTAAAATGGCGGATAATGTGGCAGAAAAATGCTAAGGTGCTGGGCGGTAATGAACGTAGTGACGCCCACTTCCCAAACGAATGCAGTTAGCCGACAACAAAGAAAATGTTAAAATGTTATGAGAAAATGTAGAAAGTTAAATCATATAAAAAATTTTGCATGTTCCCAGTTAACCTATAAGAAGCCACTACCAAAAGCAATAGCAAAGATTCAGTCCTTTGTGTCTGTCACATTCGCCCATAAGTCCCCATCAGCCCACCAGCCCATCAATGTTGCACTACTACTATGTCCATGCAAAGCCGGATGTCAACAAACTTTCAGCGGAAGTAAACAAAGTTTAATGGCCATACTTAGGCTACGAAGTAAATTCACTCAGTCACTATTGCAAAGCCAATGAATGACAAGCGCGCACACACAGGAAGACTTGCTAATACCAAGGTAAAGAGCCAAGGAATTTTTACTTATTTACAAACGTACGGTTACGCACAGCCATGTCTTCAAAATGAAATGTTTACACTTGCAAATGTCTACCAAAAAAGTTGCTAAGTCCACTTTTTTTTAATTTAAAGGAGAGGAAACAACTTCATATAGCCATTTTCTACAAGTATTTCGCAAATAAAAAATAAAACCTTAATCTTTTTCGAAATGATGCATTTTTAATATCGCTTGCCTCCTATATCAAAATATGACTTTCCATTAAAAGTGGACTTAGCAACTTTTCACTCTAAGCTAGCTAGCTATGTATCTGATTAAAAAATAGTTGGGGTAGTAGACACGCTTGGCTTGGTTGGGTCAAGAAATGTTGGCTGACTACAGTCAAACAACAACAGTTGGGGCGAGTCGAGCCAATCGACATAAATTCGGTACTTACACTTTCATTGCCGGAATACGAGTACACTTTTACTACGAAAGTGGTATTTACGTTTATACTGATGCTGAAGGGAATGCAGACTATGATCTACATAGAAGTATAGCAGAATATGTTTGCTATCAACCACTATGGGTTTCGGTAGGGTAAACTTTACTGTGGAGTGAACACACTGATTTTCGTTTTCGCGGGCGTTAGGACAAGATCTCGCGTAGAGCCAAAGTCGTACGTGAAAGTCTTAAGGGTCAAGTGCACGCTTAAAGCAAATTTCAAAAATTATGTAAAACAAATCTCCAGATGTGAATACATTGCAATATATTATACTAGAATAATGAACGATAAAATTGCCTACGCAGGAAATTTTGAATAAAATGTTGAAATTAACTTTGCTTCTTTATATTTTTTGCACAAAATTTGAAATGTGGATTTGTATGATGTTTGTTGTATAATAGAGCTGGACTTTTAAGCATTAAATAAACAAAAGAAAAACAGACAACATTTATCAAAATATGCTGACTTATTAGTTGATCACAAGTGTATATGTTATTTGGGCCAAAGGAAAAATTCAGAGAAACAATTCCTGTCCATTTTGTACCAAATATATATTTAAGGTTCACCTCTGCTTATTTGTCACTGTTTTTTTTGCATTCTTTTTGCGGACATGTCTATGCTTTTCCTTTTCCCATGACTGAACATTTATTTTTCCAAGTCTTTTCTCTTTTCTATTTAAACAGCTCACTTAAGCGCTGGAAAATGACACAACAGACGATGAAATAGTTAAACTGCGGAGATTTGAAGCTTTGACAAGGAGGGGTTAACAGTCTCCAATGTCAACAATGGCAATCTTTAAAATTTCAATGAAAATCCCCTATCAACTTTGGCAAAATAACAAAATGATGGTTAATGCTTAACTTTTCGCAGCGCTTTGAGACTTAAAATTATTGTGCTGGGATTTCGTAATTGCTGAACAAGCAAAAGCTTTGCGAATATTTTGTAGTTGACCTTTGACCTTACATACGTATATGTATTTATGTAGCTTTTGTTTGCATTATGCATTAATATTTTTTAATTCTGCTTTTGGTCACATCGTAATTACTTGTCAAATAAGATTTAATTAAAACGACCTTTCAGCGAAGACATTTTCGAGCAGTGATTGACGCGGCCTAAATGAGATTTGTTTTGGTCGTGTTGAGATTTTTTTTTCGTTTGGACTTCTATTAATATTTTTTACGCGCTTTTTGGTTTAATTACAATATTTGTCGGCCCAAATTTGGGATACTTTTTTCGCCACTTCGAATTCCATGTTTAATTCTTGTTAATTTCTTTTTGTGTCCCAAATTCAGGCTCACTTCGCTGGATAGGTATTTTTTGTTTTTGTTTTATTTTTTGTAAGATTACTTAAGCTAATACTATAATAGCCACTTGAAATAGTTTGGGTTGAAAATTACTCACAAAATTTTTGTTTATATAAGTAATTACAAACATCGCAAGGAATAGGGATATCTTCTGGTCTTCTTTTTATTAAAGTTCGCCTAAGGCGAGCGCAAATAATAAACTTTTTGCACTGATTTGATTAATGAATTCTTTAATTGAAAGTATGAAGAGTAATGCGAAATTTATTATGCTTCAAAAAGAGATAATTGGTTCGCAATCTAGACGGCTAGACGGGGGACTATACTTATTGCCACGGAAAACCACACTTAATTTAATGGAAAGTTGGTTAGATTACAAAAAGTTTAAAAGAATATCAAATAGAAGGATGGTTTTTTT
>NW_023458556.1:15350406-15359349 GCF_013731165.1 Rhagoletis pomonella | reverse complement strand
ACCAAAGTTATAATACCATTTCATGCTCATGAAAGGTATAAAAATGCAAGCTCTAACATGGAAAATGTTGCTCATACGCCATGTACGAGTACAGAGATTAACGTTGCGGCGTATGAGTAACATTATTTTTGGTCCTATTTCATAGAAAAAGTTATTGCACATTTTAATGCAACCATTCAAAACTTGTTTATTTATACATCGCTATTTGCTTGATGTTTAGCAAAAGAACAAGCTTTAACACAAATCTAGAAAAATTAGAAAATATTTGTTATTTTTTAATTTTTTTCCTTGCTTGGGAAAATTACCTGACCTTTAAAAACGGTCTACAACCTAATCTTATTTAAGTTCATGTGTTCACTTGAGATTTTCCTTACTGTGTAATTACTTTAAGGGCCTTTTTCTCAAGTAGCCTGTAACTTTAAAGCTCACTTTATATTTAAATGCTACATAAAAATTTATGATTGTGTCTAAAGTAAAGCATTTTATTATCGGTTTTGTTAAATTGGTTTACAACCAAGAAACATACATACGTCGAAAACCGATAACAGAAATACCTAACTTTAGACACAGATTTATTTTTAATCCAACCTTTAACTATAAAGTAAGCTTTAAAGTTAAAGGTTACTTCAGAAAACGGCCCTTAATATGGAAATCAAATTTCTTCGTCATAACTGTTAAGTGTTCGAGCGAGTTTTTCCTAAAATTGACTTGATGTTGTCACACAAATTTAGTGAGCAATGGCTTCTTTCAGATTTCCCATTTTTACCAATTATCAAAACCCTTAAAATGGAAGGTTCTGCTTACTCAGCTCTTGAAAAATCGTGCTTAACTACACTAAGTTTATTATATTTACATTTACATACATGAACACCGAAAGCTTATATTTAGTTTTTAAACCTTTAGCGAGATAGTTTAATGGTTTAATAAACAATCGAGTATTATTACTAGCAGTCTCCTGTAGAGAAACAAAGTTTTCCGATCGAAAAATATTGATTTTCAAGAACTCTTTACCATTTCTACGAAAACCTGTCTTTTCTCCATATAAAATACACGGAAAACTTTGAGAGCTTTGAGCAACCGATTTATAGTTTTTTAATTTTGATTTAAAAAAAAATAAAAATATGTGTATATTTTTCAGTGTAGAACGCTCCTAGGGGAAAGAGCATTAAAATTCCGACTTAAAGTTTTCACAAGCATTTTTGCACCACCCCAGTGCACATATTTAGTAACTCCCATGAGGTATGAAACTTTGAAAAATGTTTGAAAATTTTTAATCTGTCTAATGCAGAGCAGGCAGGAGCATACAAGCGTATGCATAAAGCTTTACTTACTTAAGCTATTGGGAGTTCAGCGGAACTTTCCCTACTTTTGGTATGCTGAAGAAATCACATTGTTTACTAGATTATGTTTAGTAAATTTTTTGCATATATGTATGTATGTATGTAGCGAATAGGCAATGTTTTTTTACGCCCTGTAATAATTTGCTAAGCTTGCGTGCATGCCTACGCATAATATGTATTAGAGCATATAGAGGAAGGCGATATAGAAAAAGTTATTCACATAAATAACTTAAGCAAGACAGAGAACTGTAACTTCGACTTTTCTTCCCCACGTTTTAACACAAGTAGCTGGGTAAAGCCATGTGAGCTGATCTTCCGCGACGTAGTCGGTCTATTCTGCACCATATAATTGTCACTAAAATGGAGAAATATAATAACGTTTTCAAAATATTTCGATTACTTGTTTTACAATGATACACTTTTTTCAAAAATTCGGAATGTAGCGAAATTTTCGAGCATCGCTGGGCACGGCTAAGTAACTCCAGGCCTGGAAAGATGGTATGGATTGAAAAAGTGCCGGCCGGCCTATTGACTTCATGAACAAAGAAATCTGTTTGATAGGAAACGAGCTTTTTATGCTTCTCTGGCATGCAGAAAGGTTTAGCAATTTTAAGCTGCGTAAGGTAATACTTTAAAAACGGATTAAGGGAGGCATTTACAGTCCTCTTCAATTTGTTAATCATTTCAAAGTTTTCCAGTAGTGTTTGTTTGGCGATATCCAAGTGGAGAAGGATAGGATTATCAAATGCTTTTGTAGGAGAGGAACCATTTTGTTTGCTCGGTTGGGCATCTTCGAGTATTATGATTCGATTGATAAGATACTGAGAGGGTTAACTCAGAACGCAGTAAGTTCTGCGAGTTGGTAGAGAAACTAAAATAGGTCACTCTGAGGTTATATCTTTGCTCAAGTCGCCCCCTGCATATATAACTGGTCTTAACTGGCTACGTTATCATCTGCATTGAATCGAAAGACAGGGACGATTTATAAAATATGGGTACCAAATGAAAGAGGAAATTTCTTTAGAATATAAAAAAATTTTGATTTTCAGGATTCACATGGGCGAATAGGTATTTTTTTAAGCCGATAAAGTTAGAAGGACAAAAGTCGAGAATGTTATCGATTTTATATAAAGCCTAATAAAATATATATATTTTTTCAAAAACAAATATTGCGAAATTTCAAGGAAAAAATTTTAAAAGGACATTTTCAATGCTTACCAGTTCTTATGTACCAAAAAATTTAATTCATTTAAATTCTGCAGAATTTCCCCTTTAATTTGATACCCATACTTCTTCTCTAAGCACATTTCACTACATTTTTAAAATCATTTTTGAGTTACTGACGTCTAGAGTGAAAAACTAGGAACGCAACTTTACTATATTTGGCCCATGGTTTCGGGAATATATTGATTTTTATTATTAAATAAGAAGAGAAATATAGCCAAGAAAATAAATTTCTATTATTGTCATCAGTGAAAATTATTAATACCGAAAATCCTGGGATTATTTTCCAAGAATCCAGGGATTTTTGGGATCTAAATAAGGCCGGAATCCCGGCATTAACATTCCTAGTGCATATGTATGTCTGTAGAACTAGTAGCTAATACTCAGCTACAGCTTACGTGTTTCACTCTACCTGCTTACGTTAATGCATTGTATGTATATTTATACAAATCCCTAGTTGTCAGAACAATACCTAGCACTAGTGAAACCACGAAGTCCCCTGTTCACTTTGCCTAGGTAAAGTCCAGGCAGTAGAATTATGCAATTGCCTTCACAAAGCTTTTGCTTGCATATGTATGTATGTATGTACTTACATTATGCATGGTTGGCTTTGGTTGAGCAATAGGAACTGTCTGTGCAAATGTGAAACAATGATTTACCTAGATGGTATGAGAAGCAGGTGAAATGCAATAATTTATTACAAATCTGTTACACAATCCACCAGATGATGAAATAATGGAGGAGTTCTATTTGTATTGGTAATCAATGGGTTCAATTTACATACATTTAACTATACATATGTACAGCCCATAAATAATAAGTCTAACTGTATTGAATGACATAAAAATGTAAGTAAATAGATTCTTGTGCAATGTCATACATATGCACATGTTTATGTAAAAGTTAAGATAAATCGATTTGAATTTATTATGCTACCAATTGTAGATACGTGCATGCGTTTATTATTCATCAATGTTTTAATATTGGAAAATTAATATACATAAATTTCTATGTATGGTCTAAGCTTTAGTTAAGCACCATAACGAAGCCTAGCGTTTTCCCTTTGCTAGGACACTTCATCCATTTTATTGGCCAACTATTATGTAGTGATTTCGTATTTGCTAAGAGAGTTAGTGCATAAGGGAAGACTTAAAATTTCAATTACTTGAAAAATTATACTTATTCGAGTAACGAACTGTTCTATGTCTCAGTTTGACAGGATATATTTTTAATTAATTAAAAACTATTGGCAATTATCGCATCGCTGCTAATATCGCTGAAGATTTTTTTCGCGTTCATCAAGTTAAGACAGAAAAAGTATCGTTTTGTAAAGGACCAAAATCCCTACAGAAATTAATTGAAGAGTACCACGCTGCGACTAATCACTTTCGCGTAATCAATTTTTATTATTTTCTTATAAGGTTTGATCAAACTCGTGGATACACGGCTATTGGAAGTGACTATGAGCACAACATTTAGCTCCAATTATTTGGGAAGGAATTTTTGGTTTTTAGTTTTCATAGTTTTACCAGAAATTCCCGGAAAGTCACGGAAAGTACTGATTCGAACAAGAGTATTAACTATAAATCCCGGAAGGTCTCGATAAACCCCCAAATTTGTGGGAATAACCAGAATATTCTACGAAGTTTGCACAAATTAGGAACCATTGCAATTTTTATTAAAGCATCGAAAAATACTGCAAAACCGTTTATTTTGTGATATTTACTTTTTCAAAATTTGTATATTTGCGACAGAGCTAATGATAGAATGGTTTTTAGTAGACAAAGACAGAGAATAAGTGGAAACTTAATGACAACGATTAAAAATTTTAAAAGAAATAAAAGTCTAAATATTAATGTCATACAACCAGCAAAAAATAGAAAATCGTAAAATAAATAACAAATTATTTATATTCACATATGCAGTTGAAAAATCCGTCAGACGGGAGATAGGTCATTTCTACATAGGTACGTTCAAAATAATGGCGTTAACCATTTTGCCGAATTGTCTCATGACCCCACACAAAATTTACAAATGTTGCCTAAAAAATAGGGGTTTTTCACTAAATTATAATCTGAAAGTTCGCTAATATCGTCGAATTTACAACAAACAATAAAAGTTCTATTAAGAAAACATATATCAGGATACAATAAAATCGTTTGCAAACTATTTCGATCACATTTATGGATTCTGAGCAAAATTATGTCACTTTTCTTTTATCGAATATTTTTTCCAACTTTCCACCATTTATTACAATCGTTATAAATCTTCAGGAAAAAACGGCTTTATATTATGAACTTTGGAAACAATTTTGCGACAAAATGTATTTCTCTTTTTTATTATTATTTTTTTATCTCTTTTTTATTCTTATAAGTTAAAAAAATTTTTAGTGGTTTTTTGTTATCTTTTGGCCTAATAAATCATACAAAAAAATTTGTATTAAACTTGAGGCCATTTATATTATATGTATTATTATTCTACATTGAATAATTTTTTTTCAGCAATTTTTGCAAGGTAGTCATTTTGAAAAGAAGGGTTTTGTAGGTCTCGGATTTTTTTTTTAAATAGCCAAAAACTGCTTCGAATTGATTTTATGGAAGCTCCTGAAAACCTCGGACACGCTTGTAGTGGATTTTTTTTTATTTGTTACAAACTTTCGGCTAAAATGCTACAAATGCGAACTACCGAGAACATGCAGGTTAAAAAAATGCATCAGCCCAAGAATCTAAAAACTCCGTTGCCCTGCAGGAAATCCCTAGTTACTAAACTAATTTCCAGGGAAATTTTAAAAATTACTAAACATACATACATGCATGCATATTTCGAAATTCCAACACAAAAACTTTTTATTGATTTCACTGTCAGGATGAAAAGTCACTTCACATTTACCTAGGATGTTAGTATACCATAAATGGCCTATCAAATATTCATTTCAAGGAGCAACTATTTAATCCCCTTCGATTTCAGAAATTCCAGCAACAAACCCCTCAAGGCTTACACCGAATCAGCTCTGTTTTGAATTATCAGGCAATATACATACATACATACAACAAAAGAAACAACAATTTTACATGACAACAACAAAAGGCAAATGCAACAAAATTGTGAGCAGTCGATTGTAAATGTAAACAGAATGTCAATGTCAGTGACAGCTACTGGACCAACACAACAAGAAAACCTAAAGGAAAAATAAAAACAATAGCAAAACAAGCATGTCAGTGACAATGAGCCTTTGCAAGAAGCTTTTGTGTTGCGCACTTAATTGCTCTTGCTTGCCATACACACACGAACGCGCGTGCGTACAAAAAAAAAAACATATTCTATACATATTTATATGCACATATTTACATAGTATATTCATTTGTATGTGCTCGCAAATTGCCAGGTGAACTTTTATTTTCCACTTGGCTGGCGGAAGTCGATGAATGAGTAAATGGAGAAAGTTACGCAAACTTTTAAATTGTGATTGGTTGCGTGCTAGCACGACTCACGTTGACCGGACACAAAAACAAATTTACATGTGTTACCAACACTGAAAACATATACATATAAATGTCTGCCAGCATGTACATATATATTTATACATACGCTTACTTGTAAAAGTTCTCATTTGTACTATGTATGTATGTATTGGTTAACTGCTCACTTGCTGTGCGCAAGTGGCTATAATACTATTTGCACTTGTATTGTATTTATGCAAAAATGTTGTTGTTCGAAAGTTGTTTAAAGCATTATTTTAGCATCTACAGCTTGTAATAGCTTGTATTCCGCCCTCGCTCAAGGAAATATCGATCCGTTTCGCCAAACCTGTCATAATGTGCATTGAACTGGCAACAATGCAACCGCCCAGATGGTCCAAAAATAAATTGTATATATGTATTGGCGTAGTAGCTCTACACAGTGCAGACAGTTTATACGTAAGTTGGAGAAGTCAGTGTGACTTTTAAATTAAACCGAATTGATGGGGAAATCATGTGTTGGATTTGCACACTTATGTAAGTGAAGCGATAGTTACCCTGGTTTATAATTAATATAGCCATGCAAAAAAAAAAAAATTGTCGGTATACGAAGATCAGGCTATTATTTCCTTATTTTGAATACGAATCTGAAGTTTGCTTTGCTTCACCACGCACAGTGCCGCTTAAATGGGCATATTGGTATTTTTGGAGAGGTAATTTATCCACTAAAAAGAATTAAACAGAAGACTCCCTATAAATTGAATTAAATGCCACCAGCAAGCCGCTAAAGTTGACAAATTTTATACCAAGAATATTAATAAGAAACAATGGCAAAAATATATTCTTTGAAATAAAATGTTAGTTTGAAGTTTTTTATTTCCAAATAGATAGTAGAGAGCTATAGGATTAAACATTTTGGAATAGAATTAAACACAGGGTCCTCCCTGCGGTATTCCAGAAAAAAATTATCTTTTAATCAAAATTTCAAAAAATGGTAAATTTTAATGGAGAGAATAAAAAATATATCTGTGTTCGTATGGAAAAGTAGCTTATGTCGAAAGGCTGACTTTAGTATAATGCGGCATTCCCTTTATTCTTTAAACGACAGGGACTTTTTTGAAGAGACTTAATGAGAATATTGACTTGCTAGTATCGGAATTATTTCTTGCACGTTTATTTGCCAAAAGTTGTTCAACGGCTCAGCGCCAGTGAGAAATTCGCAATCGTATGCTGCGAATGCCGATTTATACTAAAGCCAGCCTTTCGACATAAGCTACTTTTCCATACGAACACAGATATGTAAAAATATGTAATTTTTTTTAATATTTTATTAAATAGTATGAGTTTTTACTAAAGATTAAAAAGCTTGACCTGTAGATAATAGAGGTTAATTATTTTTTGGAGTTGCCACGTGTTAAGAAATTAAAATTCAAACTTTTCGATATCGATCGAAATGTGTATGAAAAGGGTTTATTTCTCAACTAAATGTAGAGGGTTTCCACCTATTAAAAAACGAAATTCCATTGGAATTAAAGGAATTAGGTTATTGAAATAGATAGGTATCGCCATATGGGAGTCAGACGACAGAGGTTTAAGAAGGTTTTAGCTTGCTAAAATTACGAAGAGGGTTGCCACGTGTTTGTGAAACCAAATATAGTTCAGACGAAATAATAATTGTGTCAAACCAAATATTTACAACGTCGTATTTGTTATTTTATTACAAATACATACATTTCCAATCAGTGGAAGGACCAAGTGCAGAAGCACCGCACCTTTCTGCAGTTGGCATGCGCAGCAGCTGCGCAAAGGAGGGGGCAATTGAAAGGACATTTTTAGTAATTTTTGGTAATTTTTATGCTGTTACAAAAACAACCACCGGGTAGTATTACTTTGTATTCCTTATAGTTGTAGTGCTTATTAAAAAAGCGCATACACATTTTTTGGTTAACTTTAGAGTACATTTATTTTAAATCAAAATTTTGTGCTACCACGTTTAACCTTATTCAACCCTTTATTTAATCCAATGCAATAAAATCTGTATACATTAAAAAAAACGGAGTATTTTTTCTACATAAATTCTTATGGCTGGATTGCCACTGAGGATTAAATGGTAAAAATGACAAATAACAAAGTCGGGAATTAATTGTCAGTAAGTTTATTTCCACATGGCATTTTTTAAACGGCATAAATTTTTTGTCAATTCAATGCCTAGTGCAAATTCGGCATTAAAAAAAAAAAAACAAAAAAAAAATTGCGGATTTACACTGCCAAATAATGTAAATTAAAATAAAACTGCATCGATAAATCAAAATAGTTTCATACATTCATAAAATCAATTAAAATAGTTTATAACGCAAAAATTTTAGAGAGAAAATTTAAGAGATTTTCGAAAGCTTTGATACTACATAAAATATTAACGATTGCAATAAATTATTTATATACTTATATGTGTACTCACAAACACAGCCATCGACACCACAAACACACTACTCAACGCTGCTACAAGTAATCAACGTCTGGTGTGCGATGGCGTATGAGTGCCTGCCTCAAATTGGTTGAGTAATTCCTTAAAATTTCATGATTTTTTTTTTTTTCATTTTCATTTCATTGCACAGACACATCGAGCTTTGGCAAGTCTTTGGCGTGCAGTGAACTGTCTTTTCAATAGCAAGAGCAATAAAATAAGGAAGCAGTAAGCGTTTATAATGTTGGCACTTCTAAGTACGAACATGATTTTTTTTTTCTTTTTAGATATAGATGCGAACTAACTTACAGTCGAATGCTATGCAAGCAAAGTAGTGGGAGAATTAACTGTGCTGCCTAAAGCAATTGATTTTTTATCTTCCCCTTTCTCGAGCAGCAGCAAAAATTTTCTCATCGCAAATAAGTTTTATTTTTCATTAATTAAGATTTTTTTTTTT
>NW_023458556.1:15347892-15350306 GCF_013731165.1 Rhagoletis pomonella | reverse complement strand
TTTTTGCTGTACAAATGTCCCACCCGTGACGATGGAATACCCCATATCGAACAAATTTCTAGAAAAATTGTTTTTTCCATATAAATAAATTAATAAAATATACATAAAATTCCTAGGGGGTGAGAACATTAAAATTCCGACTCTACTTTGTTTTGACCAGCCTTGTATGTGATGGTGTAGAAATATTATAGACACCTTGAAAATCAATATTTTTCAATCGACAAACTCTGCTACTCCTCAAAAGACTTTAATGGATAATATCGAATTGTCTATTTAACCCTGTTTAAATAACAACTATTTTTTTGGGTTCCGCATGGCACTTCCGGGGTTTGTTGAGGGTCAATAAAAAAATAATTAATATTAAAAAAAAATGGTTAAATAAATAAGTGGAATTATTCTTTGAACTCTCCTGAAAAGAGACAGAGTTAGCTGATTGAATCATATTGATTCGGAAGGAATCTATACCACTCCTACGAAAATTTTTTGTTGTCCCCCACATAAACTGTATCGGATATATAGAGTACTTTGAGGGACCTCTAAATACTTTTTGATTCCAAAACCACAAAAAATGGGTATATTTCTTCGACTTTACTTTGTTTGGAACATCCCTAATGCAGACACATACACACATATATGCATGTAGATACACACAACCACATGCATACATAGTCCTTGTTTGAACCAATCTGATTAAAGGAAAAACCGTTGATGCTGCAGCTGCCTAACTATGCCTCTATGCTGCTTCTCCTTCTTTTTCCATGCGAATGGTTGCTTCAGAATACCTACGAATTCAGTTGCTTACATAAACTTGCATGCGTTTAGTTGAGCTGAAAATCTACGGCATTTTACGATATAGCATTTTACTTTTAGTTTTGTTAGGAACACAGGCAAGCGGAGTTTTTTTTCGTAATTGAAGTCCTCGCTGTTTTTTACAGCTTTAACTTTATTTCTGCATTGTATGTATTTACTACCGCGGCTTAATCATTCATCATAATTTATTTATTAGCCAAATAACCGTAAAAGAAACATGAAAAAAGCTGTAGAAAATGAAGTAAAACATGTGAGGAAAAAAATTTAAAAAATTTCTAAATAAAAGCTGCTCGTTGTGCAGAGGATAAATTACTTACATACATATATTCATTGCTGGCAATAATTTTCAACATAAATTTTAATTTACATACAAATATTACATACGTATATATATTCGCAAGCACACAAAATAAGTGCGAAACGTTCGTGTAAAAATCTGGTGACAGCCAAGTGAATAAGTTATATGTTAATATGCAAAAAAATAACAGAAAATTAAATTTCTGCGAAAAAACACTTTTTGCATTATTTTTATTTTATTTTAGCTGCGAAAGCTGCTGCTTCAACGCTAAAGCGTCAGGCTTGTTGTTTTTGCGATAGAACATTAAATAATTAAATGCGAATGCAAAACAGGTGAAAGAGTGATTTAATATTTCTTAAACAAAAAAAAAACAAATAAAAGACATCGCGTATTACAGAAAGAAAAGAGTGTAGAGCGCGTGAGCGAGGGGGAAGCTGTAAATTTTCTCTCAAGTGGCAAATGAAAATCAGGTTACTTAAATATTTACGCGGCGGTAATGCATGTATGCGCATTAATGAGTTGTTTTCTTTTTGCTGTAGGCAGCTGCAAAGTGTAGATAATGTGCATATGTATATACATACAAGTAAATGTTAAAGCGAAAGCAAGTAAATAAAAAGTGTTAAAGGAGCAAGTGTTAAAGTAAATAAAGTGCTGTTACGAAACTGAAAGTTTAAAAAATTAATTAAATAAAAAATAATAATAATAATAACTGGTGATGTTAATGTCAAATTGTAAGAAATATTCTCAATATTGTGGAAGTGAGTCTAAGTAATCCTAAAAGAAAAAATATAATAATTATTCATTAAAAATTGTAAGGGTGACACAGATAGTAAAATCAGTTTAAAAAATGCATCTACTTCATTAAAATCGCACGAGGAAAAAAATTTAGATTTTAGCAAAAAGTAATTTACGAAAAATTTAAAAGTGTTCCCCGACTGTTGAATTGAAAAAAAGAAATTTATTTTAAAAATATTTAAGTATTAAAGTTTATAATTATATGCCAATAACAAACAATATATGTACGCAAGAAATAGCTAATGCTCAGCATAGCTCACTAAGTGCAAACAAATAAGTTCCTAAAGCTTTAAAGTGCTTAAAGTGTTAAAACCACAGCCGAGAAAGTCGTGCAACATAATTATCAACTTCAAAGAGCAGCGAAATTGATTTTTCCAAGCCATAATCCCATACAGCAGCCGCACACATATATATACAAGTTGGACTCAACTGCACACCTACTACTTACAAAGTTGTGTGTTGTTTGCAAAAGGCGTGTGAAGGTAAGCAAATATTTCCATAAAAAAAAAAA
>NW_023458556.1:15339935-15347792 GCF_013731165.1 Rhagoletis pomonella | reverse complement strand
AGATTTTTTTTTTTTATGGAAATATTTGCTTACCTTCACACGCCTTTCGCATACAACACACAACTTTGTAAGTAGTGGGTGTGCAGTTGAGTTCAACTCGTATATGTATGTGTGCGGCTGCTGTATGGGATTATGGCTTGGAAAAATCAATTTCGCTGCTCTTTGAAGTTGATAATTATGTTGCACGACTTTCTCGGCTGTGGTTTTAACACTTTAAGCACTTTAAAGCTTTAGGAACTTATCTTTTTGCACTTAGTGAGCTATGCTGAGCATTAGCTATTTCTTGCGTACATATATTGTTTGTTATTGGCATATAATTACAAACTTTAATACTTAAATATTTTTAAAATAATTTTTTTTCCATTCAACTATCGGGTAACACTCTTTAATTTTTAGTAAATTACTTTTTGCTAAAATCCCAATTTTTTCCTCGTGCGACTTTAATGAAGTAGGTGCATTTTTTAAACTGAATTTACTATCTGTGTCACCCTTACAATTTTGAATGAATTATTATTATATATTTTTTCCTTTAGGATTACTTAGGCTCACTCTACAATATTGAGAAAATTTCTTACAATTTGACATTAACATCACTAGTTATTATTATTATTATTTTTTATTTATTTAATTTTTTAAACTTTCAGTTTCGTAACAGCACTTTATTTACTTTTACACTTGCTCCTTTAACACTTTTTATTTACTTGCTTTCGCTTTAACATTTACTTGTATATAGATATGCGCATTATCTACACTTTGCAGCTGCCTACAGCAAAAGAAAAAGAAAACAACTCATTAATGCGCATACATGCATTACCGCCGCGTAAATATTTAAGTAACCTGATTTTCATTTGCCACTTGAGAGAAAATTTACAGCTTCCCCCTCGCTCACGCTCTCTACACTCTTTTCTTTTTGTAATACGCGATGTCTTTTATTGTTTTTTTTTTAAAGAAATATTAAATCACTCTTTCACCTGTTTTGCTTTCGCATTTAATTATTTAATGTTCTCTCGCAAAAACAACAAGCCTGACGCTTTAGCGTTGAAGCAGCAGCTTTCACAGCTAAAAAAAAAAGAAAAATAATGCAAAAAGTATTTTTTCGCAGAAATTTAATTTTCTGTTATTTTTTTGCATATTAACATATAACTTATTCACTTGGCTGTCACCAGATCTTTACACGAACGTTTCGCACTTATTTTGTGTGCTTGCAACTATGCCTATGTATGTATGTAATACTTGTATATAAATTAAAATTTATGTTGAAAATTATTGCCAGCAATGAATATATGTATGTAAGTAATTTATCCACTGCAAAACGGGCAGCGCTTTTACACAGCTGATTATTTAGAAATTTCTTAAATTTTTTTCCTCACATGTTTTACTTCACATTCTACAGCTTTTTTCATGTTTCTTTTACGGTTGTTTGGCTAATAAATAAATTATGATGAATGATTAAGCCACGGTAGTAAATACATACATACAATGCAGAAACCGAGTTAAAGCTGTAAAAAACAGCGAGGACTTCAATTACGAAAAAAAAACTCCGCTTGCCTGTGTTCCTAACAAAACTAAAAGTAAAATGTTATATCGTAAAATGCCGTAGATTTTCTGCTCAACTAAACGCATGCAAGTTTATGTAAGCAACTGAATTCGTAACTACTCTGAACCATTCGCGTGAAAAAAGGAGAAGCAGCATAAAGGCATAGTTAGGCAGCTGCAGCATCAACGGCTTTGGTACATGCATATGTGTGTACTTGTGTGCATTAAGGATGTTTCAAACAAAGTAAAGTCGAAGAAATATACCAATTTTGTGTGGTATTGGAATCAAAAAATATTTAGAGGTCCCTCAAAGCACTCAAAATATCCGATGTATTTTATATGGAGGAGAAAAACAATTTTTCGTAGGAATGGTATAGAGTCCTTGCAAATCAATATGTTTCAATCGGCAAACTCTGTTTCTTTTCAGGAGAGTTCAAAGAATAATTCCACTTATTTATTTCTTTTATTATTAATTATTTTTTTATTGACCCCAACAAAGCCCGGAAAATGCCATGCGGAACTCAAAAAAATAGTTTTTATTTAAACAGGGTTAAATAAACAATTCGATATTATCCATTAAAGTCTCTTGAAGAGTAGCAGAGTTTGTCGATTGAAAAATATTGCTTTTCAAGGTATCTATAATATTGGCTGGTCCAAACAAAGTAGGGTCGGAATTTTAATGTTCTCACCCCCTAGGAATTCTATGTATGTTAAAAATATACCTCTTTTTTAAGTCAAAAAATATTTGGGAAACAATTTATTTATATGGAAAAAACAATTTTTCTAGAAATTTGTTCGATATATAACAATCCTAGGTTGTGTGAATATTAAATTTCCGACTTTAATTTTTACGAATGCATTTTTGGACAACCCTAGGGTGCATTTTTTGTACATAAAACAGCATTATTTCGACGGTGGAGTGAGGCGTATTACACCACTCTAAACTGGCTGCTATATTCAATGCTCTCTTTGAAATACCTAATTTTTCACACTTTCTTTAATTTCTATTTCCGATAATTTTCAGTATGGTAAACTTATAATTTGGGTTCCTTTTTGGAGAACTCGATTCCTGGACTGTATTCGCAATGCGAAATTTGAAGAGGCATAAATACTATAATGCTGACAAAATGTGTTCAAAAATTTGAAATTATAAAAAGAGGAGACTTAGGCAGACTACTGAGTAACTTTACCAAATCTATCCAGCCAGTCCGATTACTTACAAAAACTGATAGCCAGATTTACTCGTTACATTAGGGGATGCTGGGTTAACGCAACAGATTGCGAAGGTCACAAACTTCCAAAAAAAAAAAAATGTCAACGAATTGTCTTATTTAAATTCGGATTGTTTATGTCTTATTTCATGTAATAATCTTCTGATTAATTTGGTTCTGTTCCTATATTGTTTTGGATCTTAACACTAAACAAACTCTTGCCTTTCGTGACTCGGCGCAAAAATTAAACAAAATAAAGTTCAAGCAGGCTGTGCGCCACTCGTGCCCTCCAAACATTGGTGTTAATGAAAAAAGTGCAAAAAAAAAATTTACCACTCCACAGACATTAAATAACACATAAAGCGAAAGCTGAAAATGATAAAACACCTGAAATTTCGCTGCTTTTATTGGAGCACGTCTTTGCAAGAAGCTGAATAAGAAATTTTGGCAGTTTTGTGAAATATTTCCACACATTTTTATCTACTTTTTCTTCCACATTCCTTTTTCTGTGTTTTTTGTTGCGTACTTTTTTACCGTAAGTTTTATTGTGCTGACTTTTTGTTATTAAATAGTAAGCAGTGGAACAAAGAATTCCCCGGGATTCCTTATTTCAATGAAATGTGAGTAACAGCTCGATGGGCGTAGTTGTGACTTGAATTTAGTAGAAGCTACGTAGTTGTGTTCCGTTAAGCTAACATTGTAAAATGCGATACGTAAACTAGTTTAACTTGACTTGAGTAAAACCTATAAAACTTATATCCCTTTTACTTTACTTTACTCACGTTATTAAACATAGCTGAAGCGGATAAACTAGCAAATGAGCGTAAATAACTTTGCATTAAAATTCTTGCATATTGCAACTATAAAAGTGTATACATGGAAAGGGCTGAGGCTAAAAGTGATTTGAAGAAACTTAAAACTTTTGAAATCTATTTTCCCCATCAGGAATGAATGGGAACTTAATATCGTTTCAAACGATGACGAAATTCGAATCTTCACAGTCAGCTCCAAAATGGATATTGGAACAGGATCTATCATCTTCTCTCAGAAACTACCTTTACAGAGTTCTACACGCTTCCAAATTTTTACTGCGTTGTCAAGGATGAAATATATGTATGCAATTAATACGGCGGCAAGGGCGCTCGACCACAAGCTCTTCGAAAACCTATAATCAATCTTTACTGAGTTCCGGAACACAGCGATATTTCGGAAAATAAGCAAGTGAACCAGTGCGTTAGAAAGGGTCTAAAATAGAGAGAAACGGTTTAGACCGTAAAACTTCCCCTTGCATACTCGGTCTTGACAAGTTTAGAAGATGACCAAAGCAGTTAGCAACGGCCAGTGTACGAGATTGCACAACTGAGCACTATGGGTAATCTAGACCATTTTCGTGGCCAAAACGATTTTTTTTTTATTGACTGGAATTTGACATTTTTGCACAAAAAGACCTTAACCCTTAACGACGGGTGGGTCATAAGGGGCCAGTTTGTAATTTGTAGTTTTATAGAAAAAGTTTGAATGCATTTTTTTAATAATTATATTGAAAAAAAAATTAAAAATCCAACATAATCTTAAACAGCTTTGTGTTTCATCTCTTTATTGAGATCTCCCCTCCAAATGGTAAATAGTATACTGCTGACAGTATAATGAATACCTACAAAAAAGAAATTTTACACATTTTTGATAGTCTTAACACGGTCAAGTGTGGCCAACAATTTAAAGGCTTATTTAAAAAAATTTAAAAATAATAATAATTAAAGGGAATATTGGAAATATTTGTATTTTTCACTCCAAAAAAATTTCTATAAAAGAAAACAGTTATAGATCTTTAAATAAATTACTTTTCTGTTTATTCCCTTTATTTTCGGTAAATTTTGAGATAATTATTAACTTAAATATGGTTGTTCGAAAATAGCTAAAAAACAGAACACAAAATTGATTCCAATATTTCACTCATAGACAACGACTTTGACTAGCTGCTAAGTGCTGCGCTGTATCGCGATCACTCTGATCACTGCTCGATTAAAAAAAAAAACACGGAGTCTGCTAAGGCTCCTGAAGCCAAGTGATTGGTTTTTCACAGGCACACTAACGGTATGGGGCCACTTTTCGAGAGAAAATCAGAATTGTTTAGAGACATGTGGGAATGGATAGTAAGGGGGAAACCCTCTTCTGGGTATCGCAATCGGCCTGTGCGGTCTCTATGGGAATACTTTTCAAATCTGCACAATATAACTTTACCGTACCTACGTTAATTTGTTCTAAGATCGCATCAACACAAATTTTTAAACTTACTCGTATGGCCTTTTTCGAGATTCACTGTTATTATTTATGTTGTTATCTGGTTATCATTTCAGCTAATTTTTGGGCCTAAGTGTTTGGTGAATGCTTTGTCTAGCGACTTCTGTGTGCATACAAGTATTTGCTCATTTATCTAATCACATCATACAGCTTTTGAAATTTGAATGAAAAGTGTACTAGATAAGCGACAGTAGTAGTGCGGCGGCTACTAAATATTTACGCTACGAGTCACATTTTCATCGTATCGTACTTTGTTGACATTTTCTAAGCCTACAAAATTTACTTTACACTATTTCTTTTTCAATTTCTTCTCCGAATTCTTTATGCTTATCCCACACAAGTAAATTTCGCCGACGTTTTAATTAATTTGCAGACATTTCTTTTATCACTTATTTCAACAAACAACTTTATAGCGACACTATAATATTCTTTGTGAATTCTTTTAATTTAATTACCAAGTAAATTTTAATGGTGTCGCCATTCAAGTTGTCGGAAATGTATACGTAATGAAACAATGTAAGCAATACAAGATAGGCAGGCAAAAGCATCATAAAATGTAATGCGAAAAATAACTTAAAAATATGTGAAATAATAAAAATAATTGTACAATTGTATCCAATAGCTTTTGGCCACTTGATTGTTATGCTGCCACACCTCACCTCAAGCGTTAAGATACCTTTCGCGACAGTCGTAAATTATCGCATAAAATTCGTGTTTTTATTTTTATAGTTTTTGGCCAAAGCTCCTAACATTTATATCTTATTTTTAAATATCACAATCATGCCATAGAAATTCGCAAATTTACTGTGCATACATTCGGTTAGTCCACATTTCAATGTTGTGTTCGTCTGCTTGCTAATTCGGTTACTTAAACACTGGCAGAGCACCTTCTTACTCGAAAACATTCTCACCCTCGGCATCGCTGACTCATTTAGCCACAGTTCATTTGCTTAGTTAGTTGTGCTGTCAGTTCATTTAGTATTTCATAATTATTATAAGTTTGTCGTCATTTGAAAATTTACAGGCGTCTATAGGAAATACATACATGCATGTGAGCACATACTTATACAGTCATGTGAAAAATAATAGGAAGCGATCAGTTTTTACTATTTTTCTTTTGCTGATCTAATGTTTGTAAAATTTTTGTAAAATTACAGCTCATTATCTAACCATAACCATATATCGATACCTGAGTGTAAGATCGACCTATCTTGGCAGCCAGTGCAAAAACGCTCTATCGCATAAAAGTTTTCAAAAACGCCCTATTTCATAATTTGGTTGAAGAACGCCCTATCTCGGCTGCCGATTAAAAAACGCCCTATCTCAGCACATTTTCTATGTATTTTCAATTGAGTTAGGGCATTTTTGGACTGAATTCTGAGGTAGGGTTTTTTTCAATAAAATTCTGAAGTAGGACGTTCTTGAAAAGTTTTCTGAGAACGGCGTTTTCGAACTTTCTGCCGAAATAGGTCAATGTTCCAATCAGGTGTCGATATGTAGATCCAAAGTTAAAATTTGGTAGAAAAATTAGAAAAATTCAACAAATTTTAAAACCACAACCAACTTTTGTTACGAATCTTAAGAAATATTCTTAGCATACAGTTTTATAGCTCATTAAATTAAATTCTTGAGCCGTAATACTGCATACTTAATATTTTTATAATTTTGGTGAAAACTTTTCTATATCTATCATTTATAGTTTCCGCGTGTTTTTTGTTTTTTTTTTGTTCTTTGTTTACAGGAACCTAACATAACTAGTTTTTAGTATGTAATATTTATTAATTGCGACAGGGAAATCGATTTTTCGTTCAGCAAAAAAACAAAAAACACTTCGAAATTGCCTTACAAAATTCTTGAGATTCGATGGTTTATGGAAAATTTCACATCACACATACAAACCTCAAAATTCTCTATGAAAATAAATATTTAAAACATTTTTAATTTTTCCTGGAAAATTTTTCACATAAACATTTTTTTCAACAATTTTTTGATAAAAAAAATAGTTTTTGAAAATTTGACATCTCAAAAAAAAAAATCGATAAAAGTCACAATAGTGGTTCTGAGTATTGCGCAATAATTAAGTATAGTATTACGGGGTGCACTCTACAATAATTTTAGTTATGAATTTTTTATACACCGAAGTTGGGTAAAATGAGTACGTTACAAATTTACAAATTTTCTAAATTTTGTTTAGAATTTTTTTGAGTATTAAGTTTTGTAGCCCATCAAATTTTAGTATAATAAGTGCAAGTTGTAAGCGATTGCAAAACTGGCGCAATTTTTTTTTTTTAAATTTTCTATGAAAACGGTTTTTCGCATTTTCTTCCATAAGAAAAAAGTGCAAAACGCCGTCAGCACAAAAAATTTAAAAAATCAACGAAATTTTGCAGTAGCTTAAAACTTGCACTTATTATACTAAAATTTAATAGGCTACAAGACTGTATACTAAAAAAAATTAAAAAAAAAATTTTAATTTTTAATGTACTCATTACACTCAACTTCGGTGTAACAAAAAAAATGCATAACTCAAATTAATGTAGAGTGCGCGCCATAATACCATAATAATACTTAACTATTGCGCAATACTCTGAGCTCATTGTGATTTTTTTAATTTTTTTTTGAGATGGCATATTTTCAAAAACTATTTTTTTTTATAAAAAAATTTGTATGTGAAAAAATTTTCAGGAATTTTTTTTTTTAATATTTCTTTTCATAAAGAATTTTAATGTATGTATGTGTGATTCTTTTCGCATTTTTTCCTCGCACCGTTCTCGAGATATGTGGAAAACTATTAAATCGATTTGTTTTT
>NW_023458556.1:15336253-15339835 GCF_013731165.1 Rhagoletis pomonella | reverse complement strand
AAAAAAACTGTCGTTGAATTTTCATCAAAACACATATGAATTTATATAAAATAATATTTTATATTGACTTTTTAAATTTATAAAATTTATGCAATAAGAATTATTAAAATATGCAATTATGTAATATTATCTCTTGAATAACTAAGTTAAAATATTTTATGCTTATATAAGAAAGTGTTATAATTATATTACCATAGACCTTCGCGATTATATAACTGGATTTGGAAAGTTCTAGATCAACATTTTATAATATTTTAAGCATAGGAGCAGATGGAATTTTATTTTCAACGAAATTTTGATCTATGATTATGTACAAAGACAGTTATGTAAGCCGTTTTGGTTGGCATTTTAGTCATAGCTATGGTTGCTTCAAGACCACTGTGTCCAATTGGTGCAAATATTATTTTCTCCGTGATTTAATTCTCTAACTATAAAACTACCATTTTTAGTTGTGTCTCTTTTGAAGATAATGTGCGATAGATGTGCATATAGTTTCGAATACCCAACCACCTATTTTATTTTGCTGACATCAGTTTGCTGAACTTTTATAAGCTTTCCCACCATACAAATATGACAAATCGGCCGCATAATTTCTTTAATGTCATTTTAGTAATATGTTTTTTAAAAACTCACAAACTAATAAATTTCGTATCAACAGTATTCTCCAAAAGCATTTAATATATGCCAGAGATTGGGTTGAAAAAAATAGTAAGCACCATAGCTAAAGAAATAATTAAGTTCTTTTTTAAATCCGAATTTTGTATTCAAACATAAATGAAATATTAATAAGAATAAAATTGTACTTAGCTAGTAATTATTGCGCAAATATCGCTCGTAGCAATAATAAGGCGATAAGAAAACGACTCGACCAGGCGGGTTGCCTTCGGCGGGCGTTTTTGATTGTGTACAATTTGCCGACAAATTGTTCGCCAATCGACGAAAGTATGCGTTTAAATTTTTTATGAAATAAGGACAGCGGACACTAGGTATTGTACTATCAAAAGGGAAATATCGCCCACCGACATAGGCATTAATGCCCGTGGCTATTATTTGCTTTTCGAAAGGGCCATAGCGCCCAAGGGCTTCATTCCCTCAAACAAAAAGGAAGCAAAGTCCGCGGGTGTTACTACAATGTAATGCGTTGACAGGAGAAAGGAGAAAAAGATCTTGTTCTTTATATTTCCAAGATCAAAATCTTGTATTTCCTTCTCACCTTTGCGAAGTTACCACAAATATTCACAATAAGTGCAAGCAAGCAAATTTTTACATTACATTCATATTTATTTAAATTTTTTTTCCATATCTGAGCTCTAATGCTTCGGACAAAAACAAATAAAATTTAATGTCGTAAAGTTAAAGTTCAGAAGTAGAATATAATCGAGTGATTAAACGGCTGATAAACCATTACTGCAATTAACTGGACTTTATTGCTGCCATATCAGAAAGTATTTTTAACTAATTTCACTGGACAATCGCCCATAACAATTATCATAATCAATTAATGATTGAAAATCGTCAATTGGTCATTCGCCAATTACATATCTACAAAAAATAATATCTGCAGCTAATAATCTGTGTAATTGCCCTGCAGGAAATGGAACTAGCTTGTAGCTAACTGATAACTAACTAGCCGTCGACTATTGATAACTGTTTATTAAAAATTTCCTTTGGCCGTAACTAGCTACTTTTAAAGGGCGATGGCCGCAAAGTAGTGAGAACTGGTTTCCTCTGCATTATATGTCTACCAACTTGTAGCTAACTACTTTAGGACATAAATATCAATAAGAAAAACAAAACATTTGTTTGCTTTTTTACTGTTTTATTTATTTATTTGTTTACTTTATTTTATTACATTTCATATTTGTTTACATATTCTGCTGTAGGTGGTCCCATATTAAATATAACATTTCGATCTCTCTTTTATTTGCCCTGAAAACGAAAAAGAATCTGCGAAGTTCAGAAAAAAAGTGTATTGAAAGCAAAGAAAGACAACAAACTCCCGATAACGTCCGCATAACCACTGCACGACTTTACAATTAATTTAAAGTTAGTTTTGTCATAGCTAATTAAAAGTTAGTTATGTATCGAACTCCCGCAAAAAAGGTAACTAGAAGTTGGTTATTTTAATCAATTGATAATTTTTTCTGCAGGGTATATACCCGGTTTACTAGGTACCCATGGTATGCCAATAAATACTGGCTGTTATACGATATTTATCTGCGCTAAAGTTACAATGAATGCTTCCTATGCAAGTGCAAACACTATGGTTCGAATTTAGGTATAAAATTAGAAAATTGGTACGTCCCTCAGATATGCTCGACCACATACGAGAGATCAAAAGAGCCTTTGAAGTAAAAATAAAAAATCAATTTACATTTTTTTTTCATCTGCTTCATCTTGCTACTACGGGATGCTATATATGCACTCGTATATGTATGTATTTAGCGTAACATAGCTTTAAAGCTTGACAGCAGAGTCGGTGGAGGGGTATTTGGGAGACAACTTCATCAACCCAAAATTTCTCACTCCAAATCGCTTAAATGTTTTCTTTGTTTGTACATACGTATGTATGTAGGTAGATGTATTGCCATTAAGGAAGCGGGCAATTAGCTGGTCAACTTCATCATGTCGGCAAGGGAGGTAAGGGTACGCTCAAAAGTAGTAAGTAGATTCTGATATCTCTATCCTTTTGTCGATCTTATCGAGAAGGACAGAACCTTTGACTACATGCAGATTAATGCATATGGTACAACTATGCGCTTTTTCTGGGCAACCAGCTTAACTTAACCTAATCTGACCTTATCTAGCATAGCATCCAGCGCTTATGTAGCTGTCACTACATTTTTATATACATACTTGTATCACATTAGGATAAGGCAAATTAATTACAGTGGGAGGAGGATTATTCAGTTGCCGAACCTAGGATGCCTTAACATTTTGGTATTCGCAAAGGAGGCAGCCATGTGTACAACAAAGAAATCAAATATTACAATGAATTTGATTCAAACACGTGCTCGATATTTAGACTATGAACTAAGACACTTATTTCATTAACTATAATTTGCAGCCCAAGAAAATACATAAATGAATATTTCAACCAAACAGACAACACTTGACAACCCGCACCAGATATTTTAGCTAAAAATATGTGAAACAAAAGATATAGTATTTATGCATTATATGAATGTGCGAACGTTTCTGAGTATGTACAGGTGTATTAACTTAGCATTTAAAATAGCAGAAAAATGCGAAAGATAGCAACAGCTAGGAAAACAAATTTCTAGCATATATACAAACGCACATACCTACACTTATCTCTAACAAATCCACATTTTGGCGAGCGCGGCGACATGGTTTAAACGAAAAGCCAACATAATACATGGGGCATTCCATACCAAAATGGACGGGGTTCACACTCCATGTGTTTGATTTGTTTCAAATTTTTAAGGTTGATGGACAAACATAAAATATAAATACATAAATGTGAAATTTGAGCTTGATTAATACATTTCTAAAAGCTTTACAGCAGAAAAATAAAAACAAATCGATTTAATAGTTTTCCACATATCTCGAGAACGGTGC
>NW_023458556.1:15333135-15336153 GCF_013731165.1 Rhagoletis pomonella | reverse complement strand
GCACCGTTCTCGAGATATGTGGAAAACTATTAAATCGATTTGTTTTTTTTTTTTGTGTTGTAAAGTTTTTAAAAATGTATTAATCAAGCTCAAATTTCACATTTATTTATTTATTATTTATGTTTGTCCATCAAACCTAAAAATTTAAAACAAATCAAGCACATGAAGTGTGAAACCCGTCCATTTTGGTATGGAATGCCCCATGTATTGTGTTCGCTTTTCGTTTAAACCTTGTCGCCGCGTTCGCCAAAATGTGGATTAGTTAGAGATAAGTATAGGTATGGGCGTTTGTATATTTGCTAGAAATTTGTTTTCCTAGCTGTTGCTATCTTTCGCATTTTCTGCTATTTATTTTAAATGCTAAGTTAATACACCTGTACATACTGACAAACGTTCTCACATTCATATAGTGCATAAATACTATATCTTTTGTTTCACATATTTTTAGCTAAAATATCTGGTGCGGGTTGTCAAGTTTTGTCTGTTTAGTTGAAATATTCATTTATGTATTTTCTTGGGCTGCAAATTATACTTAATGAAATAAATGTCTTAGTTAATAGTCTAAATATCGAGCACGTGTTTGAAACAAATTCATTGTAATATTTGATTTCTTTTTTTGTACACATGGCTGCCTCCTTTGTGAATACTAAAATCGTTAAGGCATCCAAGGTTCGGCAACTGAATAACCCTCCTCCCAATGTAATTAATTTACCTTCTTCGCATGTGATACAAGTATATAAAAATGTAGTGACAGCTACAAAAGCGCTGGATGTTACGTTAGGTAAGGTCAGGTAAGGTTAAATTAAGCTGGTTGCCCAGAAAAAGAGCATAGTTGTATCATATGCATTAATCTGCATGTAGTCAAAGGTTCTGTCCTTCTCGATAAGATCGACAAAAGGATAGAGATATCAGAATCTACTTACTACTTTTGAGCGTACCCTTACCTCCCTTGCCGACATGATGAAGTTGACCAGCTAATTGCCCGCTTCCTTAATGGCAATACATCTACCTACATACATACGTATGTACAAACAAAGAAAACGTTTAAGCGATTTGGAGTGAGAAATTTTGGGTTGATGAAGTTGTCTCCCAAATACCCCTCCACCGACTCTGCTGTCGAGCTTTAAAGCTATGTTACGCTAAATACATACATATACGAGTGCATATGTAGCATCCCGCAGTAGCAGGATGAACAGATGCAAAAAAAATTTAAATTGATTTTTTATTTTTACTTCAAAGGCATTTTTGATCTCTCGTATGTGGTCGAGCATATCTGAGGGACGTACCTATTTTCTAATTTTATACCTAAATTCGAACCATAGTGTTTGCACTTGCATAGGAAGCATTCATTGTAATTTTAGCGCAGATAAATATCGTATAACAGCCAGTATTTATTGGCATACCATGGGTACCTAGTAAACTGGGTATATACCCAGCAGAAAAAATTATAAATTGATTAAAATAACCAACTTCTAGTTACCTTTTTTGTGGGAGTTCGATAGATAATTAACTTTTAATTAGCTATGACAAAACTAACTAATGCAGAGGAAACCAGTTCTCTGGCCCTTCAAAAGTAGTTAGTTGTGGCCAAAGGAAATAAATAGTTATCACTAGTCGACTGCTAGTTAGTTAATAGTTAGCTACAAGCTAGTTCCATTTCCTGCAGGGCAATTACACAGATTATTAGCTGCAGATATTATTTTTTGTAGATATGTAATTGGCGAATGACCAATTGACGATTTTCAATCATTAATTGATTATGATAATTATAATGGGCAATTGTCCAGAGAAATTAGTTGCGAATACTTTCTGATATGGCAGCAATAAAGTCCAGTTAATTGCAGTAATGGTTTATCAGCCGTTTAATCACTCGATTATATTCTACTTCTGAACTATAATTTTACGACATTAAATTTTATTTGTTTTTGTCAGAAGCATTAGAGCTCAGATATGGAAAAAAAATTTAAATAAATATGAGTGTAATGTAAAAATTCGCTTGCCTGCACTTATTGTGAATAGAACTTCGCAAAGGTGAGAAGGAAATAGAAGATTTTGATCTTGGCCAACACCGGCAAGTGGTTTTATAGCCAAATACATATAAAGAACAAGATCTTTTTCTCCTGTCAACTTATTACATTGTAATAACACCCGCGGACTTTGCTTCCCTTTTTTTTTGAGGGAACGAAGCCCTTGGGCGCTATGGTCCTTTCGAAAAGGAAATAATACCCACGGGCATTAATGCCTTTGTCGGTGGGCGATATTTCCCTTATGATAGTACAATACCTAGTGTCCGCCGTCCTTATTTCAGAAAAAAATTTAAGCACATACTTTCGTCGATTGTCGAACAATTTGTTGGATACAATCAAAAACGCCCGCCGAAGGCAACTCGCCTGGTCGATTCGTTTTCTTATTAACTGAATTAGTCGTTTTCTTATCCCATTATTATTGCTTCAAGCGATATTTGCGCAATAATTACTTGCCACAATTTTATTCTTTTTAATACTTCATTTATGTTTGAATACAAAATTAGGATTTAAAAAATAAATCAATTATTTCCTTCGCTATGACTATCTTTGACATAAATTAAATGCTTTTGGAGAATACTGTTGACGCGAAATTTATTAGTTTGGGAATTTTTAAAACACATATTACTAAAATGACATGAAAGAAATGATGCGGCCGATTTGTCATATTTGTATGATGGGAAAGCTTATAAAAGTTCAGCAAACTGGTGTCAGCAAAATAAAATAGGTGGTTGGGTGTTCGAAACTATATGCACATCTATCGCACATTATCTTCAAAAGAGACACAACTAAAAATGGTAGCTTTATAGTTAGAGAATGTAATCACGGAGAAAATAATATTTGCACCAATTGGAGTTAACTCCAATTTTTTTCGAGTTGTGCCCCTTTTGAGGATAGTGTGCGCTATATCAATAAACTATTTTGTGGCAATAAAAATATATTCAGATATACATAAATAATGAGTGCATTTATTTGTGCATTTTATAAAAAAAAA
>NW_023458556.1:15319332-15333035 GCF_013731165.1 Rhagoletis pomonella | reverse complement strand
TTCCTGCATATATGTATCTCGAAAATTTAAAAAAAAAAAATTTAAGATTGTTCAGCTAGCTTAACAGCGCTGAGCTAGCTGAAAAACACATTTCTGCGAATTTCTCGGAAACCAATGGAGCTACTAAATTAGTTTTAGTGGCGTTGAAGAACACCTAAAAGACACCTAATTCCAGCATATATCTGGAAAATTTAAAACCTAAATTTAACGATGGGTCAGCTAGGTTTACGTAAACCTAGCTGACCCACACATTTTTGCGAATTTCTCGGAAACCAAAGGAACACCTAAATTAATTTTGGAGGCCCTAATTAACACCTAAAAGACACCTAATTCCTAGCTAATTTTTATTGATTTTTGGCGACTTGGGTCAGCTAGGTTTATGGACGTCTTGGCATCCCTAGTCGACAATCAAGGTAGAGAGACAAACATATTTATCTCATAGGCTTATATTTAATACACTTTATCTGTAATCTTAACAAAAATCAGCTTCTGATATAAAAAGCTACCTCAGATTTAATTGGCATCGATGATGTTAAATAGCAAAGTTAAAGCTCACATAAATGATGAAAGTTAAGCCTCGTAGAGGGTATTGAATATAAGCCCTCGATATCGGGCGTTTCGATTTTGATTGAAGGCTTCCCGAGATTCTGAGTCGCTTACTTCTTTTTCGTTGGCGTTGTACCTTACCGCCTAGGCGATTCTGGCCGAGTCTAATAAACCATGCTAGTTATTTTGCTTTACGTGGCAGGTCCCAAGCCCTTCGCTGAACCGGAAAACGGAACGGCAGGCTAGAAAAGACCTCCAATGAAAACAAAATTGATGCCCGCGGATGAGACCCCTTCCTTCGTTTTGGGCAACTATTTATCGGGAGAATGATTGTATTTACTTTAATGTTATTGTGGCCGGTAGCTATGTGCACTGCGTAAGCTAGTTTCAAATAAACATATCAAAAGTTCCAAGTAATTATAATTCGTTGTTGCAATAAATCATTGTAAGATTTAAATTTATTTATTCCCTCCATCATTTTCAAATTTATGACAACGCTGGGAAAAATAAATGTTGGTCCACAAATAACCAGAAACCACGGCACTTACTACTTTTTCCTGTTTTTTACCATGGTGGTTATTTTGAGGAAAACATATAAATCAGTACGTTATAAATAAATGTGTATGTATTAGTTAATGTAACCACATATAAAGAGGTATGTATGAGCAATGTTGTAGGCATTAAAAAAGGATAAGAAAAAACTAATAAAAAAAATATACAAAAACTTTTTGATATGCCGGTCATGTTAGTTCATTTTATTTTTCTACATACCAATAACACCCATTGCATCTGTAGATTTTTTTCGATTTCCTTTTTTACAACTTTCCGCAATCCTTAGCCACATTGCTTTGTTCCATTTATTGACTTATTTATGTGCATCAGGCTTGCTCATTTTTCAAGATAAAATCTAACCAAGTTGACATTTTTTCAAGCGGAAGTAGCCGCCCCAAAAATAAATCTAGCTCCCCGCAAAAAAAGAATATTTTTCACCAGTCAGTTTCCGCAGTCGAACATAAAAAATGCCACAATAGCAAAATGAATTAAACAGTTCGTTGTTATTGACATTATTTCAGTAAATAAGACGTTGATTTAGTAGTCAATTTATTATACGAGTAAATATACTTTACAACCTTAACTTAGCTAATTTTTAATTTGTGTAACAATGCGAAAGAGAGAAAGTACACTGAAGTTTCAGCAAATTTTCGCCAAACTTTTTTTAACTGCTTAAATTGACAACTCTGCATAAGGCCATATTCGTTACATCATCCTACTGCTAATTTCTGCTACCAGCAAAGAAGAAAAAAACGTGAATTTCCCATGCTTCTCTGCCCTTCACACGGCATCAGCTGTTTTTTGCGCGCACGTGCCTATAAATTGGTCTTCGATGTGCGCCTGCCTTCCAAGTCAGGCAATTTTCGTTGTCGCTTTCGTTTTGGTCTAGTATCCTAAATGATTTGTAGACATTTGTCTTACCACGTACTTGCTATATATTCGCATGCATTCACATACATATATTTGCTCGTACATATTTACTAGATACGTATAGTAGTAGTATTTAAAAATGGCATGCTGCTAATGACAAGCATTCGTGGCATGACATGTGCGTGATTTGTGAATTTGTGTCCATGGAAAATGTTTTTGAATATTCACGCGCCTCATATTTTTGCTTTAACCCTGAAGGGTGGGGGAGTTGCTGCTGCCTCCGACGCGTATACGTAACCTCAGTCACATTTGGTGTATATATTTACATGGCGCTAGGTTGCCTAGCAAATTGATTTTTTGCCAAAATATTCAAACAAAAGTACAAAGAAAACATACAAGCATACACAGCTCACAGGTGGTGCTTGTTTCGCACAAATATCGTACAATCTTTATTCCTTTTTTTGGACGCAGCATTTACCTTTGTCATTTTTTTTTATTTTTTCCATTTATATTTACTATTTTTCATTTCTTTTTAAGTTCGTTTTAATTCACATCATTTCATTTCATTTCATTTATTTATTCATGCATTTCCTCTGCTATTTTTCATTGCCATGGCATTTGGTTTGTCGGTGAATCACATTAATATCTGTGATTGTCTGTTTTCCTACTTTTGATGTAGTATTGCGCAAGGTATTGACAGCTCAGCAATCTTATTTCCTTTTTGTGTCTGCTCAAATGCTTCTCTGATTTGATATTCTAGGTAATTATTAAAATAAAATTAATAGTAGCCACATAATTTGAAGATTCTCGAATGCCAAATGAATTATGAATCTCTCCGTAGGCATAAGAACCTTGCTCTCTTCCTTAGAATATTTGCAGTATCTTACTTATTACTTTAAAGGAGCAATGCCACTACATATACATATAAATATATATGGGGCATTATTTGGTAAATCGATCACCCCCTGTCCAAAAATTGGCGCCCAATTGATCACCCCCTGTCCAAAAATTATCTCCCAAAGTGTTGAACGCAGGTAAACCTAAAGGTTAAAATTTAAAAACTAATTAATAGAACTAAAGTAAAATATGTAGAAAATTAACAATAAAATACTTTCCTCGCAAAACCTATAAAGGACTCGTTTCTTTTCCCAAAAGAAAAAAGCTGGGTGAAAGTTATTCGTCGCCACGCTGTATATGTAGGTCAGAGTAAGCGGCTTTGTGCCACCTTTAGTGTAATTTTTCCTTTCATAACTCTTCCCCACAGTCTGCAATCATACTTTGTCTCCAAGAATTCAATTCTTGGTGTCTAGTTCATTTGTGAAAATTTTTAGAATTTAGATGGGTATATGACCTTTGATATACTTTTCTAAACTCCAGTACTTCCAAACTAAGGTAGAGAAGGCCTTTACCTTCGACTGATATGACCTGCGTACCGCATTTAACTATTTCATATGTATGACAAGCCAATCCAGCGGAGCCGCTACAACGCTTCCATTCAGAAACTACAACCATCTTGGGCTTAATGAGCAATTATGTCTATGGTTTGACAATAAAATAATTAATATGTATTTTTACGGCATTTAAAACATCTATACAATTTCAGTAAGTAGCTAGAGTATGTTTATGACAATTCTCAGCACCACTGTTGGGCTACATAGTACGCCTGGGTTCTGTGTTGGTCACACAATCCAAGCGGCGAAATGTACCAATGGTAATGCCAGAATTCACTTTCTTAGCTTTCTTGTGTCAGGTAGTTGCCATTTAAGTTAACATAAGGTGCGTTCGACAAGTCAAAAATTTGTAATAGTTTTTCCAAATTTTTACTGGATGGCGTTCGATAACGACAAAAAATTATCCAACACACAAAAATTGAGAGAGCAAGCGTTCATTTTGAACTGGCAAAATTTTAGTCAGCAAAAATTATCCAACACGAAAACATATGATCACAAAACATATGGTTGCAATTTTTGTAAACAAACAAAATTGCATTTTCCGAGTTTTGGTATTTATATGCTTTTTGGCTGCGTGCTATGTGACTTTATGATAGCGCCAACTAGTTTTATACCCGAGCGCACTTGTGCACAAGGGTATTATAACTTTGTTCACATAACGGTTGTTTGTAACAGGCAAAACGAATCGAGATAGATATAGACAAATGTATACATAAATGATCAGAATGAAAAGAGAAATCGATTAAGCGGTGACTGTCTGTCCGTCCGTCCGTCCGTCCGTCCGTCCGTCCGTCTGTCCGTCCGTCTGTGCACACGATAACTCGAGTAAAAATTAAGATATCTTAACGAAAATTGGTACGTGTACTTCTTTCGGGCGTAGGACGGATGGTATTGAAAATGGGAAAATTCGGACAATAACCACGCCTACCTCCCATATAACGGTAATTTTCAGAAATACAAAAACTGCGATATTTCAGTAACTACTGAAGATAATTCACTCAAAATTGATATTTATAATAAATTTTAGACGAGAAATAAGAATATTAACATTTTTTTGAAAATGGGCGTAGCCACGCCCACTTATGGTTACATGTGTATATCTTGGTAACCGCTGCATCAATTTATTCCAAACTTGGCACAGTTGTTGGCCCTGGTACAGCATACCAAATGGCCGAAAATTTTTAAAATCGGACAATAACCACGCCCACATCCCATATAACGGTAATTTCGAGAAATACGAAATCCTCGATAAATCAGTAAATATTAAAGCTAATTTATTCAAAATGATGGTTGCAACAATTCTGTGCCAGGAAATACGTTTATGATAAAATTTTGGAAAATGGGCGTAGCACCGCCCACTTGTGATCACATATATGTATATCGGTAACCGTTCTACCAATTTGTACCAAACTCGGTGTGGTTATTGTGCTTGCCACATAAAAGTAAACCATTGAAAATTGTTGAAATCGGACTAAAATTACGGCCGCTTTTCATATAACGGTAAATTTCAGAAATGCTTGAAATTTCAATATTTTGAAATTTAAGGACGCTAGTTTACTTAAAATTTATACACGCCGGCTTATCATGTAGCGGTAGCTTTCGGAAAGGAGGAAAACATATATTTAATACTTGCGCCGGGTATTTAATGTTCGGCTCCGCCCGAACTTAGACTTTCTTACTTGTTTACTTCTAGAAATGTTCCTGGCGAACATTGAACGTTCACTTTCCTTTTTTCTCTATGGAGGCAACATGAATTTCAGTTTGTTTACAAATAAAACATAAACAAAGTCAGCTGATGTGTCTTCTTCTTCCGGTTTTTGCAAGTAATGGCTAATTTTCTGTTCGTTTACTTTTTTGCTTTTTCATCTCTTTGGGAGAGAATTTACGCTAACTCTCTTGATTTTGATTGTTGGCTGGGGTTGGCTAATTTTGTTATCGAATGCAACTAAAGTTATATCTCTTTGATTGTCGCATCGAAGTTGTTTAAACATTCGCCGACTATCGAACCGGTTCAGCTCTTCCTTCGTTATTAGGCTGAGAATAATATTCATGAACCAGGCTTCACGTCAGTAATGCACTTTAGTTTATTTCATTCCCCTAAATCATGTTTTCGCTTCAAATGTTATGGATTTGCTGTTTTCAATTAAATTTCGCATAGCATCATTCAGAGCCGCATCTGAACTCTATCTACTCAAAATCCGATTATATTAATTGGCTAATATACCAAACAGAAGCACATTTGAATCAGCAGCAACAACAATAACATATGTAAATACTCCAGTGTCTAAATCCCTTGTGCCAGCTGGTCAATAACAGCTTAAGTAGCCTTCGCTGTATTAAATACTTAAATAAGCACTTGTGCTAATGCTGATATCTTTCGATATATCGATGGAGGCACTAATAAGTCATCTCGCAATCAGTTTAACTTCGTTGCAAACACACAAACCTGCAAGAAGAGTTCAATATTGAGAAGCTTCTCAACTGCTCTCTTTTGTATGTAGTTATGTATGCTTAATACGGTTATGCTTAAATGGAAATCTCATCGGTGATTAATTACACGATTAACATCCAGCATCCTAGACTATCGTAAAGAATTAACGATGTAATAATTTGCTTTTATTGTTGTTGTTGTTCGCTTGCTAATTGTATTAGCGTAGGAAAAGCGGATGCCGGTATTAGCTTAGGACATTGAGGAGCAGTTGAGTATTTACGTTAATTTATACGGACACATATGTATGTAAATATGTATGTTTAAGCCGTACACTGCCGCATAAGAAAAATCGTTCCCCTTTCCTTACAAATTATATTTCTTTTATAATTCACACTCAAATGACAAAAATTATAAACAGAGCCAAATTCCTAAGCGATTTTCGTCAAACACAACGATGCCGTCGGGTGATATTCGCCGCAAAACTTCGTCTAGTAAAACATAAGCGAAACGAAATTCGCATCAGTTGAATGACAAATAAAAAATATAAAAATACAAAAGCGAAAATATAAATCCACAAATTTTCCTATTCTGCCTATTCCTGATAATTATTTGCTACAAAAGTGAAGAAACAAAGCTATTTATCACTGAGAACTGATTTTGTGCCGCGCGGGAGCGGCGCATTTTTATTAGTAAAATTATAAATTCGAAAGTGAGTTTGTTTGTAACGCTTTCACGCTTTAACTACTCAACCGATCATTATGAAATTTTATACAATGGTGTAATTTATCCCATCTTAAAATATAGGATAGCCTTAATCTCGACTAGACAAGGGGCGTGGCGTGGCAACTCCCATACTAATTGAATTTCTTATACTGCATACCTCTGGAAGTATTTGTGGTAGAGTACCGCTGATAAGGTAAGGAAAGAGGTTTAAGAAGTTTCAGTTTGAAAATATTTTGAAGAGGTTTGCCACCTTTTTGAAAAGTCGAATTAAAATAATTTATACGCAAGTTTATGTGTTAAACGAAAGAAAGCTAAGAAACCTTTCGCTTTAACAGTTTGAACTGTATTGATATGTTGCCACAAAATTATTTAATATGTTAAATGAATTTTTACAATATGGGTATCAATCAAAATAATAAATAAATAAATAAAATTTAAATTATTTAATTAGTTAAATGAATTATGACAATATGGGTATGAAGCGAAATGGTTCTAAAAATGCTTCACTTCTAGACTAAATTACCTAGGAGGGTTGCCTCCTTCTCAATTCAAGTAGAATTATGGGATTTAGATAAATGAAATATGATTCACAATATGGGTGTCAGACGAAAGCAATTCCAGGAGAATTTTGCTTGAAAATATTTTTAACAGGATTAGAAACAAGAACAATGTGAAAATCTCCTACATACGAATTGCATACAGAAATTCTTATTCCTATTACTACTTACTAGAATGAAATTAAAAAGTCAGTCGAAAATATTTCGACTATTTCTAAACTTCTAGCACTGCGAAGAAGCAAATTTGATCAAAACACACCCACATTACCAATTTAGGGTATGTTTACTCTACTTAACACAAAATTATGTAAACAAACCAACCCTAACCATAAAACATTATTGCTCCGGAAGCAATTGTGTCCATGAAAGGCTTTTCGCAGATAATAAATTAACATTTGTGCATAGACACACAACACATATATGTACATAAATACATATCTAGATGCATATATAAATAATTTTGTTTCATAGGAACGATAATTGTATTAGCAGTAATGTGCGCTAGCTCTTTCAAGTGTACTACTCTTGTGCATATGTATGTGTGTGTGTGTGTTGCTATAAATAATGGCCATTCATTCATGCTTGCCAGGTTGCCAGTAGTGTATAAGTGATGATAAATTTATCGTTGAAAGCATTAAACAATATGTATAATTACAGTAATTTTATGCATTAAGTACTTATTGTTCTATCACTTATACAATGTAAAACATAAATGAATCGAAATGCAGTTATGCCGAAAGTGAAATTGCGGCAAATGTGAAATAAAGTGCGTGCGATTTTCCTCTTTCTATAGAAAGTTCTTAATAAACGGTGTGTGTATAAAATATCTCATAATTGCATCTTGGCTTTTTTAATAAAGGCTCACAAGTTTTAATTTTTTTTTTGTGCAGGGAAGCCACCGACTTATTTGTTTATATGTAAGTGTGTGTATTAGGGCGGATCAATTTGTTTGGGAGATTTTTTCGCCTATGCATGTATAACACAGAAAGATTATACTTGTAATTAATTCTAAGCAAATTTGCCGAACAAAAATTTATTTGGAGTTTGGAAAATTGCGAATATAGGTTTCTTAACATTTTGCGGTAGTGCCGTAAAAACATGCTTAAATTTTGTATAAAAATATGTTATAGCGGCTTTTTTGCTATCTGCACTTATCTTTTTCTTAAAATTTGCACTCGTGAAAATGTTTACATTTTCTTCGAAAACTTCTTTGGCATTTTGGCAAACTCCAAATTCATTTTAGAGCCATGGTTTCGTCGGCAAATTTGCTAAGAATTACATGTAGAATCCTCATATGCTATAGGCGCGTAGTCAAAAAAATTTACCCGACCTAGTGTGTAGGTTTGTTATTGTAAAGACATTGATGCGTGCAGCAATGTTACGCTGGTAAATCAATCACATTTTAATACATCAATTATAATTAATTAGGCAATTTTGGCGCATTATGTAAATGCAGTAATTAAATTAATCGAATTAATTTTCTGTTAATTGTCTTAAAAATGTTTTTCCAATTGAGGGTTTTCTACAAAGGCCATTGTTATAATTAAAGGGGCATCAAATTCACTTGTTGATTGATTTTGTCCTACAAATTAATGTCGGATTTTATTTTTATTTTTCTAATTCACGTTCTTATTCTGCCTTCTTCTTCGTTAATCGAAAAAAAAGTGTGGAAAAGCTTAAGAGACATCTATTCAGTACGACCATGAGGAGAGACTTGTATAGTTTGTGCTTTTCGCCACTCAATTAGCTACTCAGTTCAGAGTAGTACTCGTTAGCGAGACAGAATCTTGGTTGGATTTGATGGAAGGCGTTAAGTGTTAAGTGACGTGGTACAGTGGGCAAAAAATGGAATTTAATGTTCATAATTCACTGTAACCTTCATTTCTCAACCGAATTAATGATTTTTTTTTAAATAAAATTCTATGAAATTTGCAAGATGCTAGTTGAGCACGATTTTTAATTGTTTATATTAAATTTTTTAATGCAAAGTGCAGAAAGTGCAAAGGTTTTAAATGTTATAAAAAAATTTTCACCAAAAGCATTTTTTTTTTTGGTTTTTATAAAAATTTTGGGTATTCAGTTTTATAGATCATTAAATTTTAGTATAACAAAGTGCAAGCTGCAAGTGGCTAAAAGTACGCGTTGATTTTTAATAATTTTTTCGTTAACATTTCGATCACATCTGCATGCTAATTGGGAAACAAAAGCGTTTGTTACACCATTATGTTAACTGTTTCGTGTGATTTGAAATTTTTCGGTTTTAGTTATGACAATACTAAGGCCGACGTATGCGGACAAACGCTCCAAAAAGACGCATATCTACTACTATTTTTCAAGCGAAGATCTTCGCATTTAAAAACTGCGCCCGCAAACGGCTTCGTACAGGGACAAGCGAGATCAGCATAAATATGATTTGGCATATACGGGCAGCAGAAAGCCATTGAACTTATTTAAAATAACATTTACGATTGTCGACGCCTCCAAACCGATTGACTTAATAAATTAGTTATGTACAACAGAGTCACCCCAAAGGTACCAATGAAAGAGTTTAAACTCTAGTAAAACACGTGGTTCAATAGAGCCGTACTTTATGGTCTACTACCTTTTTATGGTAAGTAAAAATAATATACAGAAAAGCTGCTGAGGGGAAAGACTGATTTTCTAGTTGCCGCCGAATAGAGAATGACAAAGGGAAAATACAAGTAGTAATCTAAGAGCTTCATATCTCCCTCTAGAGACCTCTATGAACAACTTTTGAAGGAAAGGTGGGGCTTTCTGATGTCCGGAAGGGCGGTTTTCTATCGGCGCGGTATAAGTGATCTCAGCATGAATTGTCCGCAGCCAGTGTGACGTGTGAGGTCCACTTTCACTCTTTTATTTCCATGTTTATTGAGCCGCTATTAGTTTGTGGCACCACTCGATTGTGCAAAGTGGTCAGAAGCCAGAAAAGATAAAAAGTATTCGGTATGAAAAGTTAAAACCGTCTGTTGATATGTTCAGATACCGTTGCAGTGCAGAGCCACACAGATGTATATGTAAGCTTGGTGCATACATACATATATATGTACGAGTATGTTTCGTTCGTTTAATTTATACAGTTTTTTGCCGGAATTTTATTATACTAAAATATTTGAACAAAAAAGAAAACCATTATTCCTACGCTCGACATGCTTTGTACTTTGACACTTGACAATAATTGCTCGTCACGTTACATTGCATGTTGCTGTTGTCGTTGCACTTGTTTTGCTGCAGCTGTTGTTTGCTCATGCAATAATTGTTTTTATGTGGCACAAAAGCATACTACCATTACAAGAAAATTCTGCTGTACAGCTTAAATTAAGGTGCTGTTAGACGTGGCAATGCATGAAAGTCTATTTTCTCAGCAAGTCTTTTTTTGCACATTTGCAGAAATTACTTTGGGAAATAAAATTCGCAAGGTGTTACGGCAACTAAAATTACGAAAATCGCTTTCGAGTAAAATTTTAGAAAATAATAAATTTCCATTTGTCATTTTTCATACTAAATTTAAATAAAAAAAAATCATGTTTCAATTAAAATGCTTTCGTGAAACTGGATATTAAACATTTTGTGGCTTTTTGTGGAATTTTATGCATTCACCGTGTAAAGAGATCAAAATAATTAAGAGTATGAAAAAGTTTGATTTTCGCAAATAAAAACTTCTTTCGGAAGTCACTTTACATGCAAGTTGCAATTGCTGCTGTAATCACTTTTGGAAATTCAAAAGATTGCCACGTCTAACGGCTACTTTATGTACATACTTGTGCTGTTATTGTACTGGCACAACTCTCAAAAAGTTAGAAAAAGTGGAATTGTTAACACAGCTGGCAGCTGCTTTGTTTCATAATTTCTTCTATTTGCTTTTCACTTTAAGTTTGTTTTCGTTTTAACTTTTATTGAGCACAAAAAAGAGAGTAGCTACAAAGAATATTAATCAAGTGAAAATGCAATGGAATGTTTAAAGCAAAGAGCGTTGAATGGAAATCGTAGAAAATGGCTTCTAAAAAGACAATCTATGTGCATGTGCATGTGTGTAGTTATACGAACTGCATATAGCTGGTTTATATGTACGTATGTATAAATATTTTTGCTTTCTTTCATAATTCAATGAAACAAATATTTTAATAAATTTTGCATATTTTCTCTGCTTTTACAAAGCTGACCTCTATTACTATTTAGCAAATAAAATTCACTTTATTTACGTAAAGCTCTTTGCTTAGCTGTCTGCAATACTTCAACGTGCTGTGCTCCCTATCTGTCTGCAATCGTTTTGTGCCCTGACAGCAGCGTGTAATTAATTTAATTTTGAAAATAAATTTATACACTTTATATTGTTATACGGGTCTACTATTTGGCTCGATGAATTTAATGTCATTTATTTAATACCATTTCCTTTGCTTCCGCTCATTGCGGTTAGTACTAAAATATTTGTCATTATTAACCCTTACGAAAAGCCACTAGCCTATTTTCAAGTACATTTCTGTGCCGAAAAGCCAAGAGGGATTTAAAAGGGTTTTAATCGGAAAATATTTCGAATAGGGTTGCCACCTGTTTAAAAAGTCGAGTCAGCGCATCGGGAGAGATTGATCTAGTTCAAATATAAAGCAATAAGATCTTCTTGTTCCATTTTCAATAAAACAAAAATTTAGAATTTTTAGATTCCGTTATATAAATAAACTAGGTGAAAACCCGGAGTATTCGACTGTAAAAAACCCTGTTAACTCGGTATTCGAAGCATCAAGGTTTCAACAAAAAGGCCAAAAAAAAACCGGTTGAAACCGATTTCGAAAAACCGAGGCAATCACCCTAGTAGCTACCGTTTACATGATGCCACCCCTAAGCATTAAGGATATCATGCTGGGTGTATTTTTTAAGCTGTAATTTCTTTGCAGCATCAAATTGGAGTGAAAATACAAATACCCACTCCCAACATTCTTTTCCACAGCCATTACTTTCAAACTCTACGCATCGCCGCATACAGCCCTTTAGAAAATGTACTTGAAAATTCTCTTTCATAACTGAAATAATTTGCATACATATTTGTTCTTCATACATCTTACATTGGCATATCTATTGTCGTGTTTTCCCCTCTGAGCTCATATTTGTTTTAGCTTAAGCTTTCCGTTTCATTTAATTTCTTGTTTTTGCCTAAAAGCCTTTGAACCTTTTCGAGTTTCACCCGTATTATTTGCCCTGCAAATTCCTTTATTTATTTCGGCAACCTTATCACCATTTTTTAAATATAAACTTTACTTTCGATGACGGCATTTTATGGCTGCTCTGTTTATTTGGTTTTATTTTTTTTTTTCAATTTTAATAATTTGCATTATTACTTGGCTTTTAAAGCTCAAATTATTTGCGTCACTTTACTTATCGCTATCGGTTAATTGTCAATTGTTTACATAGTAAATTCTTATTTGTTTGCATTGTTTTAGTATGCAGATTCAATATTTATACTATACAGTTGCTTTGTTGTGTAGATATAAATGTGGGGTTTGATTTCCAATTTATAATTAGAAGTGATTAAAATGGTAAGATGATTCACGGCAAATTTTAAAAGAAAATTAAGAACCAAATGCCCACAAACACAAGTAAAAGTTAAAAAAGGTAGATACGAACATTGCTGTAGGGCAAGTCGGATATTTGTTATCGCAAACGAATCTCGTACAAAGGCAAAATTACCAGTTTTGGTTGAATAAAGATACATATCTACATCTTCCTGCATTTCACTTTTATTTATACTATACGAGAAGAACAAAAAAAAAATTTTAACATACAAAGAAGTCAATATACTTGCGAAACTAGGTACCAAATCTCGTAAAACTGCGTTGATAGTTTCTTTCACAGACATCTTAATTTGCTCTAGAACGAGCTTGAATTTTCAAGGATATGATTAGTCCAAAAAATTATTAAAAAAAACTCAGTGCAATATGGGTATAAAATGATGGAGAAAATTATCTAGAATTAGAATAAGCATTAAAAATGTGCTTTTAATATATTTTTTTCTACTAAACTAATCAGTTATAAGGGCGTAATTCGAGGACGTAGTAGTGTACCTATTAGTCTTTGACAAAAACAACTATTGGAAATCATCAAAGATGTTTCAGGGTGAACCTTTAAAAGGAGATTTTCAGGAGCTATTCGTCCCTGTGCACCAAAAAATGTAACTGTGTACTTTTTTATTTAATACCCGTATTTTTATTGAACATTGCACTCAATTTCATAATTTTTTGGAATTAACCAAAAGAATATTTGATATTCTAAAATCCTTCAAAAAAAATCCTGACGTCAGAGGGAAAAATTAAAAACGAACTTTTACTATATTTGGTCTCTTGTTACGTAAGTATATACATAAAATACCACGAGTAAGTTTTTCTTCAAAATTTTCGTTTTGGGTTTGGGTGGATATTTTGCAACAATTTGAGCAATTGCATGTTTGGCAATTTGTTGGTCCGTTTTTACTAAATTAAGCCGCTGTAGTCGCATAGAGCGACGTCTTCTTAACATCACAGTTGAGTAATTGTGAACATTCGTTGCCTGATTTTAGCAAAAAAA
>NW_023458556.1:15309866-15319232 GCF_013731165.1 Rhagoletis pomonella | reverse complement strand
TCTTTGTCGATTTGACAGCTTCTACGCTTTCACTGTTTTTCTCACTAATGTTGAATTCTAAATTTTCATATTGTACCTATTTGCTGAAAAGTTGTACCTAAAAGTAGATAAACGTACCTAAGAAGTAAATACTTTTGTATTTGTATGTGCGTAAGGAGTTAGTAGAAGCCGAGTAGTTCAAGCCAAACCTATGTTTTAACCAATGTATATGCCCCTTCACAAAGGAGGGGGGCTATTGAAATTCCCACACTGGAAAACGCGTTGAAATGCCTTGAAAAAATATGAACCGATAAGTTATTTGGCAACGTTCCAAATGTGAATAATAATAATGTGTTTGTACCAAATATACGTTCAAATTTAAGAGGTTGAAGAATAGGTACAATACTGCTTCAAAATTATTCTTCACTCTCTCATTCTCTCACTATTCTGACGTCACATCCAGCTCAGCTCGATTGTCGCAGTCTTGTATTCTTGCATTCTTGTTTAATTGTCGATATCGACGAGATATGGTTACTGATATAAATAAATTTGTATCTAATCTAAACCACCCTAAAAAAATTTACCATTAACTTAAAATTCTTAACGCTTGTTGACACAATAACGCCACAATTATGCGCAAGCTAAGGCAACCTGAAAACTAATGAAGAACACAAGTAAATAAAAATTATCTAGACGCCCAACAGAAAGCACTGCGAAAATCTAAACTGTAGGCAAATAAAATTTAAAATACCACAAATAATTAAAAATAAGTAAAATAAAAACTTTCCTAAGAGCCAGAGGTCTCTAAGAAAATATGCGAGAAATGTGTTAGCTTTGGCAAGATACAAAACTAAGGAACCCCACATGAAAACCGAGCAGAGTAAAATGACAATGAAAATCGCAAGCTATTACGCCAAAATGGGCAACAACAAGCGCCGGGCGGACAATTGCTGCAGCAGAAGGCCGTCTCTCAGCCAATGTGGCAGCCACAAGCATGCTTGTTGCTATTATTGCCACCGCCGCTTCCGCCACTGTTGTGGCCACACAACTCTCGATCCGCCTTCATACATACACATGTATGTGTGTATGTAAGTATCTTTCTCTAGGTTGTCTGGGCGGTTTGCCTGCTTGCTATCACTAAAATTGTCACTACAACTCGCATCATTAAAAACAGCAATGCAAACATTCGACTACGGCAGCAGCAGTAGAAGCAAAAAATACAACAACAACAGTAGTGATGACGACAATGGGGACAATATGCAAAAAATATTGCGTGTACTTATGCACAGCCGCACAGTGGTCTGAAATCCAAATCTACGTGGACAAAACTATTAGCTCAAATACGTTTTGACACAATTTAACACCACTTGGTTTCTACATATTTTTGAGATTGCTGAGTATGAATCTGAAATGAGATTAAAAAAATTCAAAATGGCGAACACAAAAATTAAAATAAAAATCAGTAAAATTTATACAAACTGGGTCTTTTGGGGGTTTTGAGATCGCTAATTACGAACCTTGAATCTAAATTTCGAATTTTGAAATTTTAAATGACAATCAATTTGGACGGACTTTTAAAAGAAATTGGATTTAGAGATGGCAAGGTTAGATAACTGATTGCGTACAGTTAAAGTAGAAAACATTTTGTGGTGGAGCAAATTTTATTTCTATAATTTTTCACACATTAAAAAGCCGAAAACAAAACATGGTTTGAACAGTCGAACTGGTAAGGAATTGTATCAATTATGAAGATTTTTGGGCAGAAGCATTGAATGTGTTAGTAAAGTTTGCCGTTACCTTCTGCGGAAGCTTCGAATACAAGTACAAGTTACAAAAAAAAAAATATTCTTAAAGAGTTAGATTTCCAACTTTTGCGCCCCCCCCCCAGTTTTGAGATTCAGACCACTGTGCGCCGCTACAAGTGCACTGAAAATAAAATTTCGTAAAAGTACTACGAAAATCTTTCGTGGTGTTGGTTTTTGTATAATGTACGAAACTTTCGTTCATATTACGAACACATTTTTCAGAACGAAACAAGATTTTACGAACCATACGTAAATATAACGAAATGGCTTTCGTAAGGCATTTTTTCAATACAATTTACGACATCTTACGTTTATTTTACGAAACACATTCGTAAATTACTGAACTAATCCCTGTACGAATAATTTTTTATATTGTAGGAAGGCATTCGTAATATTTACGTATGGTTTTAAATTTACGAAATCTACAATTCGGTATTCGTACAATTTAGTTAATACTTTCGTATAAAGTACTAATGCAGGAACATGTTTTTTAAATTCGTACAACATACGAATATTTTCGTACAACATACTCAATTACGCAGTTTAATATTTCATCATATTTTTTGTATCGCGTGTCATTGCGGAATTAATTGGTGGCTGCTGTGAAACGCATAATATAATTTTAAACGTTTTAAAAAGGGATTTGCTGGATTAAAAAAAAATACACAATTAAATATTAAAGCCGTATACTATGCATTTAAGCGTGCAATGTTTTTAACATCGCCTACGCTGCGCCTTGCGCTGCAATGTGGGACTTGATAAATAGGCAATTTCATCAGTTACCTATCAACGGCAAGCCTAAGCCAGGAGCACTACTTAATGTAATTAAAAGTAAGTACATGTATTTCACTGAAACTTGCTTTTCAGCCGCCTTATAATTTTCCTTTAATGTATAGTCGTCAAGGAAACAAACATCGATGAAGCTGCGAATCTGATAAGTGCCTCTACATAAAAGTATTATAATGTTTAAGAAAGTAAAACCATTATTTTTTATATTCTTTCATATTTTATATCTTATTATATTTAGTTTTGTTGAGTCTCATAGTTTAACACTTTGCATCAATATACTTTATTGAATGAAGCCTAAGCAATAAAAAAATATGTAGTATAGAACCTATTCGTATGCATATAAATAAAAGACTTAAGTTTTATTATAGGTAAAATAACCTTTTTTATAAATTCTTAACTACAGTATAGTCAGAAAATTCTTCTTATTTCGTAGAACGTACGATTGCTTTTATTATTAACACTATAAAAAACATGACTAAAATTATAGCACAACACTTTCATTATATTTTAATCAATAATGTTAAGCGTTTTTGCAAAACGTTTTGTTAAACAAAAGCGCTTAAAATTAATCATAAAAACCTAATAAAAGTGTTGTGTTATAACTCGTAGTATGCTTTTTACAGTGTGGAGAATGAAAGCAAAATCGCACATTCTACGAAACAAGCGCAGATTTTACGAAAGTAATTTCGTTATATATACGAATTATTTCTGTGCATTTTACAAAAATTTCGTAAAAAATAAAGAAACAGAACGAATTTTTTTAGTAAATAGTACGAAATTCGTTAGTAAATAGTACGAAATTCTTTAGTAAATAGTACGAATGCATTCGTAAAATGTACCAAAAATCTGATGCCTCATATTTTCCTAGTATGTACAAAAACGGTTTTGTACAATCAACGAAAACTTTCGTGGCTCAAAATGACGAAAAATTTCGTAAGATTTACGCAAGTTTTCATTATATTTACGCAGATTTTATTTTCAGTGTGTGTAATTTTCGTTGATGTTGCTTTTCATGTAGTCGCTTTTGCCGCCGATTTGGATGATCATATGTGAGGCCAATATTGGCACGTTGCCAAATTGAGATGATGGCCTAATGCGAATTTTTTGTAATGTTGCTTATACATACATAGAAGGTCGGTGGGCAAAGATCAAATGATTAAGAGAAAAATTTGATTTATAGGTTTTTACGAGGATGAGTGCGAAAATTTTATTTTTAAAAAGGTAATATGTATCATATCGATATCATATCCATAATCAAATATATTTATATGGCGAAAATGCTGATCAACGTTTTGCACCATACACCAATAACACAGTGAAATTTACACAGATCTTCGTATGACTAATGAAAAAAGTAAGAGAAAACATATCTAGAACGAGTAATTTTTAGCAAAAAAATCGACTTAAAAAAATATATATACATATATATATACATATATTTCACTATCCAGTGATCGGATCTAAACCAGATTAGTATGGGACCACCTCTGAGACATTGCCTTTCCGCAAAGAGAATTATCGAAATCGGTTTACGTGGTCCAAAGTTATGCGGTGACATACATAAAAAAATAAAAAATATTCCGATGAACTGATAACGTCCTCCTTTTTTGGAAGTCAGTTAAAAACATGAAGTCAAATTTGTACAGCGTCAAACCGATTTTGGTTTGGTGCCATATTTGGATCAAAATTATTTTTGAAAATATTTATTAAATAAAGTTTAAAAATTTAACAAAAAAATTAGGAGTCTTGCGAAAAGAAGCCATCCACGAAGAGTTTAATATGTGTAACAAATTTTAAGGGGTCACTACCAAGGATGAACAACATTTTTTTTTATTGCAAAAGTTCGATAGAAGGTTGGCTTCGACCAGCTATAACTCTGCGAGCTTATGAGCTTATATGAATAAGTTTCAATAGCTTGTTAAAATTTATCAGATTTAATGTTAGAATTTTGTTAAATTTTTGCGATGTAAAAAAAAATTAAATTTTTTCAATCAATGGTAGCGGACCCCTAAATAGTTTTTCATAATTTTGAAATTTCAGTGGATAGCTCTATTTTGTGAGTGGTACAAAATAAATGCGGGAACCATATAAAATTTAGATTTCGGTATTTTAAGGGCCACCTTGTTCTAGAGTATATTTACGCACACAGAAATCGAAAAGGTGGAAGAAATGTAAAAAATATAAACGAAGCTAAAAATTTACTCTGCAAAGCTTTTGTGTTTGTTCTATATATATGTAATATACATACCTATGTACATAAATAGTTATATGCATTGGACTACGCGTGTGTGAACAAAACCACATTTCCTCTCAAATGACTACTGGGCGAACAAATACTTTGCATAGGAAAAAACTTCTGCAATGCATTTCCCATAGAGAACAGAAAATCTGAGCATTTATAGTTGGCAATTTCAAAAGTTTTTCTTTATCGTTGCCTGCCACTTTGTTTTTTTTTTGTTTGTATTTCAGCTTTAATATCAGTTTTTCCTGGTCTGGCATGGAAAATTGAAAATTCCAAGCATTTTTTATTTTGTTAACACCTTTGCATAAATGCTTTGAAGTTTGCTGTAGATTTTTCTTTTTGTTTGTGACATTTTTGCTTCATTTATGAAAAACTCAGTTTCGCATGAAATATGTATGATATTCAGCAGTGGGAGGAAGCCAGAACTGATTGCCGTGTTTTGAATGGAAGTCAAGCTTTGAAAAAAGTTGTGAAAATGAATAAAACTAGAAAGTGAAATTCTACGTGTTCAGTATTTTTTTACGTTTTTTTAATATTTAATAGTATACCATGTAGTGTATTTAGCAGAACTATCGATTCATACCATTGCAACGAAGTCGGTTTACGCAAAGATGTTATAATTTTTTTTTTGGGTTGAATGAATTTAATTGAATGTGATAACAATGCAATTTTTCCTTTATTTATATTTTTTTTTTGCAGTTTTGTAGCCTATTCAATTTTATTATATATAATAAAGTGCAGGTTTGACCAGTTACTTCAGTAGTAACTTACCGATGATTTTTGGCATTTTTTATTTATTTATTTTTTTGAAGGTGTTTTTTACACATAAAAAAATCGTATAGAAGAAAATGATTGATATTGCCAGCAAAAAAATATTTCCGCTACTTTAGACTAGCACTTTATTATATCTGCATATTTCTAAGAAAATAAAAATATGGAAATTTTTACGAAATTTGTTTATAATAATATCAGCGTCAAAAATTTTAATACCGTAACGTTTCATTATTTATATTTTCCACACGAAATTTTCCTTATTTTCTTTTATAAAAATATACCTCATTCAACAGCAAAAAACAGAAGAATCAGTTTTTTCAATTTCACATAGAACTCGGGCAAATTCAAGAACTACCAGAAAGTTTTCAACAAAATTTTCAAACTTTTCAATTCGATTTCTTAGAAAAAGTTTGAGTATGCAGTTTTGAAATCCATTAAATTTTTATAAAGTATAATTAATAGGGTGCAAGTTTCGAGTCTGAAAAAATTATGGTAGATTTTTTAGAATTTTTTTGACAAAGGTGTTTCGCATTTTCTTCCATATAACGCATGAACAAAATCAATCTATTTTTATGTGGAAGAAAATGTGCAACTCCCTCAAATTGATATGGAAAATATAAATAAAGAATATCGTATTCAAATTTTTGAAGAGAGTTACCACAGGGTCTTATTCAGTTTCCTTATACACAAGTTATATGAAATATTAAAATATGGATTTGTAAATATCACAATGCCAGATGAAAGGAATTTGAAAAGATTTTAGTTTGAAACTTCTTTTAAAGTAGATTGCCACCTGTTAAAAAGTCGAATTTATTTAAAAAAAAAAACTTTTCTAATTTTGCCGTTTTGCTTAAACGTGTCAGCCTACAAGTTGTTCGCAAAATTTTGGACCATGCCAATTCAACGAAACTTCCATAAACTTAAAAACTTTTTTGTGATATTTAACAATTTTTGGCATGAATCTCAATGACTCAGCTCCTCATTAGCCGAACTAAAACTTTCTTATTTACCAATTTTGCAATGAAGAAGTAGAAAGTAAACGAGGCAACAAAACACCGCTGTAACTGTAGAAAAACTTAGAAAAGCAAGCAGCAAATGTCCATTGCTGATTATTAATTGAACAAGCGGAAATTGCGATTGACTTGCATGCGTTGCGCGCTGTGTTTCTGTTTCAGGATTTCTAAGTGAAAAAAGTTCAAGGTGGGGGACACAAGCAATAGCAATGTTGAGAGTAATAAATAATTTATATTTTTATTTAGTTAATAGCGATGCGGAAAAGAAGTTGAAGAAACTCTACAAAGAGTGCCACGTTTAGAATACATACAAAATGGATGTCAGCTGAAATTAAAAAATAAGCGTGTATCAACTTGTTTTCTTTTGAACAAAAGTTAGTTAAACAAAAACAAAAAATCTAAGCAACTAATTAATTAGCTAATTCCTATGTTCTATGACTACTTGAATATGTAAGTATTAATGAGGGACGTTGAAAATGTTAGACATTTTCTTTTACAATTTTCAAATTAAAAAAGTTTACTATATTTGTGTGTGTAGCTGTAGTAATTTTGTTACAAATCATTCAGATTTTATTGCGCCTTTTTTCCGTACAGCTGCTTTCCCGGTAATCTTTCAGCAATTTCAAGATCTGACCACTTTTTTGCGCACCAGCTTTTTTAATATTTAGATATGACTCAATGCCAATTGCCGTCAAAAAATTATTATCAAGAGCATTCATACCAGCTATACAATAAAAGCAGGCATATACAAATATGCCAAGAGCCTGTAAATTAGATAATTCCAAATTTATTTCAGTAAGAGCGATAAGCGGCAAATTGATTGATAAGCATGCACTTATGTATTTACATATGTACGTATGTATCCATACAAACATATTTACATGAACACTGAGATACACAAGTAAATACATACATACATACATACATACGTTCAACCAAACCAATGTGACTACTTCAAATCGCGCTAAATCAATCAAAGTACCGAAGACGAAAGCGGCAATATTCCATAATCGCTTGTCATTCGTACACTTAACGGCATTTGGTGTCGTTACATATTGTTGTTTATATCGCAATAGCATGTGTGTGTGAGCTGGTGAGAGAGAAGGCGCTAAGCAGCGGGTTGGCAATTTATGTTGTAAAAGCGTTGCTGTCGTCACCTGCTGGCTGCCGGGTTGAATTGCGGTGCTTTACAAGATACTTGTGCCGAGTTTTTGCTGTTATATATTATAGCTTAGTTATTTGTTTTAAGATTATTTTTTTTTGTGTGTTTCTTAAGTCCATTGCACTTGCCAACCAACGCGCAATACGCGCATTTTGGCGTTATTTGTTCAGCTTGATTGATTAGATCCACTCAATGTGACGTATACGTCCCGTCGTGTTGTTGAGTTGTTTGCCAACAAGAGGGGTGCTAACATAAGCAACACGTTGAATACATACATACATACATACATATATATTTTGAAATCGTACGCGTGATGTTATTGGTTAGTATTGACTTTGCTTGTTATGTGTGTATATAAATATGTTTCTATTTTACTTTTTACTCTTTAGATTATGGATTATATATACCAGTGCTACTTGGTCTGCATTTACATTTTTATTGGCGTGCTTATCAATTTCTAATCGAGTGTTAATTAAACACTAAATTTATATAGGTAACAACATATATACATACATATGTACATACTTAGACGGATATGTAAGAGTGGTTGTCTTATCATAAGATGATATGAAAATTATGATTCTGACTAAAAATACTTACACTGCCGGCAAAAAGTATTGGCACAGCAAATTTTTCACGATGGATGCAACAATTTTATTTCTAATATTTTTTCGCCAAATTTTTAGAAAAATATCGTTCATTCTGCAACAAAAAACATTAAAATATAATTCCTAAATTTTGTGCAAAACTCACGAAAATTCAGCTAATTTTCATGCAAATTTTCAACTCTTTAAACAGATTTTTTAGAATTTTTTTGGGTATGCAGCTATAAAGAAAATTACACTATTAGTCGTATGGGGTCCCCAGTAACCCCAACAAAAGTGTTGAAAAGAAAGAGTTTTCAAAATAAAAAAAACCAAGTGTTATTATCAAAAATATTTAAGTACTCTTTTATCGTTAACCTAAAAAAACAAACACATAATTTCGACTTCAAACTAAAAAAAAAATTAAATAAAACCTTACCTCCACCAAAAAATGTTACGTTGGTGGTCGTGTGAGGTCAGGACTTCAAAGAAAAATGAAGTTTTCATGGCTTTTTTATTTAATCAAACTCTTTTGGAATAATTTAAATTTTTTTTTGTAATCTGTTGTTTCGAGTTTATTAGAGAATAAATTCTTCTTAATTTTAGCTGTTGTATATACTTACGTGTAAGGATAAATATATACCTACATGTCTGCTTTTATGTGTACTTGCACGTACGTATGTTGCAAAGAATTCGAATGCTTATATCCGATTAAAGTACTACATAGCGCTTTTAATATTTATTGTAATTGTGCTTTTCACCAAATAAATATCACTCTTAATGGCCTGCTAATGAGTGCCAGACATGTCACGAAATGGCCGTAACGTGTATTCGCATAACATGGGCTTAATCTATTTAACAAATGTTAACGAATAAATAAGTATTGATTATGGTTGCAATTAATTGCTCTAGCCTAAATTAATTCATTAACACGAAGTATCTTTTGTAAGAAAAAAAAAACAGTAAAATTAAGTAATTAGTAGAAAGAGTGGTCACGAATTATGTCGAACAACACTGC
>NW_023458556.1:15288546-15309766 GCF_013731165.1 Rhagoletis pomonella | reverse complement strand
TTTTTTTGCTAAAATCAGGCAACGAATGTTCACAAATACTCAACTGTGATGTTAAGAAGACGTCGCTCTATGCGACTACAGCGGCTAAATTTAGTAAAAACGGACTAGCGAATTACAAAAAATGCAATTGCTCAAATTGTTGCAAAATATCCACCCAAACCCAAAAACGAAAATTTTGAAAAAAACTAGCTCGTGGTATTTTATGTACATACTTACGTAACAAGAGACCAAATATAGTAAAACTGCGTTTTTAATTTTTCCCTCTGACGTCAGGATTTATTTGAAGGACTTTAGAATTTCAAATATTCTTTTGGTTAATTCCAAATAGTTATCAAATTGAGTGCAATGTTCAATAAAAATACGGGTATTAAATAAAAAAGTACACAGTTAGATTTTTTGGTGCATCGTTTGCGATAAGAAATGTCCTACTTGCCTTACAGAAATGTTCGTATACACCTTTTTTATCTTTTACTTGTGTTTGTGGGCATTTGGTTCTTAATTTTGTTTTAAAATTTGCTGTGAATCATCTTACCATTTTAATCACTTCTAATTATAAATTGCAAATCAAACCCCACATTTATATCTACACAACAAAGCAACTGTATAGTATAAATATTGAATCTGCATACTAAAACAATGCAAACAAATAAGAATTTACTATGTAAACAATTGACAATTAACCGATAGCGATAAGTGAAGTGACGCAAATAATTTGAGCTTTAAAAGCCAAGTAATAATGCAAATTATTGAAATTGAAAAAAAAAAAAAAAAACCAAATAAATAGAGCAGCCATAAAATGCCGTCATCCAAAGTAAAATGTATATTTAAAAAATGGTGATAAGGTTGCCGAAATAAATAAAGGAATTTGCAGGGCAAATAATACGGGTGAAACTCGAAGGCTTTTAGGCAAAAACAAGAAAATTAAATGAAACGGAAAGCTTAAGCTAAAACAAATATGAGCTCTGAGGGAAAAACACGACAATAGATATGCCAATGTAAGATGTATGAAGAGCAAATATGTATGCAAATTATTTCAGTTATGAAAGAGAATTTTCAAGTACATTTTCTAAAGGGCTGTATGCGGCGATGCGTAGAGTTTGAAAGTAATGGCTGTGGAAAAGAATGTTGGGAGTGGGTATTTGTATTTTCACTCCAATTTGATGCTGCATAGAAATGACAGCTTAAAAAATACACCCAGCATGACATCCTTCATGCTTAGGGGTCGCTTCATGTAAACGGGCTACTAGGGTGATTGCTTCGGTTTTTTGAAATCAGTTTCAACCGGTTTTTTTTTTTTTTGCTTTTTTGTTGAAACCTTGATGCTTCGAATACCGAGTTAACAGGGTTTTTACAGTCGAATACTCCGGGTTTTCACCTAGTTTATTTATATAACGGAATCTAAAAATTCTAAATTTTTGTTTTATTGAAAATGGAACAAGAAGATCTTATTGCTTTATATTTGAACTAGATCGATCTCTCCCGATTCGCTGACCCGACTTTTAAAACAGGTGGCAACCCTCTTCGAAATATTTTCCGACTAAAACCCTTTTAAATCACTCTTGGCTTTTCGGCGCAGAAATGTACTTGAAACAAGCTAACTGCTTTTCGTAAGGGTTAATAATGACAAATATTTCAGTACTAACCGCAATGAGCGGAAGCAAAGGAAATGGTATTAAATAAATGACATTAAATTCATCGAGCCAACTAGTAGACCCGGATAACAATATAAAGTGTATAAATTTATTTTCAAAATTAAATTAATTACACGCTGCTGTCAGGACATAAAATGATTGCAGACAGATGGGGAGCACAGCACGGTGAAGTATTGCAGACAGCCAAGCAAAGAGCTTTACGTAAATAAAGTGAATTTAATTTGCTAAATAGTAATAGAGATCAGCTTTGTAAAAGTAGAGAAAATATGCAAAATTTATTAAAATATTTGTGATAACAAATTTCATTGAATTATGAAAGAAAGCAAAAATATTTATACATACGTACATATAAACCAGTTATATGCAGTTCGTATAACTACACACATGCACATGCCTTTTTAGAAGCCATTTTCTACGATTTCCATTCAACGCTCTTTGCTTTAAACATTCCATTGCATTTTCCCTTGATTAATATTCTTTGCAGCTACTCTCGTTTTTGTGCTCAATAAAAGTTAAAACGAAAACAAACACAAAGTGAAAAGCAAATAGAAGAAATTATGAAACAAAGCAGCTGCCAGCTGTGTTAACAATTCCACTGCTGCGCTTTTTCTAACTTTTTGAGAGTTGTGCCAGTACAATAACAGCGCAAGTATGTACATAAAGTAGCCGTTAGACGTGGCAATCTTTTGAATTTCCAAAAGTGATTACAGCAGCAATTGCAACTTGCATGTAAAGTGACTTCCGAAAGAAGTTTTTATTTGCGAAAATCAAACTTTTTCATACTCTTAATTATTTTGATCTCTTTACACGGTGAATGCATAAAATTCCACAAAAAGCCACAAAATGTTTAATATCCAGTTTCACGAAAGCATTTTAATTGAAACATGATTTTTTTTTATTTGAATTTAGTATGAAAAATGACAAATGGAAATTTATTATTTTCTAAAATTTTACTCGAAAGCGATTTTCGTAATTTTTGGTTGCCGTAACACCTTGCGAATTTTATTTCCCAAAGTCATTCCTACAAATATGCAAAAAAAGACTTGCTGAGAAAATAGACTTTCATGCATTGCCACGTCTAATAGTACCTTAATTTAAGCTGTACAGCAGAATTTTCTTGTAATGGTAGTATGCTTTTGTGCCACATAAAAACAATTATTGCATGAGCAAACAACAGCTGCAGCAAAACAAGTGCAACGACAATAGCAACATGCAATGTAACGTGACGAGCAATTATTGTCAAGTGTCAAAGTACAAAGCATGTCGAGCGTAGGAATAATGGTTTTCTTTTTCTGTTCAAATATTTAAGTATAATAAAATTCCGGTAAAAGAAGTATATATAAATTAAACAAAACTACATATGTACATACTCGTACATATATATGTATGTATGCACCAAGATTATACATCTGTGTGGCTCTGCAATGCAACGGTATCTGAGCATATCAACAGACGGTTTTAACTTTTCATACCGAATACTTTTTATCTTTTCTGGCTTCTGACCACTTTGCACAATCGAGTAGTGCCACAAACTAATAGCGGCTCAATAAACATGGAAATAAAAGAGTGAAAGTGGACCTCACACGTCACACTGGCTGCGGACAATTCATGCTGAGATCACTTATACCGCGCCGATAGAAAACCGCCCTTCCGGACATCAGAAAGCCCCACCTTTCCTTCAAAAGTTGTTCATAGAGGTCTCTAGAGGGAGATATTAAGCCCTTAGATTACTACTTGTATTTTCCCTTTGTCATTCTCTATTCGGCGGCAACTTGAAAATCATTCTTCCCCTTCAGCAGCTCTTCTGTATATTATTTTTACTTACCATAAAAAGGTAGTAGACCATAAAGTACGGCTCTATTGAACCAAGTGTTTTATTAGAGTACCTACCACAGGGTGACTCTGTTGTACATAACTAATTTATTAAGTCAATCGGTTTGGAGGCGTCGACAATCGTAAATGTTATTTTAAATAAGTTCAATGGTTTTCTGCTGCCCGTATATGCCAAATCATATTTATGCTGATCTCGCTTGTCCCTGTACGAAGGCGTTTGCGGGCGCTGTTTTTAAATGCGAAGATCTCCGCTTTAAAAGTAGTAGTAGATATGCGTCTTTTTGGCGCCTTTGTCCGCATACGTCGGCCTTAGTATTGTCATAAATAAAACCGAAAAATTTCAAATCACACGAAACAGTTAACATTAAGACAATTAACAGAAAATTAATTCGATTAATTTAATTATTGCATTTACATAATGCGCCAAAATTGCCTAATTAATTATAATTGATGTATTAAAATGTGATTGATTTACCAGCGCAACATTGCTACACACATCAATATCTTTACAATAACAAACATACACACTAGGTCGGGTAAATTTTTTTTGACTACGCGCATATAGGAGGACCGTACATGTAATTTTTAGCAAATTTTCCGAAGAAACTATGGGTCTAAAATGAATTTGGAGGTTGCCAAAATGTCAAAAAAGTTTTCGACGAAAATGTAAAAATTTTCATTGTTGCGCCCTCTGGTGCAAGTTTTAAGAAAAAGATTTGTAAGTACAGAAATGGATAGAGTGCAGATAACAAAAAAGCCGCTATAGCATGTTTATACACAAAATGTAAAAATGTTTTTGCAACACTACCGCAAAATGTTATGAAACCAATTTTCGCAATTTGGCCAACTCCAAATGAATTTTACGACCCATGGTTTCTTCGTCAAATTTTCTTAGAATTAATTACAAGTATAATCTTTCTGTGTTATACGCGCATGGGCGAAAAAATCTCACAAACAAATTGATCCGCCCTAATACACACACTTACGTATAAACAAATAAGTCGATGGCTTCCCTGCACAAAAAAAAAAATTACAACTTGTGAGCCTTTATTAAAAAAGCCAAGATGCAATTATGAGATATTTTATACACACACCGTTTATTAAGAACTTTCTATAGAAAGAGGAAATCGCACGCACTTGATTTCACATTTGCCGCAATTGCACTTTCAGCATAACTGCATTTCGATTCATTTATGTATTAAATTGTGTAAGTGATAGAACAATAAGTGCTTAATGCATAAAATTACTGTAATTATACATATTGTTTAATGCTTTCAACGATAAATTTATCATCACTTATACACTACTGGCAACCTGGCAAGCATGAATGAATGGCCATTATTTATAGCAACACACACACACACATACATATGCACAAGAGTAGTACACTTGAAAGAGCTAGCGCACATTACTGCTAATACAATTAACGTTCATTTGAAACAAAATTATTTATATATGCATTTAGATATGTATTTATGTATAGTGTTGTGTGTCTATGCACAAATGTTAATTTATTATCTGCGAAAAGCCTTTCATGGACACAATTGCTTCCGGAGCAATAATGTTTTATGGTTAGGGTTGGTTTGTTTACATAATTTTGTGTTAAGTAGAGTAAACATTCCCTAAATTCGTAATGTGGGTGTGTTTTGATAAAACATTGCTTCTTCGGAGTGCTAGAAGTTTAGAAATAGTCGAAATATTTTCGACTGACTTTTTAATTTCATTCTAGTAAGTAGTAATAGGAATAAGAATTTCTGTACGCAATTTGTATGTAGGAGATTTTCACATTGTTCTTGTTTCTAATCCTGTTAGAAATATTTTCAAGCAAAATTCTCCTGGAATTGCTTTCGTCTGACACCCATATTGTGAATCATATTTCATTTATCTAATTCCCATAATTCTACCTGAATTGAGAAGGAGGCAACCCTCCTAAGTAATTTAGTCTAGAAATGAAGCATTTTTAGAACCATTTCGCTTCATACACATATTGTCATAATTCATTTAACTTATTAAATAATTTTGTGGCAACATATCAATAAAATTCAAACTGTTAAACTAAAGGTTTCTTGGCTTTCTTTCGTTTAAAACTTAAACTTGTGTATAAATTATTTGAATTCGACTTTTCAAAAAGGTGGCAGTATAAGAAATTCAATTAGTATGAGCGTTGCCACGCCCCCTTGTCTAGTCGAGATTAAGGCTATCCTATATTTTAAGATGGGATAAATTACACCATTGTATAAAATTTCAGAATGATCGGTTGAGTAGTTAAAGCGGTTGGTTCTGTTTATAATTTTTGGTAAAAAATGTTTAGTGTGAATTATAGAAAATATACAATTTTCTTATTAATTGTGGGGAAAGGCAACGATTTTTCTTGTGTGGCAGTGTAAGGCTTAAACATACTTATGTACATATGGATATGTATTAATTAACGTGAATACTGGGGTGGTCCAAAAATGCATGTGAATAAGTAAAGCCGGAAATTGTATGCTGTCACCCTCTAGGAGTATTCTTTACCGAAAAAAAATGTTACTCTTATTTTTTTGGAAATCAAAAAAATATTTAAAGGTCGCTCAAAGCGCTCAAAAGTATCCATATACTTTATATGGCAAAAAACAAATTTTCGTAAAAATGATACAGAACTCTTAAAAGCCAATATTTTTAGGTCGGAAAACTACTTTTTCTGCAGGAGATTCCCAATAATTATACCCAATTGTTTATTTAATAATTTTTTCATAGCAACTATAATTTATAGCTCCGCCAAAAACCCCAAAAAGTCTGAAACTCCGAAAAACAGGAGTATACTTTTTTCGTTATAGAACAATCCTAGGGAATGAGAGAATTAAACTTCCGACTTTACTTATTTTGGACCACCCTAGTAAATACTCAACTGCTCCTCAATGTCCTAAGCTAATACCGGCATCCGCTTTTCCTACGCTAATACAATTACCAAGCGAACAACAACAACAATAAAAGCAAATTATTACATCGTTAATTCTTTACGATAGTCTAGGATGCTGGATGTTAATCGTGTAATTAATCACCGATGAGATTTCCATTTAATCATAACCGTATTAAGCATACATAACTACATATAAAACGAGCAGTTGAGAAGCTTCTCAATATTGAACTCTTCTTGTAGGTTTGTGTGTTTGCAACGAAGTTAAACTGATTGTGAGATGACTTATTAGTGCCTCCATCGATATATCGAGAGATATCAGCATTAGTGCAAGTGCTCGTTTAAGTATTTAATACAGCGAAGGCTACATAAGCTGTTATTGACCAGCTGGCACAAGGGCTTTAGACACTGGAGTATTTGCATACATATGTTATTGTTGTTGGTGCTGATTCAAATGTGCTTCTCTTTGGTATATTAGCCAATTAATATAATCGGATTTTGAGTAGATAGAGTTCAGATGCGGCTCTAAATGATGCTATGCGAAATTTAATTGAAAACAGCAAATCCACAAGAGTTGAAGCGGAAACATGATTTAAGGGAAAGAAATAAACTAAAGTGCATTACGTTCATGAATATTATTCTGAGCGTAATAAAGAAGGTAGAGCTGAACCGGCTTGATAGTCAGCGAAAGTTTAAACAACTTCCATGCGAGATATCACTTTTTTAACTTAAATTTCAACTACCTTACAGACGAAAGCTAAGAACGTGAATTCTGTTATTACCCTAGGTACTTTTCGCCGCTTGGACTGTGTGACCAACACATAACCAAGGCGTACTAACCGAACAGTGGTACTGAGAATTGTCATAAACATACTCTACCTACTTATTGAAATTGTATAGATGATTTAAATGCCGTAAAAATACATATTAATTATTTTATTGTTAAACCCATAGACATAATTGCTCATTAAGCCCAAGAAAGTTGTAGTTTCTGAATGGAAGTGTTTTAACGGCTCCGCTGGATTGGCTTGTCATACATATGAAATAGTTAAATGCGGTACGCAGGTCATATCAGTCGAAGGTAAAGGCCTTCTCTACCTTAGTTTGGAAGTACTGGAGTTTAGAAAAGTATATCAAAGGTCATATACCCATCTAAATTCTAAAAATTTTCACAAATGAACTGTGCACCAAGACTGTGGGGAAGAATTATGAAAGGAAAAATTACACTAAAGGTGGCACAACGCGGAAATCATATTATCTCCTAATGAAATTTAAAAAGAGATGTCGAAAATTCGCTCTTAAATACATCACATCATTCGGCGGTTGAAAAACTCTATTAAGCAAACTAAGAAGGTGTAACCTTTTCTTGTTGTTGGTTCCAGATCATGAAGTGTTGATGGCATCGAAACAATAATTTTTTCGCTAATTACGATGCCTAATAAATCCGCTAACTCTGGCCTACATATACAGCGTGGCGACGAATAACTGTTACCCATTTTTTTTCTTTTGGGAAAAGAAAAGGACCCTTTATAGGTTTTGCGAGGAAAGTATTTTATTTTTTACTTTAATTCTATTAATTTGTTTTTAAATTTTAACCTTTGGGTTTACCAGCGGTCAACACTTTGGAGCCAATTTTTGGACAGGGGGTGATCAATTGGGCGCCAATTTTCGGACAGGGGGTGATCGATTTACCAAATAATGCCCCATATATATTTATATGTATATGTAGTGGCATTTCTCCTTTAAAGTAATAAGTAAGATACTGCAAATATTCTAAGGAAGAGAGCAAGGTTCTTATGCCTACGGAGAGATTCATAATTCATTTGGCATTAGAAAATCTTCAAATTATGTGGCTACTATTAATTTTATTTAAAAAATTACCTAGAATATCAAATCAAAGAAGCATTTGAGCAGACAAAAAGGAAATAAGATTGCTGAGCTGTCAATACCCTGCGCAATACTACATCAAAAGTAGGAAAACAGACAATCACAGATATTAATGGGATTCACCGACAAACCAAATGCCATGGCAATGAAAAATACCAGAGGAAATGCATGAATAAATAAATGAAATGAAATGAAATGATGTGAATTAAAACGAACTTAAAAGAAATAAAAAATAATAAATATAAATGGAAAAAAATAAAAAATGACAAAGGTAAATGCTGCGTCCAAGAAATGGCATAAAGATTGTACGATATTTGTGCGAAACAAGCACCACCTGTGCGCTGTGTATGCTTGTATGTTTTCTTTGTAATTTTGTTTGAATATTTTGGCAAAAAATCAATTTGCTAGGCAACCTAGCGCAATGTAAATATACACCAAATGTGGCTGAGGTTACGTATACGCGTCGGAGGCAGCAGCAACTTCCCCACCCTTCAGGGTTAAAGGAAAAATATTAGGCGCGTGAATATTCAAAAACATTTTCCATGGACACAAATTCACAAATCACGCTCATGTCATGCCACAAATGCTTGTCATTAGCAGCATGCCATTTTTAAATACTACTACACGTATCTAGTAAATATGTACGAGCAAATATATGTATGTGAATGCATGCGAATATATAGCAAGTACGTGGTAAGACAAATGTCTACAAATCATTTAGGATACTAGACCAAAACGAAAGCGACAATGAAAATTGCCTGACTTGGAAGGCAGGCGCACACCTAAGGCCAATTTATAGGCACGTGCGCGCAAAAAACAGCTGATGCCGTGTGAAGGGCAGAGAAGCATGCGAAATGCACGTTTTTTTGCTGGTAGCAGAAATTAGCAGTAAGATGACGTAACGTATATGGCCTAACGATGAGTTGTCAAAAAAAAGTTTGGCGAAAATTTGCTGAAACTTTAGTGTACTTTCTCTCTTTCGCAATTACTTTCAAGTCGTTTTTATTATTGATTGTTACACAAATTAAAAATTATCTAAGTTAAGGTTGTGTAATAAATTGAATATTAAATCAACGTCTTATTTACTGAAATGATGTCAATAAAAACGAACTGTTTAATTCATTTTGCTATTGTGGCATTTTTTATGTTCGACTGCGGAAACTGACTAGTGAAAAATATTCTTTTTTTTTGCAGGGAGCTAAATTTATTTTTGGGGTGGATACTTGCGCTTAAAAAAATGTCAACTTGGTTAGATTATATGTTGAAAAATGGGCAAACCTGATGCACATAAATAAGTCAATAAAAGGAACTAAGCAATGTGGCTAAGGATTGCGTAAAGTTGTAAAAAAGGAAATAGAAAAAAATCTACAGATGCAATGTGTGTTATTGGTATGTAGAAAAATAAAATGAGCTAACATGACCGGCATATCAAAAAGTATTTGTATATTTTTTTATTAGTTTTTTCTTATCCTTTTTTAATGCCTACAAAATTGCTCAAACATACCTTTTTATATGTGGTTACATTAACTAATACATACACATTTATTTACAACGTACTGATTTATATGTTTTCCTCATAACAGCCACCATTGTGTTCATTTTTATCTTTTATTAGTAAAAAAATGCTTTAAAAATACCCGGCCCTTTTACATGGTAAAAAACAGGAAAAAGTAGTAAGTGCTGTGGTTTCTGGTTATTTGTGAACAAAATATGTATTTCTCCCTGCGTTATCATAAATTTGCAAATGATGGAGAGGGAATAAATAAATTTCAATCTAACAATGATTTATCGCAACAACGAAATATAATTACTTGGAACTTTTGATATGTTTATTTGAAACTAGCTTACGCAGTGCACAAGGCTACCGGCCACAATAACATTAAAGTAAATACAATCATTCTCCCGATAAATAGTTGCCCAAAACAAAGGAAGGGGTCTCATCTTGGGCATCAATTTTCTTTTCATTGGAGGTCTTTTCTAGCCTGTCGTTCCCTTTTCCGGTTCAGCGAAGGGCTTGGGACCTGCCACGTAAAGTAAAATAACTAGCATGGTTTATTAGACTCGATTAGAATCGCTTAGGCGGTAAGGTACGACATCAATGAAGAAGAAGTAAGCGACTCAGAATCTCGGGAAGCCTTCAATCAAAATTGAAACACCCGATATCGAGGGCTTATATTCAATTCCTTTATGAGGCTTAACTTTCATCAAATCTGAGGTGGATTTTTACATAAGAAGCTCATTTTTGTTAAGATTACAGATAAAGTGTATTGAATATAAGCCTATGAGATAAATATGTTTGTCTCTCTACCTTGATTGTCGACTAGGGATGCCAAGTTATGCGAAAAATTTTGATCCCGGGATTTCCGGATATTGTTTAAGTAATCCCGGGATAAATTTTATGAATATGAGTAAAAAATCAATGACTGAAAGCAATTAAACATATCATGAAATACAACTATTTGAAAATTTACTATAAACTGACATGTTTATTAATAAAGACAAATCTTAAAGTAATACATTTTTTTAAATTGTATTTAAAAAACCATGTGACTAAGGAACGCACACACTGGCCATCAAAAGTGAGTCGATGGTGTCAAATATTTTTGTGATTTGTCAAATATTTGCAATGTTTTTCAAGTAAAATTTTTTTTGTTATTCTTTAGAAAAATATAGTTTCTGCTTTAATCAAAACAACATAAGCCAAACTTTCCAACTTCATACAGAATTTAGAAAAATTCTTATCTAAATTTTTTAATTTTTTTATCTGAATCGGCTATGTAATAAAAAAATAAGTTTAAAAAAATTAAAGAAATTTAAAAATTATTAAATACATAAATTAATCAACAAAATTTTTTTACTAAAATTACAATTTTCTCTGAATGTATTAGTCCTAAATATTTAATTTGGTATCATAACCTTTTAAAATTTAAACGCAAATAGTAATGATTAATAAAAAAGAGTTAAACAAAAAAATAAAAAAAAACATGAAAGTAGAGTTTCGAGCTTTTTTTTTTTAATTGTGGTCAAAACGGCATTTTACTGCAATCATAATTCAAATTCTTAAACAAGATATTTCAAATTTTTCGTGATCCCGGGAGTAATACAAATCAACCCCGGTATTTTCGGGACGTCAAAAAAACCGGATCCCGGGATTGGCATCCCAGCCAGCGCCGCAGTTTTAAGATATGCTGTATTCTGGCAACATTATGCGTTTTAAAGCCCACTTTTTATTGTTTTTCTTTAACACAATATAGTTACTTTCACTTCATTAGTTGCAAACTCGAAACTTTTTACTTTTGTGAACATGTACATCACAAACGAAGCTCACTCAGAAGCAAACAAAAAAATAAAAAAATAACCAACTATTGAAACTTAAACCGCAATGTACTCTGCACTGAACATTTTCATCTATGCAAATGCGATTTCTCTACAAAAGCTTTAGAAAAGCTAATAAAACGCGACAACTAACCGCAATATTACTGCGCTGCTTGGCCGCGAATTCTGTAGGATTACGCTCTGACGCTGTGATGCGCTACGAAATGCAAATGCGCTGACGACATCGAACAACCGAGGCATTGTTTTTTTTTTGCCAATGCTAAGTAAAGGAAAATTATTTTAAGTCTTTTACGATTTTGCGCGACTTACCAAGTGTTGTACTGAACTTCAAACTGCAAGTGGAGTAAAGAAAGGGGGTGAAGAGGGGGCTTGCATTAATGAAATTATGCGAAAGTTATGCAGATTTTCTCCAGATGCTTACAAAAGTCCACAGAAGATAATGTGCACGGATAGAAATGACGACGAAATGCATTTTATTGCATTAAGCGAATTGCCCGCAAAAGTACTCGAATACATACATACATACATACATACATACATACATACATATATTAAGTTTGCAAGAGGAATGCAGAGTAGTTAATGTGAAGCAGCAGCAGCTTTGAAAAGGTCGCCGTTTTAGTTTGTTTATGCAAAGTTTTTCGGTACAAGTTAAGCAGTTTGTGGCTTGAGGTGTACAATAAACTAAATGGAATTATTGCTGCAAGGTATTCTGCATACATTTGCGGGAGGGAGTGTGGAATACGCTGATGAATGGGAAAACTTGATGTAGTGGATGCTAGTTTACTTTCATTTTTATAATTAAATGGGTAAATGGAAATTTTTCAGATGGGTTGAAAACGATTAATTTATTTTTTCTTATTTTTCCATACTTCTTTTTCAGTGTAAAAATCAGCTCTGACCTAATTTTAGTTGGTCGATTTTTTTCTTTGTAATTTAGACGCCCTGGCATTTCAAGTGCCGTTAAAGCATTAAGTTAAACTTGAGTTATTTTTCAGATCACGTAAAGTCGTTAATTGCAGAGCATTGCCGCCATTGTATGTTTGATTGTACGAATGAGTGCAAGTTTGAACTTAGTTGAGTTAAAATTCTCTGCATTAACAGTAAGGCCATCAATAAACGTATGCTTGAAAGTGAATACCGAAAAAATGTTATTTGGATCAAAATGCATTCTGACTTCATAAATTTTATTGAATTTGTGACGCAAATTACTGAAATATTGATTTCAAAGAAATTAGGTTAAATTAATTATAAATTAAAGAATATCAAAATAATGGCAAGCTATAAACCGCTGTAATAACTGATAAACTGAAGGCAAGTTAAAGGCAGGGAAAAAAGTATATTTATTTATCAAACCGTTAACAGCGAAAAATTTGTTAAATCTGAAACTTTTCCATGGAATTTATAAGTACCTACCAAGCCTTGCTCATGCAAAAGCCTATGAAACTCCTCCTGACTAGTCTAGAACGGCAAGGTTCTTCTAAAAACGGCCTCGAAATAGAATTTTTTTTTTCATCTTTAGATTACTATGTGTACTATCTAATTGCTATGTTTTTGTTTATAGAGGTAGATTTTGGATCGCTAAAATTTCTTGCTGTAATTTTTTATTTAAAGAATTTAAACATTTTTGGTCGCTTCGTGTGCCAACGCCGATCCCAGCCTACTCTATTGCAAAAGTCGTTAAATTATCGTCGACATATTTATCGAAATTATAGTTATCGATGTCTGCATATTGTTTTTCATCTATATTTATATGTATTTAGGCACTGTCTCCGATATATTCTTAAATATCTTTATCGACTTGTTTATGGATATCATTTAAATTTAATTGCCACTATGCAGCGTACCGCAGACCGCTAATTCTCTCTTTGTCGATTTGACAGCTTCTACGCTTTCACTGTTTTTCTCACTAGTGTTGAATTCTAAATTTTCATATTGTGCCTATTTGCCGAAAAGTTGTACCTAAAAGTAGATAAACGTACCTAAAAAGTAAATACTTAGGTATTTGGATGAGCGTAAGGAGTTAGTTGAAGCCGAGTAGTTCAAGCCAAACCTATGTTTAACCAATGTTTATGCCCCTTCACAAAGGAGGGAGCCTATTGAAATTTCCACACTGGAAAACGCGTTTAAATGCCTTGAAAAGATATGAACCGATAAGTTATTTGTTTGTACCAAATATACGTTCAAATTTAAGAGGTTGAAGAATAAGTACAATACTGCTTCAAAATTATTCTTCACTCTCTCATTCTCTCACTATTATGACGTCACATCCAGTTGCTCTCAGCCCAGCTCGATTGCCGCAGTCTTGTATTCTATCATTCTTGTTTAATTATCGATATCGATGAGATATGGTTACTGATATAAATAAATTTGTATCTAATCTAAACCACCCTACAAAGAAATTACCATTAACTTAAAATTCTTAACGCTTGTTGACACAATAACGCTTCAACTATGCGCAAGCTAAGCCAACTTGAAAACTAATAAAGAACACAAGTAAATAAAAATTATCTAGACGCCCAACAAAAAGCACTGCGAAAATCCAAACTGTAGGCAAATAAAATTTAAAATACCACAAATAATTAAAAATAAGTAAAGCAAAAACATTCCTAAGAGCCAGAGGTCTCTAAGAAAATATGCGAAAAATGTGTTAGCTTTGGCAAGAGACAAAACTAAGGAACCCCACTTGAAAACCGAGCAGAGTAAAATGACAATGAAAATCGCAAGCTATTACGCCAAAATGGGTAACAACAAGCGCTGGGCGGACAACTGCTGCAGCAGAAGGCCGTCTCTCAGCCAATGTGGCAGACACAAGCATGCTTGTTGCTATTATTGCCACCACCGCTTCCGCCATTATTGTGGCCACACAACTGGGCGGTTTGCCTGCTTGCTATCATTAAAATTGTCACTACAACTCGCATCATTAAAAACAGAAATGAAAACATTCGACTACGGCAGCAGCAGTAGAAGCCAAAAATACAACAACAACAGTAGTGGTGACGACCACGGGGACAATATGCCAAAAAAGTCGCGTTGTTATTGCTACAAAAATATTGCGTGTACTTATGCACCGCCGCACAGTGGTCTGAAATCCAAATCAACGTGGACAAAACTATTTGCTCAAATACGTTTTGACACAATTTAACTCCACTTGCTTTCTACATATTTTTGAGGTTGCTGAGTATGAATCTTAAATGAGATTTAAAAAATTCAAAATGGCGCATCCAATATGGCGAACACAAAACCAAAAAAAATCAGTGAAATTTATACAAACTGGGTCTTTTGGGGGTTTTGAAGCCGCTGATGACAAACCTTGAATCTAAATTTCGAATTTTTAAATTTGAAATGACAATTGATTTGGACGGACTTTTAAATGAAATTAAGTTTAGAGATGGCAAGTTCACATAACTGGTTACGTACAGTTAAAGTAGAAAACATTTTGTGGTGAAACAAATTTTATTTCTATAATTTTTCACACATTAAACAGCCGAAAACAAAACCTGGTGCAAATAGTCGAACTCGTAAGAAATTCTATCAATTATGAAGATTTTTGGGCAGAAGCATTGAAAGTGTTAGTAAAGTACATTGTTATCTTTTGTGGAAGCTTGGAATACAAGTTAAGTTAGTACATCTTGCGGCAAATTAAACATAATAATACAAAAAAAAAAAATTTACTTAAAAAGTTAGGTTTTCCAACTTTTGTCCCCCCAGTTTTGAGATTCATACCACTGTGCGCCGCTACAAGTGTGTAATTTTCGTTGATGTTGTTTTTCATGTAGTCGCTTTTGCCGTCGATTTGGATGATCAAGTGTGTGGCCAATATTGGCACGTTGCCAGATTGAGATGATGGCCTAATGCGAATTTTTTGTAATGTTGCTTATACATACATAGAAGGTCGGTGGGCAAAGATCAAATGATTAAGAGAAAAATGTGATGAATAGGTTTTTATGAGGATGAGTGCGAAAATTTTATTTTTAAAAAGGTAATATGTATTTATCTTGCAGCCCTTTGTAACGGTAAACGGTAACGGTAAAAAATCGACTTAAAAAAATATATATACATATATATATATTTCACTATCCAGTGATCGGATCTAAACCAGGTTAGTATGGGACCACCTCTGAGACATTGCCTTTCCGCAAAGAGAATTATCGAAATCGGTTTACGTGGTCCAAAGTTATGCGGTAACATACATAAAAAAATAAAAAATATTCCGATGAACTGATAACGTCCTCCTTTTTTGGAAGTCGGTTAAAAACATGAAGTCAAATTTGTACAGCGTCAAACCGATTTCGGTTTGGTGCCATATTTGGATCAAAATTATTTTTGAAAATATTTATTAAATAAAGTTTAAAAATTGAACAAAAAAATTAGGAGTCTTGCAAAAAGAAGCCATCCACGAAAAGTTGTGTAACAAATTTTTAGGGGTCACTACCAAGGATTAACAACATTTTTTTTTTATTGCAAAAATTCGATAGAAGGTTGGCTTCGACCAGCTATAACTCTGCGAGCTTATGAGCTTATATGAATAAGTTTCAATAGCTTGTTAAAATTTATCAGATTTAATGTTAGAATTTTGTTAAATTTTTGCGATGTAAAAAAAAATTTAAATTTTTTCAATCAATCGTAGCGGACCCCTAAATATTTTTTCATAACCTTGAAATTTCAATGGATAGCTTTATTTTGTGAGTAGTACAAAATAGAGTATATTTACATACACTGAAATCGAAAAATTGGAATTCCTTCCACAAACAAAATATAAACCTACCCACTGGGAAAATAGGTAAGCACCTTGCGAAGTAAGCCATGTTTTCTTTCAGTTTTTAGTACCAAAATTGTCATCATGGCCAACGTCATCTACTAGTAAAGGGCAAAATGAACACCTCCGAAGACACATTACGTTGTCAGTTGCAAAATAACGTGCAGCCGAAGTTATTTCCAAGCACCGAACTACTCCGAGCGACTGCTCTGCATTACACGTAACTTACTTTGTAAAGCGGCTCAGAAGTATGTCTGATACCAAATGTACATTCTAAATTCCTACTTACATAAGGCGGCCATGCCTTTGTAAAAGTAAGGGACGTTCGGCAGGGAAATGGTAATGACTGCCAGGTGAAGAGTAAGTTGCTAATAAGGTATTATTACGTGCTCCTAATTCCCACTGGGTAGCTAAAAATTTACTCTGCAAAGCTTTTGTGTTTGTATTATACACATACATGTACTATACATACCTACATATGTACATAAATAGTTACATATTTGCATTGGACTACGCGTGTGTGAACAAAACCACATTTCCTCTCGAATGACTACTGGGCGAACAAATACTTTGCATAGGAAAAAACTTCTGCAATGCATTTCCCATAGAGAACAGCAAATCTGAGCATTTATAGTTGGCAATTTCAAAAGTTTTTCTTTATCGTTGCCTGCCACTTTGTTTTTTTTTTTTGTATTTCAGCTTTAATATCAGTTTTTCCTGGTCTGGCATGGAAAATTGAAAATTCCAAGCATTTTTTATTTTGTTAACACCTTTGCATAAATGCTTTGAAGTTTGCTGTAGAATTTTCTTTTTGTTTGTGACATTTTTGCTCCATTTATGAAAAACTCAGTTTCGCATGAATTCTGTATGATATTCAGCAGTCGGAGGAAGCCAGAACTGATTGCCGTGTTTTGAATGGAAGTCAAGCTTTGAAAAAAGTTGTGAAAATGAATAAAACTACAAAGTGAAATTCTACGTTTGCAGTATTTTTTTTCGTTTTTTTACTATTTCATAGTATACTATGTAGTAGATTTAGCAGAACTATCGATTCATACCATTGCAACGAAGTCGGTTTATACAAAAATTTTATAATTTTCCTGGTTTGAAAGAATTTAATTGACTGTGATAGCAATGCAATTTTTCCTTGCAAAATTTTATATTTTTTGTTTGCAGTTTTGTAGCCTATTCAATTTAATTATATATAATAAAGTGCAGGTTTGACCAGTTACTTCAGTAGTAACTTACCGATGATTTTTGGCATTTTTTAGTTATTTTTTTTTGAAGGTGTTGTTCATTTTCTCCAGATAAAAAAAAGTCGTATGTAAGAAAATGACTGACATTGCCAGCAAAAAAATTTTGCCGCTACTTTAAACTTGCGACTTCATATTTTTAAGAAATTAAAAAGCTCAACATTTTTACGAAATTTGTTAATAATACAATCAGCGTCTAAAATGTGAATACCGTGCCGTTTCATTATTTATATTTTCCACACCAAACTTTTCTTATATTTTTTATACGAATAGAGTTCAATTAACAGCAAAAATCAGGAGAAACATTTTCTTTTCAATTTCATATAGAACTCGGGAAATTCAAGAAATACCAAAAAGTTTTCACCAAAATTTTCAACTTTTCAATTAGACTTTCTAGAAAAAGTTTGAGTATGCAGTTTTGAATCCCATTAAATTTTAGTTTAATAAGGTGCAAGTTTCGAGTCTGTAAAAATTACGGTTGATTTTTTATATTTTTTTTTTTGGCATGAACAAAATCAATCTATTTTTATATGGAAGAAAATGTGCAACTCCCTCAAATTGGTATGGAAAATACAAATAAAAAAATCGTATTCATATTTTTAATTCATCAGTTAAACGAAATATGTATCACAATGTCAGATGAAAGGAATTTGAAAAGATTTTAGTTTGAAAATTATTTTAAATAGAGTTGCCACCTGTTCAAAAAGTCGAATAAAAAAAAAACTTTTCTATTCGCTCATTTTGCCGTTTTTCTTAAACGCATCAGCCTACAAGTGGTTCGTAAAATTTTGGACCATGCCAATTCAACGAAACTTCCATAAACTTAAAAACTGTTTTGTGATATTTAACAATTTTTGGCATGAATCTCAATGACTCAGCTCCTCATTAGCCGAACTAAAACTTTCTTATTTACCAATTTTGCAATGAAGAAGTAGAAAGTAAACGAGGCAACAAAACATCGCTGTAACTGTAGAAAAACTTAGAAAAGCAAGCAGCAGATGCCGATTGCTAATTATTAATTGAACAAGCGGAAATTGCGATTGACTTGCATGCGTTGCGCGTTGTGTAGAGTAATAAATAGTTTATATTTTTATTTAGTTAATAGCGATGCGGTAAAGAAGTTGAAGAAACTTTACAAAGAGTGCCGCGTTTAGAATACATACAAAATGGATGTCAGCTGAAATTATTTGAACAAAAGTTAGCTAAACAAAAACAAATAATCTAAGCAACTAATTAATTAGCTAATTCCTATGTTCTATGATTGCTTTTGAATATGTAAGTATTAATGAGGGACGTTGAAAATTTTTGACATTTTCTTTTACAATTTTCAAATTGAAAAAGTTTACTATATTTGTGTGGGTAGCTGTAGTCCTTTTGTTACAAATAATTCATATTTTATTGCGTCTTTTTTCCGTACAGCTGCTTACCCGGTAATCTTTCAGCAATTTCAAGATCTGACCACTTTTTTGCGCACCAATCCTCAGTAAAAGTCACAGGTTTCTAATATTTAGATATGACTCAATGTCAATTGCCGTCAAAAAATTATTATCAAGAGCATTCATACCAGCTATACAATAAAAGCAGGCGGCATATACAAATATGCCAAGAGCCTGTAAATTAGATAATTCCAAATTTATTCCAGTAAGAGCGATAAGCGGCAAATTGATTGATAAGCATGCACTTATGTATTTACATATATACGTATGTATCCATACATACATGAACACTGAGATACACAAGTACATGCATACATACATACATACATTCAACCAAACCAATATCGCTACTTCAAATCGCGCTAAATCAATCAAAGTACCGAAGACGAAAGCGGCAATATTCCATAATCGCTTGTCATTCGTACACTTAACGGCATTTGGTGTCGTTACATATTGTTGTTTATATCGCAACAGCATGTTGTTTATATCGCAACAGCATGTGTGTGTGAGCTGGTGAGAGAGAAGGCGCTAAGCAGCGGGTTGGCAAATTATATTGCAAAAGCGTTGCTGTCGTCACCTGCTGGCTGCCGAGTTGAATTGCGGTGCTTTACAAGATACTTGTGCCGAGTTTTTGCTGTTATATATTATAGCTTAGTTATTTGTTTTAAGCTTATTTTTTTTCTGTTTTCTTAAGTCCATTGCACTTGCCAACCAACGCGCACTACGCGCATTTTGGCGTTATTTGCTCAGCTTGATTGATTAGATCTACTCAATGTGACGTATACGTCCCGTCGTGTTGTTGAGTTGTTTGCCAACAAGAGGGGAGCTAACATGAGCAACACGTTGAATACATACATACATACATATAGTATTTTGAAATCGTACGCGTGATGTTATTGGTTAGTGTTGACTTTGCTTGTTATGTGTGTATATAAATATGTTTCTCGTTTACTTTTTACTCTTTAGATTATGGATTATATATGCCTGTGCTACTTGATCTGCGCTTACATTTTTATTGGCGTGCTTATCAATTTCTAATCGAGTGTTAATTAAACACTAAATTTATATAGGTAACAACATATATACATATCTACATACACTCTGACGGATATGTAAGAGTGGTTGTCTTATCATAAGATGATATGAAAATTATGATTCGGAGTAAAAATACTTACACTGCAGGCAAAAAGTATTGGCACAGCAAATTTTTCACGATGGATGCAACAATTTTATTTCTTATATTTTTTCGCCAATTTTTTATAAAAATATGGTAAATTCTACAACAAAAAACATTAAAATATAATTTCTAAATTTTTTGTAAAACTCACGAAAATTCAGCTAATTTTCATGCAAATTTTCAACTCTTTAAACAGATTTTTTAGAATTTTTTTGAGTATGCAGCTATAAAAAATTACACAATTAGTCGCATGGGGTCCCCAGTGACCCCAACAAAAGTGTTGAAAAGAAAGAGTTTTCAAAATAAAAAAAGCCAAGTGTTATAATCAAAAATATTTAAGTACTCTTTTATCGTTAACTTAAAAAAACAAAAACATAATTTCGACTTCAAACTTAAAAAAAATAAATAAAATAAAAATTTACCTCCACCAAAAAATGTTACGTTGGTGGTCGTATGAGGTCAGGACTTAAAAGACAAATGAAGTTTTTTATAAAATACCGCTACATGGCTTTTTTATTTAATCAAACTCTTTTGGAATAATTTAAAATTTTTTGTAATTTGTTGCTTCGAGTTTATTAGAGAATAAATTCTTCTTAATTTTAGCTGTTGTATATACTTACGTGTAAGGATAAATATATACCTACATGTCTGCTTGTATGTGTCTTTGCATGTACGTATGTTGCAAAGAATTGGAATGCTTATATCCGATTAAAGTACTACATAGCGCTTTTAATATTTATTGTAATTGTGCTTTTCACCAAATAAATATCACTCTTAATGGCCTGCTAATGAGTGCCAGACATGTCACGAAATGGCCGTAACGTGTATTCGAATAACATGGGCTTAATCTATTTAACAAATGTTAACGAATAAATAAGTATTGATTATGGTTGCAATTAATTGCTCCAGCCTAAATTAATTCATTAACACGAAGTATTTTTTGTAAGAAAAAAAACAGTAAAATTAAGTAATTAGTAGAAAGAGTGGTCACGAA
>NW_023458556.1:15251981-15268546 GCF_013731165.1 Rhagoletis pomonella | reverse complement strand
ACAGACACGCTCCGAAAAAGGGAAAATATAAGCTAATACTTTTGTTTACTCCGTTTATGACGGTGGTATCGATGGTGGCAGGAGGGAGTGGTTTAACTAGTTGCGAGTCGAGGAATATCTCGTCTATGCTTAAACAATTTCGTTATATTTTCCAACATCATTTAACTGAGACTTACATATCCGAATTAAGTATTTAGTTTGGAAGTAGTCAGTGCGCAGCTAAAATTGTCACCACGAAAACATAAACTCCTACTTCTGCACGTATTTTCCACTACGTGGTCGATTGCCTTGAAGAATATAAATTCAGAATGGTATATAAGCAACCAATAAAGATAAAAGAATTGCATGACCTTGAACTAAGGCGCTAAGTGGGACTTTAGTCATTGTTAACTTCTAACATGAATCCTGTTTAAAGACACAAACTCACGAACAGAAGCACTCCGTAGTGGAATAACAAACTTGTCGGACTTCTAACAAACGGCCTAAGCTCTTTTATAGAGCTAAAATAGCCAGTGTGTGCGGCAAACGTACAAACATGATCTCACTGAATGCAATTCGGAGATTAGAAATGTCAAAATAAACTTATGGACTCACTTCTGCACAAGGAAGAATAAACGCGCATTAAAGCAATATGTTTCTGGAGACACTTTTTCACGCGAATTTAGATAAAGAGATCATTGGCAGAGGACTAGAAACTCGCCAGAGGATCTTTTGATAAAGGTATGTAGAAATAAGGTGAGCTTTAACTGCCTCCGCGCCTAGCTCATCTTCAGAAGGAACTCTCCCACTTAACGCTTAGTTGTATCCCCAAGGGAGGGAGAAATCATATTCCCAAGAACCGATCTATCAGCATTACATCATCTCAACTAAAAGTCATGTAAATATTCAATCATACAAGGGCGTATAAAGTACAGTTTTCTAGCGATGAATAGTTTGCCTAGCCAATATTCATATCTACCATGAAAGTCCACCAGTCTAGCACTTCAGAGTATAAGTGGAACAATTCACAATTCAATCAGAACAATTAAAAAGTCGTTGCTACATAGTTACCTGGTCTTTGGGAGTGCATTTGATAAGTCGCATTGCGCGCGGCGAACCGTATGCAGAAGACGGCACTGTTAATTTTAAAAATCTTTTGGAGTTATTTGTGAGCACGGTTGCCACTTTGGTACAATTGTACCAAATATGGCCCTCTTTTCTCCGTTTGGGCCTTTGGACCTATTTTGTTTGTTTTGGGCCTTTTTAAAGCAACGTTCGTTTGAATAAGCAGTACACACGGTATAAAACTTTATACAAAATTTAGGAAAGTTTGAAAAATTTTCATCAAAATTTCAACTTTTGTATATGAATCTTTAAAACATTTTTGGGTATACAGTTTTATAGCCCATACTATTTTAGTTTAATGAAGTGCAAGTTTCAAACGCCCAAAAAATCGCGTTGATTTTTCAGAATTTTCGTTTGGAGGCTGCTTTTGCGATGTTTTTTTTTTTTATATAATAACTGCAATTTACAAAAACTGGCGTTGATTTTTGAAAATTTTGTTGCTGACGGTCTCCCGTATTTTACTTCATAAGAAATTCATGCTTGTATGGAAAAAAGTACAAAATCCATTATCAAAAAAAAAATTTTTTAAGCGGTTGAAACTTACACATGACACATAACACTAAAATTGTAAAAATTGAAATTTTGTTGAAAATTGGTCGAATTTTTCTAAATTTTGTATAAAGTTTGAAACTGTTTATATGGTTTTGGTTAAAGCATGGACGTTATTTTTATAGAAAACTAACAAACAAAAATTTATTCGAAAAACATTACGAATACATATTAAAAAAATATCAATCACTTGTTTGAGTCACTGTACATGATTGTTTGGACGGCAAAAAATGGTAAATTATTATTTTTTATTTGGGGCCTTTTTATTTGTATATTGTGGTAAACAAAATTTTGATGAAGTGGCAACCGTGTTTGTGAGTACGCCACTTATGGTAAACAAGCAAAGTTGTTTTAAAAAAGAAAATGTACGTATATTCACAAGTAAATAAAACCAGACGTGTGCTCTTGGTGAGACTTGGACTATTTAATGCCTTTGTTGTCTTCTGAACTTAACTGCGTTTCAATATCAAAACCCAATTAACTCAGTGCGCCTTATTAGGACAAAAATATGTCGCAGGTTATTAAATACCCCATTTTTCAACTTTATAAGTGTTTGCATGCAAAAAATATTATAAAATATGCCAAGCTTTTGCACTATTTGGTATAGCGCCACAAATATGTAGAACAAAAAGTAATAGTTATATGCAAAAAAACAAAGAAAACCTTACGCCTACACTGGTAATCCGCAAATAAGCAAATCTATATTTGAAAGTCATACGAGTGTACATATACGAGTAAGAGTAGTAACTAGTATTGTTTGCGGAGGTGTCTACGAAATACAATTAAAATAGCGACTGTTTACTTTTGTCATGCTAATTTGCATATTCTCAGATATACTTGCATAACCAACACCTTTTTTGTGTACTTCTTCTTATAAGGTCAGTTGCTCGCGCCCGACCCATTACGAGCACGTAAATAGTTAACTGACGTTGCAAACTGCGTCACTGTTGAGCGCGTTTAGCTACAGATAGAAAGCTTCGTTTTTTCTTTTTTTTTAAGCTAGCATAGATACACAGTGTCATTAAATATGTAAGTAGTCAATAAATTGGCTGAGCCAAACGTTCGATGACTAAACGCAAATTAATGCAAAATTAATACGGACCGTAACATTTATTTGAACCGATTGATTGCGGATATAATATAAAAAAGGGCCATTTCAATATACTAAGAGAGTAAGAAGGAACTAAGTAGAATGAGTGAAACAAAACTACTGCTCGACTATTACTACTCAGAAATGAACTAGACAGATGCAATAGGCATTTTTGAAACGGTGAGGTGAAAACATTTTGTATTATTTCACATTATTTACTCTTCAATTCTGTGTAAAAATTACAAACAAAATATTTTGGGTGAATATTTTTTTTTTAGATTTTAATAAAAAAATAAATTTAAAATATTGTCATCCTGTTTCATTGATAAACATGATATCTTATGAGTTAAAGCTACTATTCAATATTTTTTTTTTGATATTCTCGGACTGTTCGTGACTTATTTTTCGGATTGTTTCGGTAATTTTTGATCTGCAGTGTTTTCGAAAGCCTTCAATATCAAAAAATAATAATAATAATAATAATCAATACCATTCATGGACCTTACAAATTAAATTCCAGTATAATAAAGTGTAAGTTGCAAACGGCTAAGACTTCGCATTAATTTTTAATAAATTTTTTCGCGAGCATTTCGAGCATATCAGCATGCTAAATGCTTATGTGTTAGTCTTAGCTATTTGCAAATTGCACTTTATCAGACTAGAATTGAATGATTTATAAAAACTGCATAACCAAATTTTTCTTTAAACTAAAAAAAAATTATATTCATCAATTTTTATTGTTATAAGGCCATAAATAACCGAAACAAAAAAAATTTATTTTGCTGAAATTTTTTTTTCAACACTTTGTATTAGGTATCTCTTCAAAATTGCTACCTCTGCTGCATTTTGCACTAAAAATTTAATATAACCAAATAAAAATTCCAAAACTGGGCTCAAATGGCCTCTTGCAAATTTTATAAGCATTCATTTAAAAGAAAAATCGATCATAGAGGTTGAAAAATGCCAGCTTTGAACCACTTTGCATTGGTTGTAAAAATTATCGATTTTATTTTCTATTCAAATGTCAGCGCCAAAAAGAATAGGCCCGATTATTTAATGAGGTACAAGCTGTAATGAGGTATAAACCCTTTTTCGAAAGGGTAGAGAGTGCATAAGTGTCCAGCTATTATTAGACTGCGGTTCTGCCTCTTTGAAGTAGGCTTTTTGCAAAAACTGGAGGCAGGTGCCAAAAGAAGGCACACAAATTTTTAGATTTTTCAAAGAAAACTGCTGTTTCGCAACTCTGCTTCTAGTACCAGAGGTCAACTGAGTTATTTGTCTGTCGCTCTTCTTGTAACGCTATGGGTCTTAATAGTCTCTGCGAAGCTTCCCACCGGCAAACCAGGTTAGCCCAAGCCTTCTTTTTATTTCATTTAAAAAATCTACAATTTTTCATTTTCACTTCACCTTTCCATAGAACAAAATATTTAAGCAGACGCGGTATGGCACTACACCAAAATGGACCAGCTGCGAAATAATAAATGAGATTCATTACAACTGTCAACAATAGGAAAATAAATGTAAACTTCTGTATGTTAATTTTGATGCATGTTTAGTTTTAGTTCAGCTGCGACCAACAGTTACTCAGCAAGAAAAAAGTGATTTATTGGAGTATTCTTGAAGTCTTGCAAAGCCCTTATACGGTGCACGGTTGCAAAGCTGTCCCATAGGAAACCCGGGTTTCCATGCAATCCGTGCACCGTGCAAGCGCTTTCGAGACTTCGAGAATACTCGTAGAAAAATTAATTGAATTGTGGAGATAAAAATCCCATAGGTACACGCTCACAACCACATGAATAGTTTTTGTAAGAAGAAGAAAAAGCCTAACTGTCGACGATGTTATTGCAAATTTGTTTTTCACTTATCAATTTTAAATAAATTTTTTAATGAATTTCATTCAACTCAAAGCTATTTAAATTTTACACGTTTTTCAACTTTTACACAAGCTAACATGTACATGCATATATATTTATATCCGCAAACACACACATAAGTACACATGAATGCACTAATCGTGCACATGCGAGTACACGTATGCATATGTACATATATGTAGATTAAGCTGGTCCAAAATAAGGAAATTTGGAATTTTAATACTCTCGCCCATTAGGATTGTCCTATATCGAAAAAATATACCCTTTTTTTATTCTGAAATCAAAAAAATATTTAGAGGTCGCTCAAAGCGATCAAAGTTTTCCTTGTATTTTATATCGGGAAAAAACAACTTTTCGTGGAAACGGTATAGAATTCTTGAAAATCAACGTTTTTCCATCTTAAAATTTTTGTTCTCTTCAGGAGACTTCCAATAATAACAACTAATTGTTCATTTAACCATTTTTTAATACTAAAGATTTTTTGTTTATCCCCCCAATGCATTTTCTGGGGGTTTTGGCGGACATATAAAATATTGTTACATACTATGAAAAAATGCTTAAATAAATAAATGGGTATTATTATTGGGAATCTTCTGAAAAGGACCTTTTCCGCCGAAAAATACTGATTTTCAAGAATTTTATACCATTTCCCATATAAAGTACATGGAAAATTTTGAGCGCTTTGAGCGACCTCTAAATATTTTTTGATTTCAAAAAAAAAATCTAGGAGTATATTTTCCTAGGGGGTGAGGGCATAAAAATTCTCACCTAATTATTTCACAAGCATTTTTGGACCACCCTAATGTACATACGTACACTCGTGCACGTAGATAAGCACTCCGAAACGCAACAATAATTTTTGTATTTCTTTAACCACTTCATATTTGTTGTAATTCGTTTTTTTGCATTTATTTTCACGCATTTGTTTTATTCAGCTTGCGGATACTCCAAAAAAATCGATGCCAACCCAAAACGCAAAATAATTTGAAAAAGTAAAAACTGAAAAAACCAAAAAAAAAAAATTACAACACCTTCAAAAATTGCCAACTGATCAAATACAGCTGGCAGCTAACGGCAAATACAATTACACGCATACACGCACAAATTGAAACACAAATGTGCAGCATAGTACATCAGCGCTGCAGCAGCTTGCGGCGCAAGTGCAAACAAGAATTCGCAAAAAGAGCGCTACGCTACAACCACCCACTGACCCGGTAATGCAGATGTATACATACATAGGTATATACATTTGTATATACATATGTGCACATGTGTATTTGTAAGTCGTTTTCTCAGTGGTGTTGGTGTTGCATGCAACTTCACTGCAAAGCAAAGTACCACAGCCAGCGGCTGTTGCATGGAACCACCAAGTCCATAAAATGCAGTGTTGCAGGTGTTTTTATGTTGTTGTTGCTGTAACAGCTCGACCCGGTAGCTAAATTTGCGCGCTTTCCAAATTTTTGCCACTTCATACACTTCTTTAAATGAAATCTCGCACAGCACAACACACACATGCGTTTACAAAATGCGCAATTGAATTTTTTTTTTCACTGCAAATTTGTTATATTTTTTTCATTAAACACTTTAAATATTATTATTTTTTTTTTTAAAGTAAAATATAAATAACTTCATATTTTTATTGAAAAAAAAAAACAATAAATAATAAGCCACTCACACACACCCGCGCAACGATATTCACCTTCTTTTATCGGTGGCTGGTATAGAACTGAAGCGCAAAGCACAAGCACATTTTCAGCATGGTTCCCAATGAAAATATTCTAGCTTGCTAATCGAACTTGCTCGGCAGCGAACAGGTTTGCTGCTGTGGCTTGCATTTGCTTATGTCGCGTGGACCATTTTTTGACCGGGAAATCAAAAGCATGTATGCATTGCACACACCCTCATACATATATTTATACACATTAATGCGGATGGGTATTGGTTTATAAGTGTGTGAGTTGTGTTTATTAGCGGTTGGGGCATTGAGGCTTTTGATTTGCATTCAAATTGAATTTCAAATATTGCAAATATTTTAGCGGTTTTATGTGCTTTGAAGGGTTAAAGTTATTACAACCGTTAAAAAATCTAAAAATTTTCGGAAAAAACAAAAAGTTACACGTACTTTGCCGTTTTTCTAGATGAGGCCATTTACAGTTTCCATGGGGAAAAAACAACAGTACGCTAAATAGGTCAAAATAATATTACGAGATTGAAGTAAATTTTTAAAAATTCAAAATGGCTGATCCAATATGGCGGGTGGACTATGATGAAATTTAATGTCCAACGGTTCTTTGACTTGCTGACTAGAAAATGGAAATCAGTTTTCAGAAATTCAAAATGCCGAATGCGGTAGTGAATAATTACAAAACTAAAATCAAAATTGGAAATTCAAAATCTGTGACTAATTTTTTGTTTAAGTTTATATATAATCATTGACCGTCAAGTTTTGATCTGCATCTCAAAGACTACTTCTATAAATAAATGATGTAGTTCTTTTGATAAAATTTGTACCTAAATATGGGCAAATCTCTTGAGTTGTATTTTTTTTTAATGTCACTCCCTTCACTCGCCTGAAAAAAACGCTAAAACATTTTTATTGCATTTATTTCAATCAATGGAGTTCCAGAAAGAAGCGCAATAAAAATTAAATCAAGTATTTCAACAACTTTAGCCTCTTTTTTATTTAAGCGAAAAAGTACCAAAATTACTCTCGTTTTCATTGTCACTCGAAAAACTCAAAATTTTTTTTAAGCAACTTTGGGAAGTTTTCAAATAGAACGTTCATGTTAGAGGCAAGAAGAGCTGGCGTCATATACAACATACCCGTAACGTTTCAAGACTGTGCCACCAAATTAAAAAAAAATAATAATTACATTGATTATAAGATGACGACAAATTGCGAAACATGTAGCACACTGGAAATTCATTCTAAAATTGTTATATACATGAATAAATGAGTATATATATTCGTCAAGTATACTGTAGAAAAATATTACACGTCAATATCTACATATTTTTAAAATAATATGACTTTTAAGTCAAGGTGTGCGAGTAAACGTGTTATCTGAATGTATACGGGGCATATGCGTTACATACACAACTACGTGTATATGAGCACGAGTTGTAATTCCTTTTGTTTTTAGTATATATTTTTTAAGGACAATTTCGCGATGGAATCTTGTTTTTTATGCAAAACTGAGGATAATGCATTGCCTTAGACAGGTTTTTGTGATTACCGACCAAAAACACCGTAAAAACAAATCAGCAGCACTAAAAACTCTTGAATATCGCATTTCATAAAAATCTGAAAGTTTTTTTTTTAAATCCATCCAATGTATTGGATCCGATATTTTGAATTTTTGAAAACTGATTGTCAGATTTTTATGAAATTTGTTATTCAAATGTCCTTTAAGTCTCTGATTTCAAAACTACGGGAAGCGATTCAAAGGGCCTTTCAATATCAAATTCGTTAAAAATCTGCAAATTTTTTAAGTAACCATCCGCCAAAAACCCTTAAATATGAAGTTTAATAAAGTTTACAAAATTACAAGGAAATTCAGTGTAGGAGTTGGTTGAGGGTTGGTTTTTCCCATAGAAACCATAAATGACTTGATTTAGAAAAAAGGGTATACGGGTATATTTTGTCTCTGTTTTCCGGAAATGCTTGATTTTTTCATGGATGCAAAAAGTTTAATTTTGTCGGCCGGTGTTGTATAAATAATACTTTGCTGCTTGTTTTACATATAAACCCCATGCAGTGGCTGTCGGCAGACGCTCCAGCAAACATAGGCTCCCAATCGGGCCCCTTTTGGTTCTCCCCCTCCTACAAAAGCTATTATGTTGAGGTAACAATCCGGTCCCCAACGCCTATGAAGCTGAATTATCGCTTCCCCACTGCGGGACATTCACAAAGAGATTGTTTTATTGATTTTGGATCGTTTTCGAAGCCATTGCAACCAAAACAAAAAACAAAACACTTAGGGCCGTTTGCACCATGTCTAGTTAACGCTAACTGGAGGTACATCCTTCAGTTAAGCACGTTAACTGTTTTATCGATCACATGTTATATGATGGGTGTCGATAACGTCGATAAAGATGTTTAACTGGGAGTTAGAATTAACTAGACATGGTGCAAACGGCCCTAAGAGGCACCCGAAGTATTATCTCATGCTTTACTAAGGTGAATTGACCTGTCAGCAGATCCATATCCATTCTATTCTCCTCAGCATAAGGCTGATAAATTTTGGCATGTTGCAGGTATTTAGGTGTTTCCATATTTCACATGCTTTTGAGAAAAAGAGCAGGTATCCATCGGCATGCCTAACATTTTTCAAGACTGCGATAGTGGAAGAGAAAAGTCCTGCCTTGCAAGCTCGGCCGCAATCTCATTTCGAAATGTATTTGAGTGCGATATTATAGTAAGCATTTGCCTCTATTATCAAACGCTCATTCGGCTTGGAAGACGGTACAGCGGTCCGGAAGACGGAGAGGCCTTTGTACTGCAACTTGTTCGAAGTACACTTCCCCACTTTCGCATTATTTAGGTCTTGTCGGATTTTCTGTGCCACTTTTATTTTATTTTACTTATTTACTTTAGTTAATTTGTACAGGTAAGACACAGTCTTTTAGGTAGTACATCAATTGAATTTAATAATTACAATGGAAATGTATGATAAAACGAAAATAAAATTAAAAATACTTATACACTATACATAATAATGAGATTAACTTATGACCGAAGGTTGAGAAAAGAATGAGAGAAATTTGAAAGTAGATGTTATGAATTGAGAAAAGATAATACTGCTAATTTGAAACACCCCGCCTTACGAATAGCCCTTGTCTTAGAAGGAAGTGAGTTCCATAAACGAATTGTGCTGACAAAGAACATTCTGGATGATGCCGTGTACTTGAAATACGGAACCCGGAGATTCAAAGTCCGGGTAGACTGACAAAAATTCAGTTTTTTATATAGGTAGGGTGGCTTCTGAAAATATATAAGCTTATACAAAAAACAAAGATTACGAAGTTTAAGGAAATTATATATATCGGTTCCGAGAATTTGCGTGGCGCATAAAGATATATGATCAAATTTTCTCTTAGAAAATACGAACCGGGCAGCGTTGTTTAAGGCCAGTTGCAATTTGCTGAGTGAGGCCGAATCCAAGTTACCGTACACAAGCTCACTATAAGAAATGTGGGGTATTATTAGAGATTTGAATAAATTCATCTTAGTAACTCGTGGTAATAAATAGGCAGTTCTGTACAGATTTCGAGGGCATTGTATACTTTGCCAACCGCAAAAACTATATGGTCAGTACAAGTCAGCTTAGAGTTAATTTTGAAACCCAAATTGGTCACCACTTCCTGAAAATGTATCTTATCTCAATTGAGAACAATTTCAGGTAGACTGCTTAAGTCATATGATGCGTTCGATATAGCTATAGCTTTTGATTTTGTTACATTAAGGGATAATTTATTTACGTCTGCCCAGTTAGCTATGCGTCTTAAGTCTTCATTAAGCCTGAAAAATAGGTCTTCCGAAAGCCCGATCGGACGGGACATGTATAATTGGGTATCATCTGCGTAAAGATGCAACGAGGCATTGTGGCAACATGTAACTATGTCATTGATAAATAGTGTAAACAATATTGGACCTAAGATAGATCCTTGAGGAACACCTGATGTTATTGATTTTAAATTTGATTCTCTATTATCACATTGAACTTGCTGGAATCGCCCAGATAGGTAGCTTGACATTAACTTTATAGAGTGAGAGCTGAAACCATAGCTAGATGCAAGCTTTTTAAGTAGAATTTTGAAGTCAACCATATCAAAAGCCCTTGAAAAATCCAAGAGTACAAGAACTGTTAGTTCATTGTTGTCATAAGCTGGACGTATATCTTCAAGAACTTTGAACATGGATGTGGCACAACTATGACCACTTCTAAATCCTGATTGAACCTCAGTCAGCAAATTGTTTGTGTTTATATGATTGGTAATCTGCATTGCTAACAACTTCTCATACACTTTTGATACAACAGGTAACAAACTTATTGGCCTAAATTCTTTATACGAACACGGAGATTTAGTTTTAGGAACCGGGATAACATTTTCAATTTTCCACTGACGCGGAAAACTACAAGTTGCAATTGAAAAGTTAAATATGTGTGTGAGAGCAGAGGTAGCAAAGGGAAGGATAAGTTTAATAAATCGTATGCTAATGCCAACGGTACCTACAGTATTAGACTTAATGGCGAATATAGCATTAACTACATCAACTTCCGTTACTACTGAGAAATCAAAAACACAGTCTTTTGGTATACCGTCTACGCCAGTTACAGCGATCAAATCAGGTACTCACAAATTTGCCTTTCATTGAAAAAAAACGACAAAAAAAAATTCCTTAACCCTTTTCGAAACGATGCATTTTAAATTTTTCTCGCTTCTTATATCTATCAAAATATGAGTTTTCATAAAAAGTGGACTTGGCAACTTTTCTTTCTAAGCTAGCGCTGCATACGTACGTACATATGTATGTATACATCTACACCTATTACTCAGCACATTAACTCTTTAACATTTACGTAATAAAACAAATTACCATTCTTTCATTATGACAATTACTCTCTCCCGCAGCCAAATCGCAACAGCTGATTTCGACAAAAGCTCTCACAATTTTTAGGTGAGTGTGAGAATACTCGGCTGTTCGATGTCGAACATGTTAGCTGCAACGGTAAAATAGTTGTTTAATGCGAACTTTCGTTCAAACACATACATTGTGGCGCAACTCGTAAAACAACTAAGCCAACAACAATGCGAACTTATAGTAATCAAGCAGTCAAGTGCAGAGTACATAAAGCAAATGATAGCCACAGCCAGATGCAGTAGTGGGCGAAGTTAAAGTAACCAACGTAGCAGCTGGCGCAGCACATGACCAAAAAACAAAGCTCTCACACTTTTCATTTTCATTTGAGCTATTTTTTGTCCTGAGTCTGATTTATGTACATAATACGTATGTACAAATTTACACATTTTGGTGCAGTAACTGCTGCTGTTGCTGTTCTTATTGTCTTTGTCGGAAGTATTTCAATGAAAACCACAGCAGCAGTGTAGCCAGATGAGGCAACGAGGTAAACCGAAATACTGAGCACTACCACAAGCAAGCGTGCGATGAAAGTGTATATGTTGTGTGGCTGATGAGGGTGTTTAAGATGTCTAAAAGAATGTGAGAAATACGTACTGGTGGATATGATCCAGAGTGGGAATTGCGGATGAAAAATTTTAAGTAGATAATTATTCAGGTAGAATATTTTTGGATTGAACTGAAGTAGTAGTAGTAAAGAAGTGAATTAAGATTGTAAAGAAATGATGTATTATAAAAAAATTATGCAAAACGTGTTCATCATTTAGCATTAAGCTCACAAAAAGAATTAAATTACCATTACAATTACCCTCGATCACAATTTTTATTTTTTTATTTGTTTGTACGCCGGAAGTCCATATCCAATTCCTATGTGGAATCGCTCGTTGATTCCGATAATCGAGTTTTTTTTTGCTATGGATATATTTTTGAGATATTTTCATTTAACCATTATTCAGCTTTAAAAAAAGTGGCACTACTTAATCACGCATATGCTACAAACTAATTGAATAATCTGAACACGAAATATGGCAACAATAGCTAGCTAGAGGGAACATGCCGTATGATTAACATTCTTTCCTCTCATATTTCCTACACAAAAAATCGTTGCACAATTTCTTTTGAATACTACTTTCCTTTTTATTTTTTCATTAGCTTGATTTTTTTTTAAAGAACAAGATTTAACGCAAATAAAAAAAGCTTACGCCGATTTTTTTTTTTAATTTTTCCCTGTTAAAATTTGAACTATTTCACTTTTTCATAAAAACAAAAAATCTAAAATTATTAATTAATTTCTCAGAAACTATCAAGCCGATCGAAAAGTGATGTAAGCATTGTTTTTGGAGAATTTCGTTAGCTCTCATTTGCCATTTTTTTTAGCTGAATAACGGTAAATTGCAAATATCTCGAAAAGCTATCCATAGATAAAAAATTAACTCGATTTTAGGAATCAGCGAGCAATTCTAAACAGGAATTGGATAGTGCCTTCCAGTTTGCATTTTTGCTGTAAACCCGTGTTATTCATCATAATTTTTTTCCATTTTTTTATTTTAATGATTATCGTAATTTTCTTACATAACTCTGCAATATATAATACAGGCAAAAAAAAACATTAAAAAAGTATTCAGTGAAGCGGCCCTTGGGGTTTTCGGCAGAAAGATTCTTCGTAGACTTTAAGGCGAACGAAGATCTTGATGATCCTTTTAACGGTTTAGACATTGTCCAGGGAATGAAAATACAACAGCTCTGCTGGCTCGATCATGCCCTACGTATAGTCATAATCGCTTCAGTGCAGAACATCTACAACGCGGTACCCACTGGTGGTAGCAGAAAAAGGGAAAACCCCCCGCTGTCATGGCCAGACCAGATGGAGAAGGACTTGGTTTCAGTTGGCATTCTCAATTGGTGTCAATTGCCACATAAGATAAACAGCTCGCGTGAATAGCTTTGGCGGTTCCTATATTTGATTTTGTGACGCTTATATCGGAGCTTACACATACACTTTTATGAAAGGATCTCTGCCTCTAAGGACTAACCGCTTCCTGCTTTACTAATCATGTTTTTACATTAAACAACCATTGAATTCAACGTATGTAGCTCCTAGGCCACATACGCTATAATTGCTAACCAACCAACTTTTCCAGCAGCGTAGACTTACCAAAAACGAGCTAGTGTTTGCTCCCTCGAATAAATGTATGCCGGAAACGGAAGACTGTCATGCACTGACACGCACTCGACAACGAGTGTGTACATGTATGCGCAAGCACTTGTGCACACATATCCGCCAACTCGCCAACAGACCAAACTTCCGCATACACGCGTGCCAAGCCAATGGTTATGTAAAAGTTGAATAAATAGAAATGCAAGCGCTTTTTTAATAAGCGCTTAAATGCAACGTTGCATATGTATATGTGTGCATTTATATGAGAATCTGTTTTATTTGCTCTTTTCGCAGACCAAATTACAAAGTCAAAATACTAAATGTTTCAAAAAAAAAAAACCAAACTCGCTGTATCACTTTCGGCCACTTGAGCTCAAGTGTGTGAGTGTGTGTCTGAAGTAATCCCAACAAGCAAAATAAACTTAAAGAAAGTTTTTTTTAAGTTTTCAATTATAAACATTAAGCTTACAAAACGTTGCTTTTTTGTTTATAAAACGCTTGAAAGTAAGCGTAATATAATCGAAAAGGAACATTGGTTATAAGCGTAGAAATATAAACTTGTAATAAATGTTCAAAAGAAAGCTTTTTATAAGCGTAAAAGAGTAAACTTATAATAAAGTTTCAAAAAAAGTTTTTTATAAGCGTATGAATATAAACTTACTAAACATTTTCAAAAGAAAGTTTTTCATAAACATTTTTATAACCCTTTATTTAAAGATATTTCATTAAAAACTCATACATAGAATGCTTAACATCTAGAAACTAAACGAAATGCGAATTTTCGGCGGACTTATCTACAGTCGCGAAAATATAAATAGGGAATAGACATTTTAGCATACAAATTCACAATAACACATACAAATTAAGCATAAAAAAGTTAAGTATTACATCTTGTTGCGTGCTTTCAATTACTTGCGGTTATTGGCAAATTGGAAAAGCGACATCGATGCAGCTATATATTCCGCTTCATCGCCGCCATTCTCATTGATGAACTTTTCTGAAAAAAATTTAATACATTTTTAATTGAATGTTAAACTAAGAAAGGATAAGGGGAACTCATCATTTGAAGACTCGAATGCTCCACCGATTAGCGCGGGTCCTGGATTGGACTTTTTTTACCACATCGGTCTTATTTAATTTTTTCTTTTCATAATATATTTTAAAAAACGTAAACACGTCTCTTACGATTGAAAAAATTGTATATTTACTACTTCATGTCGTTGGCATTTACATTTCATTTATAAGTTTAAGTTATTTATAAACATTCGCTCTCAAAACTTATTAAAGGTTTATTTGAAAACACTTTTAGTAAGCTTAATATTAAAAATGCTTATTTAACGCTTATTATAGCAAACTTAATTTAAGTTATTTTTAAAAACGTTTACTGAAATGCTTGTTGGGATTTTTAAGCTTGAATGCATGAATTTGGTGTTGCAGTGTGTGTATGTGTGGGTGGCAAAAAGCTTTAAAATACCACATAACCAGCGGTAGTGCAGCAGCTCTCCAAAAACCGAGAAGCTTTTGTTCGAATGCCAGTTGCAAATAACTGCATGCAAGTTGTTGCTGCAAAAGTGCTCCTCAAATACATGTACGAACATGAAAAATGCACTGATTTGAGAGCTTGCCCGAGTGCTACGTACAATATTCGACCGGCAGTTTGGTGTTGCGTTGTTCAGTAAGCTACAATTTTAGTGGCACTTAAAAGTTCATAAAATGGACAACACACGTGTCGTAGACAGCAATGCCAGCAGAAAGGGTTGTAAAAGAGAGCAAGCAGCAGTAGCAACGCAGCAAGTTTTATATGCAGAGAGCACTTAGACAGCTGCCACCCAGATCCGAATCAACCAAGTGCATTGCACAAGGGAATTACCGTATGAAAAATTCATAAACCCGATTTCATTTTCAGCACACAAAGTGAAGTACGCTGAAGGGCGCTGCTGCTTAAATTGCATGCCAGCCGGCTGTTGGTTGGCCCTGCGGATTGGCAGGTAGCTCTTTATTTATTTACAGCTTTCATATGTTCCGTTTTTCAATTTTACATGCAAATTTTTTTTTTTTTTTACATTCGCTATTTTGAAATAAAGGTTTTTCATACACGACCATCTGCTGCCAATCAATGTCTAGGTGTTCTATTTATATTCATATTTTTATTTTTGAAAATAAATATTTTCCCATAACCAAATCATATGAGGGTGTTTTGGTTTTTTGTAACATGACGCAACTGTACGCAGTGACATTCAACAAACAACAGCAAAAGTTTCTCTGTTTAAAATCGTTGTAGATGGATTGATGTCAGATGTCGAGTGGTTGGTGATGCGATCATATTGCTTTTTATTGTCATCATATGGACAGAAAAGGTACAAACAACTACAGAGTAGCTACTTTTGACAGACATTTGGACATTTAAATGCAGCAGTGAGCTGTAAAAATATTTAGTATACCATCAGAATCAGCGTTTGGTACTGGAGGGTAAGCTCAACCAAACACCTAGTAAGAGGTATGGTAAGATTAGGGTGAGCCACAAATATTGTGAAAGCGAAAAACCTCATACAAATTTCAATAACTGAGTAGGCTTTCAAACCGATTATTGAAACTAAAACTTTTTTTCTACGCGTGATAAAAGTATTCTTTGAATCATTTCAGGGCTAGTATGGTTGCTTGTAAAATAGTGCGTCCAAATTTTGGCAAAGTTGAAAAAGGCGAACAAAGTGAACAAAAACTATGATCTCTTAACCTTTTCAGGACTAAGGGAAACTTGTTTCCCAAAAGGTAACGCTACTCATAAGGATATTATATTAATTCTAGAGGCTTTGTTTATATATGTATTTATAGTTTTCGAGGAAATATTAAAAAAATACCATTATTATATAAAAAACTAAAAGGCACTTCTTGGGTAAAAAATATTTTCATCAAAACTATAAATGATTTTCTGAAGTTCAAATCAATAAAGTTACAAAAAAATTTCAAATGAACAACTCTTTGGGAAAATTTTTTTAGTATTTTTTTTTTGGACAAATTATTTTACCAAAATTATTACTTACAGAACATTATAAAAAAGTTAAAAATAAATTTTTGCGAGAAATATTTGTGTTGGCATAACAAAAAATGAAAAATAGTGGAAATAAGCAAACGATAATTTACAAGGCG
>NW_023458556.1:15236872-15251971 GCF_013731165.1 Rhagoletis pomonella | reverse complement strand
TTTCATTTAAAAATGGCCTCGAGCTCATTATAAAATTGTTGAATATATTTTTTTGATAAAATATTTTTCTTTTTTGTTATCATTATTTTACCGAAAGATATAAGCGAGCTTAATTTTACAGTAGATAATATATTTCGAGAAGTTGGAAAAAACTTACAAACATTAGAAAGTATGATTTTGTGGCGAAAACATATTTTTTGTAGAAAAAATATAAGGACAATTCATGTAAACGCGTAAATGTCTCGTAATAACGTAAACCTCGCAAACTTATCTAATTTTTTATGGAAATCCGGTTTATTTACAAGGCATTTTACGCATTTAGATGAATACCCATATTATTTTGCGAACTAAAATGATTCTCACTAAAATAAATAATTTTTTACATAAAACATGTTACTTTTTCAATACTTTTTAGCAAAAAAATTATTTCTTCGTACTTCGATGTACTTTTTTTCATTCTCTTATTTTTATATATTTAATTTCGGAAAATCCATTTTCATTCAACGGGGAGAAACATATAACTTACTTCCTTACATATTTATATCTGTATATCATTTGATAATTAATCATTTAGTATTTCTCATATTTGCAAATCAAACATAAAATTTTATCAAAAAGTGATACAGGACGTATGAGTGACATTTAAGCCAATTTTAATTCGCGAAAAAATGGCCTGACGATTATTTAGTATAAGCCAAAAATTTTACTGGGAATTTCCACGAAAACCTCTTCAAGAGAAAGGGAGAAATTGTTTTTTTTTTTTAAATTGATTTTGCCTTGTATGGATTAACTTGATAGTCGGAGTTCGAAATCACCAAACCGTGCACCAGTATGGGTCTTACTAATGTGATGAACAGGATTTTAGTAGCATACGAATAATCTTTTGAGCATTAATTTAAAGGCAGGGTTCAAGTTTGAGATCCTTTCTATAAGAAAATTTCTGCTAAAAACAACATAATATTCAAAACAAAAACTTTGTTCAATTAATGAGTTTGATTGGTAGCAAAAGCTTCAAATAATTTAAGAATAGCAGAAAGCTTTTTCATGGTAACAAATTGGGATGTTGCAAAGATGCTATGCATTTAGGCACTTAATGATTTCGGAAAATATAGGACTTTATCAAAACATACACTCCTAGTCATTTGAAATGCACACCTTTTGATCCTCATTATATACAGCTTTCCCTTTTTTGTTTAGTATAATTAATTTTTTATAAAAATGTTGCATATTCTACGCCTAAATCCAATTTAAAAATTTTCACAAATTTGAAGAAACCCGCCAACAAAGAGGTGTGCTATCTTAATGACCAGCAGTGCTTAAGTTACTAATATTTTTTAGGAAAATTTTGGGTATGCAGTTTTGTAGCCCATTCAAAAGACAAAAATAAAGTGCAAGTCTCAATCTGCTAAAAAGTACCGTTGGTTTTTGACGATTTTTTTTGTCGATATTAAACCTTTTCTCCAGTTTGAATGAGTCACAATGCAATAGAAACGAGGCACGAGTTCATAGAAAACTATGTTTCAGAGCCAGCAAAACTTATTTAATTTTTTCTAGATTATGTTTTGTATTTCCGAAAACAATCACTCATACGCCATGCCGTGCCACACCCATTGCATAGTAAAATTAGCTACTAAATATTAGCTTCACCTAATGAAATACCAAATTCCAATCGATGAAAATATTCAATATTACTTAAAACCACGCTGCTCAAAGTGCGTGCAAGCATTAAATATTACTATTTTAATGTAGTCATTTGATTTAGTGCAGCAGAAATTGGATACAGCTCAGAGCTTATAGGCTTTGCCCAAATTTTTCACCGTTACCTTAATTTACTTTATACCTTTTGACTAATACATATTGAAGCAGCAGATAATAAGCGAAAGTTGCGCTAATTTCTTTGAAAGCAAACAAAAAATAAATAAATCACAATCTTGCGTGCTCGGCGAAAATCGAGCTAAGATTATTTTAATTTTTTTACTGAACTCTCCTCGCGCACGTGTTCTGCATCAAAATGACCGTTTTAAAGTGATTTCATCGTTGCCTCGGATTACAGAAAGTCGATTTGATATGCAAAATAGAGGAAGACACTTCTTTACTGGTCAAGTGTGAAATCGATGCGTCACTTTAGTGCCCTCAATCACTTATTTCGTTGTTCGCTTGCTTGCATATATTTATGTACATACATACTTATATATATTCCTTGGCTTGCATGCTTTAAGTTCTGAGTTTCGTTTTGTGTTTATTGAAGTAGGTAAGTGCCATTGGACATGCTCGTTGACTCGCCAAACATGGCGCGCATTTGACGACACCTTCCTGATGGCGTGTCATTTCTCTTAGTTAGTAGGATCGGCAATGCCGCATATTGGTGAATATGTGACCGCGGGTATAGCGGAAAGAAATGTTGTTCTGTGCAATTTGAACACAAATTAAAAGAAATAGCTAAGAGTATATTTAAAGGTTTAAAAAAAGTTTTAGCAATGTGGTTTAAATTTTGTGCGCTGCGATTCGGCATCTTAGAGATTAATTTTATAGTTTCAAAGGAAAAAATTATTGGTGCAAGTTTTACAGTCATAATCAACCGGGGATTTCAATCTTATGCTCTAATGACCAATGAGTCCATGTCATATTATTATAGACTTAAAACAAAAAAAAGACTTTGGTGAATTAGTAGTAGATTAAAAGAACTTTACATTCCAATAAATTTAGCAAAATTTTTGAAAAAGATGCAGCGGGTTTGTTACATACATGAGTTGAAAGTCTATCAGGAATGACAGCAAACCAAATCTAGTTAAACATTTGGAGATCTTATTCTGATAGGCGATGAACGCCGCACCATGTGCTTTTTGAACACTCCATGCGAATTAGTCATAGCCCTTTCGACAGAAGCAACAAAATGGTTTTGAAAGCTAATGTTATTCACTTTTATGGAAATATAAAGCCATTGAACCAAAACCTTTTATACTTCCAAATTATCAAAGATGCACAGTGGGAAATTTACGACAGATTTTTACTTTTTTTTTTTCAAAAAGTTAAGAGTCAATTTCAAACTTTTTTTCTTCAATCATGGATCGGATTTTAGAAAAGATTGTCTATGCTCGAATTTAAGAGAGAAAACTTATATTTTTAATAGCATAGTTATGATGAAAGTCGAACAATTTGTGTTCGGTAATTAATTCTTTTTTTATAGCAGCCATCATATTTGATCGGCAATTTCGAAGTTCACGATTCTATAAGAATAAAGTTCTTATTCTTCTCTTTTAGCGTTGTAGCCGCCTAAAATCATCCGCGAAATGTTTTTATCATCTTTTAACTGTAAAATGTATCCCCAATAAAATGATAAGTATGGATCGATGGATCCTTTTTTTTGGTCTTTTTTTACGCCAGGCCTAGATAATTATTTCTATAATCTGTTCTAAGTGTATAACAAAAATATTAAATTCGGTAAAGAATTTACTCTTTTAGCCATTTTTGAAAAAAATCAGTCAAAAATTTCCCACTTTGCGAGGTTCTCCCTATTTCGTTCCCAATGAATGAGGCGGGAGTTAAATTACTTTATTAAAACCAAACTGTAATAGTGGTGAACTCATTAACTCAAGCATTTATGAAATGTATATTTATCGCAATAAAAACCAATCGCTGCTCTTATTTATTAAAGTCGCAATTTATTTGCATTTACTTGGCATTAGATATCGGTAGTCGCAACATATCTCTGTTTTTTTTTCTAAATACTACTACAAATTATTTTGTTTACAAGCACACAACATATGTACTCATGTTGGTATGTACATTAGGGTGGCACTTAAATGTTGGACGCAAATTTTTACATCAGATTTTCTAAGCCTCAACACCTACGGCGATGCTACTATAGTCGAAGATATCACATATAAATTTTGGTCCCGAATTCCTCCATGGAGACTCCAGAAATTAAAATTATCATTTTTTCATCTAATACCCAATATCGTTACTACCATGGTAGAAGATATCACACATAAATCTTGATCGGCTAAGTTGTGTCGCACAGGGGTCAAATTCCAGATGACCCTATGAAAACGTCTTAACCGACTCCAAACGGGACCAAAATTTCTATGTGATATCTTCGACTATGGTAGTATCGATTTTGTGTACTATATGAAAAAAAAATAATTTTAATTTTTTGAGTCTCCTTACAGGAATCTTCACTTTACTTTGCCCCTGTGCGGCACGCCTTAACCGACTCCAATCGGAATCAAAAAATGTATATGTGATATCTGTGACCACCCTAATGCACATATGCAAAAATTCTAATGTTCAACATGCGTCAGCACCTATTAACATACCTAACTAACTACAAGCACAGGCCGCCATAAAATGACAAAGCCCACATTACATTAAATCAATTGTCGGCAATATGTTTTTCAGACTTAACAAAGGTTATGAATTCACACATAACAAGTGAAACATTTTCATAATCATTTTTGTTTTTAACAAATAGAAAGGAAAAATAAAATAGCATAGCTTGCGGCAGGTGCTCAGACGGCAATTCGCACTCATACTTACTAGCTGATAATTTTGTTAGAGTGCACACAAGCACAACCATATGCATGCATACCTTTAAATATATATACATACGTACATATGTATATTAGGGTGGTAAAAAAAAAAATTAAGTCCAGATTTTAATGCTCTCACCCATAGAATTGTTCCATTGTTCTTTCAATAATAATATTCAATTGCCTTTTTAACCATTTTTTAATATCAACGATTTTTTATTGGTCAGACATTGCATTTTTCGGGGTATTTTGGAGAAAAAATTGTTTAATAAACAATTGGTATTATTATTGGTGATCTCCTGCAGAGAAACACGAGTTTTCCGATCGAAAAATATTGATTTTCAAGAACTCTATACCATTTCTAGAAATTTTTTTTTTTCCCCCATATAAAATACATTGAAAACTTTGAGCGACCTCTAAATATTTTTTGATTTCAAAATCAAAAATAGGAGCGTATTTTTTTCGGTAAAGAACAATCCTGCATTTTTGCATTTTTGGACCACCCTAATTTATATAAATTCATACACAAGTCGGCAAAAAAGTACAAGTGCGCAGATTGTGTCAGCTACAAGTGCTACTGCAATCATATCCACAACAACACGCAGACATGCACGCATACATACCTACACTCGCGACAGCACATTTGACCTGCCACTTTCGTCATTATAGTAAAAGCCTGTGATATTTCAGTTGTGTGATTTTTCTTTTTCTTTATTTTGGCGGCTTTTTCACTACTCTTTTGATATCATTTAATGAAAAAATATTTCACTGGTTTCGTGAATAAATTTCTGTGATGGCGAATATGGTTGAACAGATATTTTCTGCGAATGCTGGAAAAAATTTGCGTTTATTTTCTTGTTATTTTCCTTTTCAGTTTTCCAGCGAAATTTCAATAAGCATAAGTGAGGAAGAATCACGACGAATGTCAGATGGTGAATTGGCGGTGGTTTTGAGCTTAATTAGCCTACATATGCAGTACCGCTGAAATTATTTGCAACTATAAAAACGTATGTGACTTTTTTCTAATTTTTCTTTTTGATGCAGAATTGTATCTAGATGCTCTAAAAGCATTTCTGCATCAAAAAGAAAATTTTTGAAAAATATATCGATCACGTTTTTTGACGGTTAGGGCTCGATATATATTCACTTTAAGGAAGAAGAGATGTAATTTACTTTCTATTCTACTATGGACTTTCTTACCCTATATCGACCTCGAACCAACGTCAAGGCTAGTTAAATCATGTTTAGAAAGATAGAAAAATTGTTGAAGTAGCCGCTTAAAATATCATATTTCAGTCTAAAGGAAAAAAAATTGTAAGCGAACCGATCTATTACGAAATCTGCAGCAAATCTGGAGTACATCCTTTTCAGACGATTGGATGCAAAACATCATTGGCGATCAGGAATTTGCAACTAAAGACTATTTTAGAAAATGAAATTTTATAATTTTGACTGTTTTTATGTTTTGTTTATTGAATTTTAATTCTTGAAGATGTCTTTTAATGTTGACGAAAAAAAAACACAATTTATAACCCAAAGAACTTGTATTTACTAAGCTTTAAAAAATACTCGCCTCAGTTGCACGTGTTTTGATCGGTACTGTATGGCAAGAATTGAAAAAAGAAATTATAAGAAAAAGTGAATCGAGGCACTATTTCTCTGGAAGGCATATGCACATATAAAAAATATTAATGAGGAAACAAAAAAAATAGGAAAGCTTATTTCAACTGTTAAAGGACATCTTGTATGCGAGGTAAGTAGTTAATGAGAATAGCTTTGAGCATCTTCAGATCACCATATGTCATATATGCATAAATACATATTAGTCAATAACGTTTATGTATATAAAATCAATTTCATACTCATGAAGGAGGGCTGCCACCTGTTCAAAAAATCAAATTCGACTTGAATTAAGGGAATTATTTATTTGAAAATTATATTAAACAATGTATTACAAGGGTCTTAAAAATGTTGTAGTTTGAAAATATTTTGGAAAGGGTTGCCACCTGTTCGGAAAACCAAATTTAAATTAATTATTGGCAAGCTATCCTAAAAATTAATATATGTGAGTGAAATGAAAGATTGCTAAGAAACCTTCAGATTGAACACTTAAATATTACTAAGGTGTTTTACAAGCCTTGCCACCTGTTTAAAAATTAAATTCATTTAATTTAAATGAATTACTACAATACGGGTATCAATCGAAAGGTTTTTGATAAGGGTTTTAGTTCTAAACTACATGTAGGAGGGTTACCACCTGTTTGAAAAATCATATTCTTCTTGAATTAAAGGAATTTGATAATTGCAATATGTATCACAATATGGACGTCGGACAAGAGGGATTTAATAGAGTTTTAGTCGGAAAATATTTCGGTTATTGTTTTAAAAGTCGAGTTTAGAGTAGAAATATTCAGTTTGAACATGTAGAGTTTTCTGAGGTTTTTGAAGAGGGTCGCCACCTGTTTTAAATCTAAATTCAAATGCAATTATATTATAACTTTAATGAGTTATTACAATCTAGGTTTTGATCGGAAGAGTAATGAAAAGGCTTTATTTCTAAGTAACATGTGTATAGCAGGGACTCCACATGTTTGAAAATTCAAATTCAACTTGAATTATAGTAAATAATTGACGGTTTAAAAAGTTCAAAATTTTTAATCATTTCAATGAATTACTACAATATGGGTATCAATCCAAATAATTTTGAAATGGCTTCATTTATTAACTACATGTACATAAGTATGAAAAAGTAACACAAGAGAGAGGTTTAAGACAGTTTTTATTTGAAAATATTTTGAAGATATTTAAAAAATTTGAAGTGTCTAGATTTTCGCATATTTTAAGTATGTTGGGTTTATTTAAAATAAAAATTACACCTAATGTAGCACGTAAAAATTTCATACACTCAGTGAAGCGGGTGAGAGTGATCTAGTAAATAAATATATCGTTTGAAATCAACAACTGAGGTATAATTGTTATTTGTGATGTACTGCGTGGCGTATACGCAACTTTTGTTTAAGCGTAAACACAACATACCATTGCCAGCACCTTCCTACGAAAGAAGGGCAAAAATCGTTACCGCTTCAAGCGAAATTTTCTGAATTCTAAGCTTTCCACGTCCATTGCACATAAAATGCTTTGATGTAGCAAAACCACAGAGAAACAAAAACAAGAACATAAGCACACAAAAAATTATTTGATGTCAGGCTTAAGCCCCCAACTGTAGTGAGCACATAAAAAAGGAGAGTATTAAATACAAACTTCGTATATACAAATATGAGTAGTATATATGTACGTATGTAAATGCCATTTAAGGTTGCATGTACAATTGGAAAAAATTACTCACTCAAACACACATACACACAAGCCCCCAACTCGATGGAGTAAAACACAAAAGAGGAGAATGTATGTACATCGGATGAGATTGTATGGAAGGCAACAGTAAAATAAATAAATAAATAAAGAAATTAAAAAATACAAGAATATTATAAACTTCAACTTCACCAGCAGTTGGAGGAAGTCAGCAAACCATGTGGACTGTAAGAATATTCCATATTTTATTCGTTTTATAAAATCACATGTAGGTGAAAGGAAAAATAGATAAGAGGAAAACAATAAACATTGCTTCTGCGGACGAATTGCGTTAGATCAGAAGTACGGAAGGTAAATGCCAGCGACTATGAGGAGTACTGGCTCTGAAGAATAGCAAGGTATTTTTGTAGTACACGAAAAGTAATTCCAATGAATTAAACGTGACCTGGTACTGAAATCAAAACAAATAAATAGTGAAGAAGTTGTTTGTACACGTATGTATGTATGCAGCTTTTAATAACATTTTCAAGGTAGCAGGCTGTCACATATCATATACATATGTATATGTATGTACATATCTAGTTTGAACTTAGAAAATAGGAAATTAGACCTGAATATAATCATTTCTTCTAAGCAATTACCGAAAATTCCAACCCTCAGGTTTAAAACCTGAAAATTTAGGTCATAATTTAAAGAAAAAACTAATAATTAAACGACAGCAAATGCTTTTCGAAATTACATAAGAATCGCTTGTGGATGTAAATATGTACATATCTGCATTAGGGTGGTCCAAAAATGCATATGAAAAACTAAATTAATGATGTCACCCCCTATTATTATTCTATACCGAAAAAATGTGCCCCTATTTTTTTTGAAATCAAAAAAATATTTAGAGGTCGCTCAAAGCGTTCAAAGCTTTCCTTGTATTTTATATGGGAAAAAATTAACTTTTCGTAGAAATGGTATAGAAATCTTGAAAATCAATATTTTTCGAACGGAAAACTTAGTTTCTCTTCAGGAAATTCCGAGTAGTAATATTCAATTGTTTATTTAACCATTTTTTTATAGTAAATATATTTTATACGACCGCCAGAACCTCAGAATATGCAATGGGGGGATCAATAAAAAATCTTTAGAATTAAAAAATTTTTGAATAAACATTTAGGGTAGGAATAAATAGTATCATATAAATTGTTTCCTTTAAGGTAACATTCCAAAGTTCTAAATTTTTGGTGAAAAAGCACCTGTTGCGATTATCTTACTTTTAAGGCCTATATTTCTTAAAACAACGTTGCAGTGGTGCAATAAATTTTCAGTTCAAATTCCAATAGGTGCATTAAATATATGTAATCATTAAAATAAAAAAATCAGAGGACCTATAAAAAATTTACATTTTTCCTCTGCAAGTTTGGTTTTCCCTATGCAAATACGCGTCGGTACGAACATGTGCATGTGTTTGAATTTAAACTCAATGGGTTCAATAGTTTTCTAGTCTGTGAACGACACACCAACAGATACACACAGCGTTTTTATATATAAGATTTAAATGATTTCTATTTTTCTTTAAAAAGTTGTTGCCACTTAATTTTTCATTCAAAAATTATTTTGCATAAAGATTTTATAAACGCCTTACACTTGACATCCATATGCTGTTATTCTGTTTGTACTTAATCTTAAAAGAGGTGGAAGCTTCATCCAATAATTTTCGTGATGAGGTTCAAAAGTTAGAAGCGGAAAAACACAGCTTTTTATATTTATACATAAGAAGACAAATTATTTTAAATTATCCTTAAATAACCTTTGTTGATATTTAGCACAACTTATTTACTTAAATCCACATTTCAAACTTCGTAAAAAATTATAAAAATTCAACATTCACAGATTTTAAATTTTTTCTTCAAAATTTTTAGAAAAATTGTATTTTAGTAAAAAAAAATTTAGTTATCGATAGTTATCAAGTTACCGTAATTTATCGAAACGTTGAAATTTATAGTTATCGAAATTTCTCAAGTTATACATGTTTACTTAGTTATCGAAACGTATCGAATCATTCAAATTGATCAATGTTTATTGAGTTGTCGAAATTTATAGACACAGAAAATTTGTTGTCAAAATTTACGGATAGTTATCGAACTGTACAAATTTATGGGATTATTGAAATTGGACAAGTTAAATTTATCAATTTATCGATATTTATTGAATTGTATCTATTTTTTAGAGTTAACGAAATTTGTCGAGTTAACGTAATGCATCGAGTTCTTTGAACTTATCGTATTATCGATATTTATTGATTTACATATATTTTTCGATCGGATCAAAGTTTTTGGACTTTTTAAAATATTTCAAGGTTATAAAAGTTTATCGAGTTATCTCTGCTTATCGACTTTTATCGTGTTATCAGGTTGAAACGAGTTATCGAAATTTGTCGATGTCTTTTGGTACTACCAAAATGAATAGAGTTATCGAAATTTATAAAAATGCACAATTGTCAATTGTCGGATTTTAGTGCTTTTGAAATTCATTGAGTTATCGATATGTATAAATTTTCAACAAACTGGATTATATTGGGTCAATTCCAAGTCCCGTCAAAGATATACAAAATTGTAGTGACGTTTTAGTTTCAAACATTTTCCGCTAAGTAATTTTGTACCTTATAGGCTAGGGGTCGTCCCTTTAGTTTGAAACATCTCTCCAAGGGTCTTAGAAAACTAGAAAAACGGTCGAATTTCGACAGTAGCTGGCACTTGTTTAGCGTTTTATTATTATGTTTTAATATTTGTGCTTATTAAATAAGTAATGTAATAGATTGCTTATATCTACGTATGTATGTCGATAAGTATAATGTAGTTTATTTACCATTTTATCGCCGATGCACAAACGAATTCACTATAAGGAAAAATGTATTTTTAGGCACTTACCTGAAAGTAAACAAAAGAAGAGTATTTTAAAAAAGTGTGGCAAGTTTAGTTATAACAATATATGTATGTATATACATAAGAAGTTCGTACATAGATTGCGTTAGAAATGTACAGCTCATAAGAGAAACGCGTCTCAATTAAAAATTAATATTATCTTAGGAAAGTTTGGTATTTTTTGTATTTGCCCTTGAATTCTGTTTTTTTATTCTGTTCTCGTGGTACTTATGAATTTTGTTGGATAATGCAGTAAAATTTTTAGCAGCAATGCAATGTAGAATTTTACTGCACCAAACAAAAAAAATAACAACAACAACAAGGGTATAGGAAGGGAGTGTAAACTATTTGCTATGCAGAAAAACTTTTTACTTAAAAGGTTTGTAAAATTATAAATGGGAAACGAAAAAAAAGTCGTCAGTTTTGTCGGCTGTAAAGGTTTGATTTAAATGTTGAAAAAATATTTTTCAAAAATTTTTACTCTTTAAGAAGAAGAAATAAATATAAATAATTAGACTTCTGGCATTATAAAATTTATTGTTATGAATAAAAATCTGATGTCTGTATTTTAGTATATTATATTTAAAACTAAATAGTTTTGAATTAACATTTTGAAGGTTTTTTGGAATGTTAAACTTTTTCTTCCTTTTTTATATTACAAATAAATTAATTTTGGTAATTTTAAAATTTAAACTATTCCTCTTTGTAACTTAATTGCTGTGTTAGTGATAACATGTAGTATACGATTTTTCAAGAACCACACATTACCCGACTGTTTTCTGAAGTGGCACTTTTAAAATTTTTTCAGATTTACCGTACCGAAAAAATAATTTACTATTTCGCATGCACCATCGTCGTAGATTTCTTTCCTTTGCGACTGGGGTACCCCAAAAATTCGAGATTTGTGCGATTATTGATTAAAAAAATTGTGGTGGCCAAAAGATTTTTTGGCAATTGTCTCATCGCCTCATAGTTGGTAATGGCTAAATGTGGAGGCCGAGCCCGATAATGTCGATGTCATCAGCAAATGTCAAATGTTGTACGCTAAATGAAAACGCAATCAACAATATTAATACTTGCCCCCTCTTACTAAAAAATTTATTTTTAAATACGCATTATTAACCATTTTCAGTTTTCATCAAACACAATTTTCAATTACAAATGTAACCATAAATACTTTTTAAAAACCAATTTGGCACATGCCGTATTCCACTTAAATATCGGCACATAAATTGCGAAAACACCAACACTCAGGCACACGCCGGCATTTAAAATATGCTAAATATTCCCATTTGAATTTGTACTGAGTAACATGTTTACATACATTTGGCTTAAGGCCAAATTAATGATTTATTTTCAAAGCGGTAAAAGTCAAATGCCAAACAAATTTGCAAAAGAGCAGCATAAGAGCAAATGCCGCAAGTGTTGCAATGTCAACGACAGTTTAAGAAAAAAAAAACAACAACATCTTAATAGTTCAATGGGCTGCAAAACTGCATACCCAGATTCTAATTAAAAACTCGAAATTTTTACGAAAATTTTTTAAATTTTTTTTAATTGCATAAATTTTTAAGGCAGTGTCCCTCGAATGGTATATTTGTACAGATTTTTGCATTTTGATATTGGGCTATTGGTACAAAATAAAAAAACCTTCTATTAAAAAATTTTAACAAATTATGTTTCGTGACTGGGATAAAGAAAAATATTTGGGTGTTCACACGATTGGGATACGATTTGCATCAAATTTCGGCAAATACCCAATCTTGTGACAATGCCTTTAAACTTGTATTTATGCGGATGTTGTTAAACAATGAACTATAAAAAACTTACCAAAATTAAATAACAACAAAAATAATATTTTGAAACTTGTCAAAATTTGGTGCAGCTATAATATTTTCGGCTACTGTACATAAGTTGACTATGATTACTCTGCCGTGCTATCATAGTAGCACAATGCCACTAATATTTGACTTACAAACAAAATAAGGGCAGGAAGTTCAAAATTTCAACCCTGTTGTGTGAAATATGTCACTTTCTATCAGTATTTTTTTTTCTTTTAATCAATCGATGTTGGAATAAAAGTGAAAATAAAAAAATATTTTGTCAAAATCGGATAAAAATCATTTTTGATTTTTTTTTCAAAGGCCAACAACAAAAAAAATAAATTTTTTTTTCTTAAACCCTCAACATTTTAAATTTCATATCCTTTATTTCCATATTAGTCGATATCACTCTGGAATAAACTATCTAAATTAAAAATAGCCAAGGTCATCGGCGAAGCTTGGTTCTTTTCGGCTGTAAAGCAGTGTAATAATTAGCTATAGAAATATTTTTTAGACTTCAAAAACTTTTATTTTGAGAACTGTATTATAAAAGTCTTTCCATAATAGATGATAAAAAAAATGTAGGTAAGCCTTAAAGGCCGGGTCTAGTCTCAAACTAAGACTGAAATGACCTTAAAAAAATCATGAACTAGTCCTAAAATTTACCAGGATAAGCCCGTCTTTTAAGGCTTCAAAAATTGTTCTATAAATTTTGATCACTTTATCTCAAAAAGTCCTGAATACTGTTAGAACTATTATATATTTAGAAATCTGCTAAGTACATATCTTAGGTTGTGTTAGGTTCAAATGACTGCTTCCAACCAAAATCTTGATTGCAAATCTTAAAAAAAAACTTGTAGCTATGCATTTCTTCATATAAAAATATGTTCAGGAAATTAAATTCATTATGTCTGGTTTAAGTTGACACAACTAATTACATTCATTAGAGCATAAGTGCTTTTGTGTGGGCATCGTATATAACCATGTAAATTGAATTATTTCAATGTAAGCATTGCGTGGATATTTGCGAAAATGCATATTAGTACCCAGCAGCGAAAAGACGATTGCACGACAATGCCACCAACTCCAGAGTAGACTTCAAAGTAATGCAATTGCATTACAATATGCATGAACTGCTTCTCAAATGTAATCAACTCCGTTATATCAAATACTAGGCCAATTTTTTTCGAATTACTTTCATTGATTGACAGGCAATTGATAGCGAAGCCTTATTTTACATGCATTACATTTTGATAAAAACCTTTCACTGGACAATTTTATATACATATCATCATTTCATAAGCTGCATTACCTTTTGCTAAAAAGTAATCTAGTGCTTAATTGCCGCATTACTCTTTAAAACGTTCTGCATTGCTTTGAGCGTAATGCTATGCTAGAGGTAATGCAGAAAGAGCGACATTTCTTCAATGACTGCGTTGATGAAAAGTAATGCAGAAAAAGCCCTCACCCTTGGGCCTTTATTGCCAATGTCACGCAATGTTAAATGTAATGCATACTTCAATTACTCCAGATTGTAATCAAATGCTATTACTTTAAATCGGTGAGGCATTCCATCCGTTGCTGGGTATTTATACGAGTACATATATGCATGTACGCATTTATGTCCGGATAAACGCATGCTCATGCATATATACATAGATATGTTATTGAGAGTAAATTAAAATTACAGGCAGCTTAAATTACATACATATAGTATATCGTCACGACACACGAATAAAGGCGCGCTAGCGTTTTGACGGCGAAAAAAGGCGCGTAAACAAATTTTGCGAAAAAAGATGCTTATGAAAAACTTCGGCGAAGTATGTTAAGAATCTTTGACGCTGGAATTTTTTTATGCGGCCTTTCGCCGTCATCTTTTGAGCTCGAGCCTTTATTCGTGTCTAGTGACGATATCGTTTAAAGTTTTATAGCATAGAAAAATAGTTATAAATTTCTAATAATCGCGTTACCAGGCGTTAGGGTCCAAGTTCGTTTCCTACACCGATTCACATAAATAACTGCAACTGTTTGCTGATGGCAGTTGACTCCGGAAGGCAACAAAAAAGCCATAAATATTTTTTGCCATGAAAAATCTGGGCCTGACGAAAACACCTGCGGTTCGTAAAATCTAAGTTCTTTCATCTGGGTGATAACAACAGACGCACTTGACAAATAGCAGTAGAATTTCTGCCAAACATTTTCATCCAAATTAAGTATTGGTTTTTCATTACGTTATAAAATAGTATTATTTGCACTCAAACTCACTGTTCATGATAAATGAGAAAAGTGCGAAATGGTATGTTTTCAGCTATTTGAAGCGAGAAGGTATAACATAAAATCTTCGTCTGAACAGCAAATAGTATGGTCCGATTTCATTAATTGCTGTGGTCCGATTTCGTTAATTTGGAAAAATTATTAATACATTCACTATAAAAAGACATGTGCGTCGCAAGTTACGATCGGTAAAATTTAAAACTGAACGTCCAGTTTGAGTTCAAACAAACCAATAGTCGGTAATTAGTC
>NW_023458556.1:15201972-15236772 GCF_013731165.1 Rhagoletis pomonella | reverse complement strand
AAAAAAAAACGCTTGCATGTAAATTCTTTGTTTGATACAGAGCTTTTCTTTGTTTGTTTGATTTAAGTATGCTATTAAATAAAATAGTATTGTGACGGATTACATTCATATGTATGTAAGTGTTTGCAGCTTATGGTACTCTGCTAACGTTCAAAGCGGTTCGGGCAATCGTGCATATAGCTTTTTTGCTGGTAAATACAAGTACTTACATACGTACTTAACTTAATAGGCGTTGTAATTGCTGTTGTTATGACTTTAAGTATTTAATACTTCATAATTTTTATATGCCTTTTGTTAATGTTGTTTGCTAATAATCTTTTTTATTGATTTTACACACAAGTATTTATCGATCTCAATGCGACGTTTGAGATATTTTGAAAGCAGAAAGGAGAAAAAAAACAGTACACAGACACGCTCCGAAAAAGGGAAAATATAAGCTAATACTTTTGTTTTCTCCGTTTATGACGGTGGTATCGATGGTCGCAGGAGCGAGTCCTTTAACTAGTTGCGAGTCGAGGAATATCTGGTCTATGCTTAAACAATTTCGTTATATTTTCCAACATCATTTAACCGAGACTTACATATCCGAATTAAGTATTTAGTTTGGAAGTAGTCAGTATTTTGTGCGCAGCTAAAATGTCACCACGAAAACATAAACTCCTACTTATGCACGTATTTTCCACTACGTGGTCGATTGCCTTGAAGAAAATAAATTCAGAATGGTATATAAGCAACCAATAAAGATAAAAGAATTGCATGACCTTGAACTAAGGCGCTAAAGTGGGACTTTAGTCATTGTTAACTTCTAACATGAATCCTGTTTAAAGACACAAACTCACGAACAGAAGCACTCCGTAGTGGAATAACAAACTTGTCGGACTTCTAACAAACGGCCTAAGCCCTTTTATAGAGCTAAAATAGCCAGTGTGTGCGGCAAACGTACAAACATGATCTCACTGAATGCAGTTCGGAGATTAGAAATGCCAAAATAAACTTATGGACTCACTTCTGCACAAGGAAGAATAAACGCGCATTAAAGCAATATGTTTCTGGAGACACTTTTTCACGCGAATTTAGATAAAAAGATCATTGGCAGAGGACTAGAAACTCGCCAGAGGATCTTTCGATAAAGGTATGTAGAAATAAGGTGAGCTTTAACTGCCTCCGCGCCTAGCTCATCTTCAGAAGGAACTCTCCCACTTAACGCTTAGTTGTATCCCCAAGGGAGGGAGAAATCATATTCCGAAGAACCGATCTATCAGCATTACATCATCTCAACTAAAAGTCATGTAAATATTTAATCATACAAGGGCGTATAAAGTACAGTTTTCTAGCGATGAATAGTTTGCCTAGCCAATATTCATATCTACCATGAAAGTCCACCAGTCTAGCACTTCAGAGTATAAGTGGAACAATTCACAATTCAATCAGAACAATTAAAAAGTCGTTGCTACATAGTTACCTGGTCTTTGGGAGTGCATTTGATAAGTCGCATTTCGCGCGGCGAACCGTATGCAGAAGACGGCACTGTTAATTTTAAAAATCTTTTGGAGTTATTTGTGAGCACGGTTGCCACTTTGGTACAATTGTACCAAATATGGCCCTTTTTTCTCCGTTTGGGCCTTTGGACCTGTTTTGTTTGTTTTGGGCCTTTTTAAAGCAACGTTCGTTTGAATAAGCAGTACACACGGTATAAAACTTTATACAAAATTTAGGAAATTTCAAATTTTCAACTTTTGTATCTGAATCTTTAAAACATTTTTGGGTATACAGTTTTATAGCCCATACTATTTTAGTTTAATGAAGTGCAAGTTTCAAACGCCCGAAAAATCGCGTTGATTTTTGAGAATTTTCGTTTGGAGGCTGCTTTTGCGAAGTTTTTTTCTTTTATATGATAACTGCAATTTAAAAAACTGGCGTTGATTTTTGAAAGTTTTGTTGCTGACGGTCTCCCGTATTTTATTTCATAAGAAATTCATGCTTGTATGGAAAAAAGTACAAAATCCATTACAAAAAAAAAAATTTTTTTAGGCGGTTGAAACTCACACATGACACATTACACTAAAATTGTAAAAATTGAAATTTTGTTGAAAATTGGTCGAATCTTTCTAAATTTTGTATAAAGTTTGAAACTGTTTATATGGTTTTGGTTAAAGCATGGACGGTATTTTTATAGAAAACTAACAAACAAAAATTTATTCGAAAAACATTACGAATACATATTAAAAAAAAAAAATCAATCACTTGTTTGAGTCACAGTATATAATTGTTTGGACGACAAAAAATGATAAATATTTTTTTATTTGGGGCCTTTTTTACTTGTATATTGTGGTAAACAAAATTTTGATGAAGTGGCAACCGTGTTTGTGAGTACGCCACTTATGGTAAACAAGCAAAGTTGTTTTAAAAAAGAAAATGTACGTATATTCACATGTAAATAAAACCAGACGTGTGCTCTCGGTGAGACTTGGACTATTTAAGGCCTTTGTTGTCTTCTGAACTTAACTGCGTTTCAATATTAAAACCCAATTAACTCAGTGCGCCTTATTAGGACAAAAATATGTCGCAGGTTATTGAATACAACTTTTTTCTACTTTAAAAGTGTTTGCGTGCAAAAAATATTATAAAATATGCCAAGCTTTTGCACTATTTGGTATAGCGCCACAAATATGTAGAACAAAAAGAAATAGTTATATGCAAAAAACAAAGAAAACCTTACGCCTACACTGGTAATCCGCAAATAAGCAAAACTATATTTGAAAGTCATACGAGTATTCATATAAGAGTAAGAGTAGTTACTGTATTGTTTGATAATTGTTTGCGGAGGTGTCTACGAAATACAATTAAAATAGCGACTGTTTACTTTTGTCATGCTAATTTGCATATTCTCAGATATACTTGCATAACCAACACCTTTTTTGTGTACTTCTTCTTATAAGGTCAGTTGCTCGCGCCCGACCCATTACGAGCACGTAAATGGTTAACTGACGTTGCAAACTGCGTCACTGTTGAGCGTGTTTAGCGTGTTTAGCTACAGATAGAAAGCTCTTTTTTTTGAAGCTGGCATAGATACACAGTGTCATTAAATAAGTAAGTAGTCAGTAAAATTGGCTGAGCTAAACGTTCGATGACTAAACGTAAATTAATACGGAACGTAACATTTACTTGAACCGATTGATTGCGGATATAATATAAGCAAAGGGCCATTTCAATATATTAAGCAAGTAAGAATGAACTAGAATGAGTGAAACAAAACTACTGCTCGACTAGTACTGATCAGAAATGAAATAGACAGATGCAATAAGCATTTCTGAATGGTGAGGTAAAAACTTTTTGTATTATTTCACATTACTCTTCAATTATGTGCAAAAAAATCAAACAAAATATTTTGGGTGAATAATTTTTTTAGATTGTGATAAAAAAAATAAATGAAAAAAATTGTCCCGTCGTTTTTTTTTTCTTTGTTTTGAGATAATTACATATCCTGTTTCATTGGTGCACATGATATCTTCATGAGCTGAAGCTACTATTTAAGGCGAGAAAAAAATGTGCTTGATATTTTTTAAGCCGGTTTTTCAAATTTTTCAAGGTGGTTTCTTACTATTTATTCGTAATTTATTTTTCGGATTGTTTCCTTAGTGTTTTCGCCTTCAATATCAAAAAATAAATAAAAAGTACTTAATAGTTGTTTGCTACTCCCAAACTCCAAAACTGTCATTGTTTTCAAAGCAAAATATGATACAGAGGCACCCAACCGGAAGACGTGTTGTTGATAGTCCTGCTCAACTTACATTCTACGCGGTCAATGTATAAATAACAGTAAGAAGAAAGTAATTGATTCTTCTGTTCTAGTTAATAAATAGAATAGTTTTTTTTTTAGTTTGTAGAAACATTAACACTATGCAGTTTTGTAGAGCATTAAATTTTAGTATAATAAAGGGCAAGTTCGCATTGATTTTTAATAAATTTTTTCGCTAGCATTTCGAGAACATCAGCATGCTAAATATTTATGTGTTGGTCTTAGCCCTTTGCAACTTGCACTTTATCATACTAAAATTGAATGATCTATAAAACTGCATCATCAAATTTTTCTTTAAACTAAAAAAAAATTATATTCAAAAATTTGTATTGTTATAAGGTCATAAATAACAAAAAAAGAAATTATTTTGCTGAACATTTTTTATAACACTTCAATTTGCTTTTGTGAAATAATTTTTTCGTTTTGGGGGAACCCTAATATTTCTTTTTAACTACTTTTTGTAAGGTAACATTTTTTAATTGGAACAGCAGAATCGATTTTATTCAAAATTGCTACTTCTACATTTTGCACTAAAAATTTGATATAATCAAATAAAAATTTCAAAACTGTGCTCAAATGGCATCTTGCAAATTTTATAAGCATTAATTTAAAGTGATCAAAGAGGTTGAAAAAATGCACCACGGTGCATGTCAAATGTCATCGCCGAAAGGAATCGGCCCGATTATTTAATGGGGTACAGACTTCAATGAGGAATAAACCCTTTTTCAAAAGAGTAGAAAGTGCATAAGTGTCCAGCTATTATTAGACTATGGTTCTGCCTCTTTGAGGTAGGTTTCCTACAAAAGCTACATATTTTAAAATTTCACCAAGAAAACTGCTGTTTCCCAACTTCTGGTTTCAGAGGTCAAATAAGTTAGCCAAATCTTGCCTTTTATTTAATTAAAAAAAAATCTACAATTTTTCGTTTTCACTTCTACTTTTCATAGAACAAAATATTTAAGCAGACGCGGTATGGCACTACACCAAAATGGAACAGCTGCGAAATAATAAATGAGATACATTGCAACTGTCCACAACAGGAAAATAAATGCAAACTTCTGTACGTTAATGTTGATGCATGTTTAGTTTTAGTTCAGCTGCGGCCAACAGTTACTCAGCAAAAAAAAAAAATGATTTATTGGAAAATTTTAGGGGTATTCTCGAAGTCTTGCAAAGCCCTTACACGGTGCACGGATTGCACGGTTGGCAACCCTATCTCATATGAAAACCGGTTTTCCATGCAATCCTTGCAATCCGTGCACCGTGCAAGGGCTTTCCGAGACTTCGTGAATACCCGTATAGAAAAATTCATTGAATTGTGGATATGAAAAGCCACGCTCACAAAGATATTAATAGTTTTTGTAAGAAGCTGTAAATATTAAGTATACATTATCCACAAAAAGCCTAACTGCCGACGGTGTTATTGCATACATATTTGTTTTTCACTTATCAATTTTAAATAATTTTTTTAATGAATTTCATTCAACTCAAAGCTATTTACACGTTTTTAAAATTTTACACAAGCTAACATATACATACGTATATATTTTTTTATGCGCAAACACACACATAAGCACACATCAATGCACTAATCGTACGCATACGAGTACATACATACATGTGTATATGTACATTAGGGTGGTCCGAAATAAGGAAAGTCGGAATTTTAATACTTCGCCCCGTAGGATTGTTCTATATCGAAAAACTATACCACTATTTTTTATTTTACCATTTTTTTTTAATATTAAATATTTTTTGTTTATCCCACCTTGCATTTTCTGGCATTTTCTAGGGGTTTTGGCGGACATATAAAATATAGTTACTATGAAAGAAGGTTAAATAGATAACTGGGTACTATTATTGGGAATCTCCTGAAGAGAAACAGAGTTTGCTCGTCGAAAAATACTGATTTTTAAGAATTCTATACCATTTCCCATATAATGTGCATGGAAAGCTTTGGGCGACCTCTAAATATTTTTTGATTTTCGGTACAGAACAACCCTAGGGGGTGAAGGCATAAAAACTCGAACTTTATTTTTCCACAAGCATTTTTGGACCGCCCTAAGGTACATACATATACAATGTGATGCACTCATGCGAGTAGATGAGCATAGACACTCTGAAATGCAGCAATAATTTTTGTTTTTCTTTAACCACTTCATATTTGTTGTAATTCGTTTTTTTTGCATTTATTCTCACACATTTGTTTTATTCAGCTTGTGGATGCTCCAAAAAAAATCGATGCCAACCCAAAACGCAAAATAATTGGAAAAAGTAAAAACTGGAAAAAACAAAAAAAAAATAACAACACCTTCAAAAATTGCCAATTGATCAAATACAGCTGGCAGCTGCATTAACGGCAAATACAATTACACGCATACACGCACAAATTGAAACACAAATGTGCAGCAAAGTACATCAGCGCTGCAGCAGCTTGCGGCGCAAGTGCAAACAAGAATTCGCAGAAAGAGCGCTGCGCCACAACCACCCACTGACCCGGTAATGCAGATGTATACACACATACATATGTATATGCATTTGTATGTACATATGTGCACATGTGTATTTGTAAGTCGTTTTTGTTCAGTGGTGTTGGTGTTGCATGCAACTTCACTGCAAAGCAAAGTACCACAGCCAGCGGCTGTTGCATGGAACCACCAAGTCCATAAAATGCAGTGTTGCAGGTGTTTTTATGTTGTTGTTGCTGTAACAGCTCGACCCGGTAGCCAAATTTGCGCGCTTTCCAAATTTTTGCCACTTCATACACTTCTTTAAATGAAATCTCGCACAGCACAACACACACATGCGTTTACATAATGCGCAATAGAATTATTATTTTTTTTTTCACTGCAAATTTGTTATTTTTTTTCCTTTAAACACTTTCAATATTATTATTATTATTTATTGAAAGCAAAATATAAATAACTTCATATTTTTATTTAAAAAAAAAAAATATAAATAATAAGCCACTCACACACACCCGCGCAGCGATTTTCACCTTCTTTTATCGGTGGCTGGTATAGAACTGAAGCGCAAAGCACAAGCACATTTTCAGCGTGGTTCCCAATGAAAATATTCTAGCTTACTATTTAATCGAACTTGCTCGGCAGCGAACAGGTTTGCTGTAGTGGCTTGCATTTGCTTATGTCGCTTATGGACCATTTTTTGACCGGGAAATCAAAAGCATGTATGGATTGTACACACCCTCATACATATATTTATACACATTAAGGCGGATGTGCGTTGGTTTATAAGTGTGTGAGTTATGTTTATTAGCGGTTGGGGCATTGAGGCTTTTGATTTGCATTCAAATTGAATTTCAAAGATTGCAAATATTTTAGCGGTTTTAAGTGCTTTGAAGGGTTAAAGTTATTAGAACCGTTAAAAAATCCAAAAATTTTCGAAAAAAAAAACAAGAAGTTATACGTACTTTGCCGTTTTTCTAGATGGAGTCGTTTACAGCTTCTCAGGGGAAAAACAACTTTTAACAACTTCATACGCTAAATATGTAGGTCAAAAGAATATTGCTTTGCGATTTTTTAAACTTTTAAATGAAATTTGGGATGAAAGAGTTTTTTGGGTTATGGCGGATGGATTATGATGAAATTTAATGTCCAACGGTTCTTTGAGTCGCTGACTACAAAATTGAAAGCAGTTTTCAGAAATTCAAAATGCCGAATGCGGTGGTGAATAATAACAAAACTAAAATCAAAATTGGAAAACTCAAAATCTGTGACTAATTTGTTGTTTAAGTTTATACATATATAATCATTGACCTTCAAATTTTGATCTGTATTTCAAAAACTAATTCCATAAAGAAATGATGAAGTTCTTTTGAACCTACTTATGAGCAAATCTCTTGAGTTGTTTTTAAGTCTCACTCCCTTTACTCGCCTGAAAAAAAAATGCGAAAGCATTCTTCTTGCATTTATTTCAATCAATGGAGTTCCAGAAACAAGCGCAATAAAAAATAAATTAAGTATTTCAACAACTTTAGCCAAAATTACTCTCCTCTTTATTGTCACTCGAAAAAATCAAAATTTGTTTTTAAATAACTTTGGGAAGTTTTCAAATAGAATGTTCATGTTAGAGGCAATGAGAGTTGACGTCATATACAACATACCGGTAACTCTTCAAGACTGTGCCACCAAATTAAAAAAAAAAAATACATTGATTATAAGATGACGACGATTTGCGAAACAAGTAGCACACTATTATGTTGAGTTAAGAATTTCGAAAAATCGCCTTGATTTACATGCGCTATTTGAGTCAGGTCACCAACGCCCATGAAGCTGAGAGTCTCCGCTTCCTCACGGGAAGACGGGACATTCACAAAGAGATTGTTTTATTGATTTTGGATCGTTTGCAAAAAAAAAAAAAACATCAAGAGGCACCCGAAGTATTTTCGCATGCTTTACTAAGGTGAAGTGACCTGTCAGCAGATCCATATCCAAGGAGATTTCTATTCTCCTCAGTTTAAAGCTGATAAATTTTGGCATGTTTCAGGAATTTAGGTGTTTCCATATTTCACTTGCTTCTGAGAAGAAGAGCAGGTATCCATCGGCATGCCTAACATTTTCCAAGACTGCGATAGTCGAAGCGAATACTCCTGTTTTGCAAGCTCGCCGGCCATCTCATTTCGAAATGTATTTGAGTGCGATATTATAGTAAGCATTTGCCTCTATTATCAAACACTCATTCGGTTTGGAAGACGGTACAGCGGTCCGGAAGACGGAGAGGCCTTTGTACTCCAACTTGTTCGAAGTACACTTCCCCACTTTCGCATTATTTAGGTCTTGTCGGATTTTCTGTGCCACTTTTGGTACTCACAAATTTGCCTTTCATTGAAAAAAACGACAAAAAAAGAACAAATACCATAACCCTTTTCGAAATGATGAATTTTTAATTTTTCTCGCTTCTTATATCTATCAAAATTTGAGTTTTCATAAAAAGTGGACTTAGCAACTTTTCTTTCTAAGCTAGCGGGGCATACATACGTATGTATGTATACATCTACAACTATTACTCAGCACATTAACTCTTTAACATTTACGTAATAAAACAAAATACCATTCTTTCATTATCACAATTGCTCTCTCCCGCTGCCAAATCGCAACAGCTGATTGCGACAAAAGCTCTCACAATTTTTAGGTGAGTGTGAGAATACTAGGCTGTTCGAAGTCGAACATGTTAGCTGCAACGGTAAAATAGTTGTTTAATGCGAACTTTCGTTCAAACACATACACACATTATGGAGCAACTCGTAAAACAACTACGCCAACAACAATGCAAACTTATAGTAATCAAGCAGTCAAGTGCAGAGTACATAAAGCAATGATAGCCAAAGCCAGATGCAGTAGTGGGCGAAGTTAAAGTAACCGACGTAGCAGCTGGCGCAGCACATGACCAACAAAAAAGCTCGCACACTTTTCATTTTCATTTAAGCCATTTATTGTCCTGAGTCTGATTTATGTACATAATACGTATGTACAAATTTACACTTTTTGGTGCAGTAACTGCTGCTGTTGCTGTTCTTATTGTCTTTGTCGGAAGCATTTCAATGAAAACCACAGCAGCAGTGTAGCCAGATGAGGCAACGAGGTAAACCGAAATACTGAGTACTACCACAAGCAAGCGTGCGATGAAAGTGTATATGTTGTGTGGCTGATGAGGGTGTTTAAGATGTCTAAAAGAATGTGAGAAATACGTAATGGTGGATATGATCCAGAGTGGGAATTGCAGATGAAAAATTTTAAGTAGATAATTATTCAGGTAGAATATTTTTGGATTGAACTGAAGTAGTAGTTGTAAAGAAGTGAATTAAGATTGTAAAGAAATGGTGTATTATAAAAAAATTATGCAAAACGTGTTCATCATTTAGTATCAAGCTCACAACAAATTAAATTACCATTACAATTACCCTCGATCACAATCTTAATTTTTTTTATTTGTTTGTTCGCCGGAAGCCCATATCCAATTCCTATGTAGAATCCTGATAATCGAGTTATTTTTTTTATGGATATATTTTTGAGATATTTTCATTTTACCATTATTCAGTTTTAAAAAAAGTGGCAAATGAGAGCTAACGAAATTCTCCAAAAAGAATGCTTCCGTCACTTTTCGATCGGCTTTGTATTTTCAGAGATAGTAGTCGAGAATTCTAGCTTTAATTTAAGCCTAAGTGAAAGGTTCTATCACCTTTCCTAGAGCTTCTCAAATATTGCAAAAATTTCGATTTTTTTGACGATTTGATCACGGATTTCTCAGCCCATCAAAAGCAGCTTTAACGTTTGCCGCACCAAAATCAGTGTCACCTTGTGTAATTCGCACGTTGATATAAAACTAGAAATTAAAAAAAAAAAAAAATAATTGAGAATAATCAAATAATTATACTAACCATGCAATTAAAAAAATAATAATAATTGAAAATAATCAAATTATTATATTAAGCTGTAGCAAAAAAAATCAAAAATAATGGAAAATAATCAAATATGTAATTAAATTAATCATGTAAAATAAAAAATTTAAGAATAGTTGAAAATGATAAAAAAAAAATTTTATTAATGTAATTTATTATTAGTCATAAAAAGGTGCAAATAATGGTATTTCATCATTAAACGATTTCCGAAAAAACCTCTTCAATTAGTAATCATTATGATTATTAATCATTATTTAACACGTAAATTTCATATGTATAAAAAATAATATTTTCCATAAAATTTTTTAATGGCGAATTTCTACTGGGCATTAAATAGCAAGAAATATTTTTCATTATTTATGTTGCTTGAAATTTTGCTGTAAATTTTGTTGTAAATTTTGTTAAAGAAATAAATATACGAGGCTTTTCAAAGCTCTACGAACTTTTTTGTTAGCTTTTGCAAAACTTGTTAACGTTTTTCTAGAACTTTTAGTCGTTTCGAAAACTCATAACGTTTTCAGAATCTTACGTTATCTTTCAGAAATTTTAATTTTTTGTTCGATAATTTTCAAGCCTGAAGATGTGTTTAAATCTTAAATTTAAATTTTGTGATTTCTTTAAACAACGAATAGTCACAATCGCTTCAGCCCAGAACATCTTCAACGAGGTACCCGCTGTCTTGGTAAGACCAGGTGCAAAATAACTTGGTTTTACTTGGCATATCCAATTGGCGTCGGTTGGCGCAAAAGATAAATAGCTCGCGTGAATGGCTTAGGCGGTTCCTATATTTGATATTGTGACGCATATATCGGAGCTTATACATACATTTTTATAATGAAACTTTTTATGAAAGGATCTCTGCTTCAAAGGACCAACCGCTTCCTGCTTTACTTATTGAGTTTTTACATTAAACAACCTTAGAATTGAGCGTTTGTATCTCCTAGGCCAATTTTTCCAGCAGCGTAGACTTACCAAAAACCAGCTAGTGCTTGCTCCCTCGAATAAATGTATGCCGGAAACGGAAGGCTGTCATGCACTGACACGCACTCGACAACGAGTGTGTACATGTATGCGCAAGCACTTGTGCACACATATCCGCCAACTCGCCAACAGACCAAACTTCCGCATACACGCGTGCCAAGCCAATGGTTATGTAAAAGTTAAATAAATAGAAATGCAAGCGCTTTTGTAATAAGCGCTTAAATGCAACGTTGCATATGTATATGTGTGCATTTATATGAGAATCTGTTTTATTTGCTCTTTTCGCAGACCAAATTACAAAGTCAAAATACTAAATGTTTAAAAAAAAAAAACCAAACTCGCTGTATCACTTTCGGCCACTTGAGCTCAAGTGTGTGAGTGTGTGTCTGAAGTAATTTTTAAGCTTGAATGCATGAGTGTGTGTGTATGTGTGTGTGTGGCAAAAAGCTTAAAAATACCACATAACAAGCGGTAGTGCAGCAGCTCTCCAAAAACCGAGAAGCTTTTGTTCGAATGCCAGTTGCAAATAACTGCATGCAAGTTGTTGCTGCAAAAGTGCTCCTCAAATACATGTACGAACATGAAAAATGCACTGAAGTGAGAGCTCGCCCGAGTGCTACGTACAGTATTCGACCGGCAGTTTGGTGTTGCGTTGTTCAGTAAGCTACAATTTTAGTGGCACTTAAAAGTTCATAAAATGGACAACACACGTGTCGTAGACAGCAATACCAGCAGAAGGGATTGTAAAAGAGAGCAAGCACCAGTAGCAATGCAGGAAGTTTTATATGCAGCAAGTACTTAGGCAGCTGCGCCACCCAGATCCGAATCAACCAAGTGCATTGCACAAGGGAATTACCGTATGAAAAATTCATAAACACGATTTCATTTTCAGCACACAAAGTGAAGTACGCTGAAGGGCGCTGCTGCTTAAATTGCATGCCCGCCGGCTGTTGGTTGGCCCAGCGGATTGGCAGGTAACTCTTTATTTATTTACAGCTTTCATATGTTCCGTTTTTCAATTTTACATGCAAATTTGTTTTTTTTTTTACATTCGCTATTTTGAAATAAAGGTTTTTCATACAAGACCATCTGCTGCCAATCAATGTCTAGGTGTTCTATTTATGTTCATATTTTTATTTTTGAAAACAAATATTTTCCCATAACCAAACCATATGAGGGTGTTTTTGGTTTTTGTTACATGGCGCAACTGTACGCAGTGACATTCAACAAACAACAGCAAATATGTCTCTGTTTAAAATCGTTGTAGATGGATTGATGTGAGTTGTCGAGTGGTTGGTGATGCCATCATATTGGTTTTTATTGTCACCATATGGACAGAAAAGGTACAAACAACAACCTAGTAGGTACTTTGGACAGACATTGGACATTCGAATGCAGCAGAAATGTTTAGTGGAGGTGAAGCTCAACCAAACACCTAGTAAGAGATATGGTAAGATTAGGGTGAGCCACAAATATTGTGAAAGCGAAAAACCTCATACAAATTTCAATAACTGAGTAGGCTTTCAAACCGATTATTGAAACTAAAACTTTTTTTCTACGCGTGATAAAAGTATTCTTTGAATCATTTCAGGGCTAGTATGGTTGCTTGTAAAATAGTGCATAAAAAATTCGGCAAAGTTGAAAAAGGCAAACAAAGTGAACAAAACCTATGTTAGCTGGGCAAATACACACAGATCTCTCAACCTTTTCAGGACTAAGGAAAACTTGTTTCAGAAAAAATAACCCTATCCACAAGGATATTGTATTAATTCTAGGGGCTTTGTTTTTTATAGTTTTCGAGGTAATATTAAAAAAATACCGATATTATAAAAAAAAAACATTTTTCCTAAAGATACTATTTTTATCAAAATCATAAATGATCTTCTGGAGTTAAATTCGATAAAGTTACAAAAAATTTAAAATCAATAACTTTTTGGGAACATTTTTTAGTATTTTTTTGGGGACAAATTATTTTACCAAAATCACAATTTAGCACACATTATAAAAAAAGTTTAAAAACATTTTTGGGAGAAATCATTTTTTTTGGTAAAAAAATTTTCTTTTTCGGTATTATTATTTTTCCGAAAGATATAAGCGATCTTAATTTTACAGTAGATAATATATTTTGAGAAGTTAGAAAAAACTTACAAACATCAGAAAATATGATTTTATGGCGAAAATATATTTTTTGTGCAAAATAAAATCATATTTTCTGTACAAAATAATGATAAAATGTCCTTATTAGAAAAATATTAGGGCAATTCATCTAAACGCATAAATGCCGCGTAAACATATAATTTTGTATAGAAAACCGGTTTATTTAGGAGGCATTTTAAGCGTTTAGGTGAATACCCATATTATTTTGTGGGCTAAAATGATTCTCACTAAAATAAATGATTTTTTAATACTTTTTAGGAAAAAAATTATTTTGCCAAAGTTATAACTTGACAAATAATTTTTTGGAAAAATAACTTTTTTCGGTAAAATGATAATTTAATTTTAATTTTATTTAACTATTTTGAGACATTGTAAAACACTTTCCAAACATGAAAAAAATAATATTGTAAGGAAAAACAAACGATGTTTAACCGGATATTAGTGTCAACCAGGCTTTGAGAAACTGGCCCTTATTCGCCAAACAAAATTGGGTTAAATGTCACTCATACGCCACGTACTACTGTCTGAAAACTTCAACTTTACCTAGAAACAAGTACAAGCGAAACACAATATAAAGGAACCGACATTATTCACATGATTTCTGAGTACTACTGGTCACAAACACAAATGCAATAGGAAGCAAAAGTTTTTAATAAAACAATAAAAATAGCTGACTTCGATTTCCTTTTTTCATTATTTTTTACATATTTTATTTCGGAGAATCCATTTTCATTCAACGGGGAGAAACGTATAGCTCACTTCCTTACATATTTATATCTGTATATCATTTGATAATTAATCATTTAGTATTTCTCATATTTGCAATTCAAAAATGAAATTTTATCAAAAAGTGATGCAGGACGTATGAGTAATATTTTAGCCAGCTTTAATTCGCGAAAAAATGGCCTGACGACTATTTAGCATAAGGCGAAAATTTTACTGGGAATCTCTACGAAAATCTCTTCGAGAGAAAGGGAGAAATTGTTTTTTTTTTCAATTGATCTTGCCTTGTATGGATTAACCTGATACTCGGAGTTCGAAATCACCAAACCGTGCACCAGTATGGGTCTTACTAATGTGATGATCAGGATTTTAGTAGCATACGAATAATCTTTTGAGCATTAATTTAAAGACAGAGGTCAAGTTTGAGATCCTTTCTATAAGAAAATTGCTGCCCAAATTAGCATGATATTTAAAACAAAAACTTTGTTCAATTAATGAGTTTGATTGGTAGCAAAAGTTTCAAATAATTTAAGAATAGCAGAAAGCTATTTTATGGAAACAAATTGTAAAATGTTGTAAAGATGTTATGCCTAAATGACCACTTAAATGATTTCGGAAAATATAAGACTTTATTAAAACATACACTCCTAGTCATTTGAAATGTAGACCCATTTGTTTAATATCATTTTTTTTTTATAAAAATTCTGCATATTCTATGCCTAAATCCGATTTTAAACTTTTCTACAAATTTAAAAAACCTGTCATCAAAGAGGTGTGCTATCTTAATGGCCAGCAGTGCTTAAGGTACTAATACTTTTTAGGAAAATTTTGGGTTTGCAGTTTTGTAGCCCATGCAATTCTAGTTAAATAAAGTGCAAGTCTCAATTTGATAAAAACAATACCATTGATTTTTGAAATTTTTTTGTCGATATTAAACCTTATTTCCTTTTTGAATGAGTCACAACGCAATTGAAACGAGGCACGAGTTCATAGAAAACTATGTTTCAGAGCCAGTAAATACTTACTTATTTAATTTTTTCTAGATTATGTTTTGTATTTCCGAAAAAAAATCACTCATACGCCATGCCATGCCACACCCACTGCATAGTAAAATTAGCTACTAAATATTAGCTTCGCCTAATGCAATACAAAATTCCAATCGAATATTCAATATTACTTAAAACCACGCTGCTCAAAGTGCGTGCAAGCATTAAATATTACTATTTTAATGTAGTCATTTGATTTAGTGCAGCAGAAATCGGATACAGCTCAGAGCTTATAGGCATTGCCCAAATTTTTCACCGTTACCTTAATTTACTTTATACCTTTTGACTAATACATATTGAAGCAGCAGATAATAAGCGAAACTAGGGCCAATTTCTTTGAAAGCAAACAAAAAATAAATAAATCACAATCTTGCGTGCTCGGCGAAAATCAAGCTAAGATTATTTTCATTTTTTTACTGAACTCTCCTCGCGCACGTGTTCTGCATCAAAATGCCCATTTTAAAGTGATTTCATCGTTACCTCGGATTACAGAAAGTCGATTTGATATGCAAAATAGAGGCAGAAACTTCTTTACTGGTCAAGTGTGAAATCGATGCGTCACTTTAGTGCCTCCAATCACTTATTTCGTTGTTCGCTTGCTTGCATATATTTATGTACATACGTACTTATATATATTCTATGGCTTACTTGCTTTAAGTTCTGAGTTTCGTTTTGTGTTTATTGAAGTAGGTAAGTGCCATTGGACATGCTCGTTGACTCGCCAAACATGGCGCGCATTTGACGACACCTTCCTGATGGCGTGTCATTTCTCTTAGTGAGTAGGATCGGCAATGCCGCATATTGGTGAATATGTGACCGCTAGTATAGCGGAGAGAAATGTTGTTCTGTGCAATTAGAACACAAATTAAAAGAAATAGCTACGAGTATATTTAAATGTTTAAAATAAATTTTAGGCATGTGTTTTAAATTTTGTGCGCTGCAATTCGGCATCTTAGAGATTAAGAGAAGAATATTAAATCTGCAAAGATTAATTTTATAGTTTCAAAGGAAAAAATTATTGGTGGAGGTTTTACAGTCATAATTAACCGAGGATTCCAATCTTATGCTCTAATGACCAATGAGCCCAAAATAAATACTTCGGTGAAGGTAGATTAAAAGAACTTTACATTCCAACAAATGAAGCAAGATTTTTGAAAAAGATGCAGCGGGTCTGTTACATACATGAGTTGAAAGTCCATCAGAAAGGACAGCAAACCAAATCTAGTTAAAGATTTGGATATCTGGTTCTGATAGGCAATGAACGCTGCACAGTGTGCTTTTTGAACACTCCATTCGAACTAGTCGTAGCGCTTTCGACAGAAGCAACAAAATGGTTTTGAAAGCTAATATTATTGACTTTCATGGAAAAATAAAGCCATTGAACCAAAATTACTCCTTGACCTTAAAAAAATTGGTCAAAAATTATGCTCTTCTATAAAAAAAAAACATCCAAACTCCACAGTATTTGACCAAAAAAAAAGTATGTTTTTTTACAGTTATTATTATTGTTTTTGAGACGAGAAGTGCTAGCTGGTGATGATGGGATTATCTGGGTGATAGGAAATCCTCGTTTATCAAACGAGTTGTCTCTAAACCTTTAAAACTTCAAAATTTTCACAGATTCACAGTGCGAAATTTGCGACAGATTTTTTTTTTCAAAAAATTTAGAGTCAATTTCTTACCCAATTTAAGAACATTTTTTTAAAACCATGGATCGGATTTTAAAAAACATTGTCTATGCTCGAATTTAAAGGAGAAAACTTGTTCTTTTTCTTTCTTTTTTTGGCGCTGTAACCGCCTAAGCGATTTTGGCCGAGTTCAGCAAAGCACGCCAGTCGTTTCTCCTCTGTGCCAACTGACGCCAATTGGAAACGCCAAGTGAAGCCAAGTCCTTCTCCACCTGATCTTTCCATCGCAGTGGGGGCCTCCCTCTTCCTCTGCTACCACCAGCGGGTTCCGAGTTGAATACTTTCAGAGCTGGAGCGTCGGTGTCCATTCGAACGACATGGCCAAGCCAGCGGAGCCGCTGTATTTTAATTCGCTGCACTATGTCCATATCGTTGTAAAGCTCATACAGCTCATCGTTCCATCGTCTGCGGTACTCGCCGTCGCCAACGCGTAAAGGACCGTAAATCTTCCGCAAAATCTTTCTCTCAAACACCCCAAGAGCCGCCTCATCGGATGTTGTCATTGTCCATGCTTCTGCGCCATATACCAGCACGGGCATGATGAGTGACTTATAGAGCGCGGTTTTCGTACGTCGAGAGAGGACTTTACTCTTGAATTGCCTACTCAGTCCAAAGTAGCACTTGTTGGCAAGAGTGATTCTACGTTGGATTTCAATGCTGACATTATTATCGGTGTTAATGCTGGTTCCCAAGTAAACGAAATTCTCTACTTTCTCGAAATTGTAACTGTCAACAGTGACGTGGGTGCCAAGGCGCGAATGTGCTGACTGTTTGTTTGATGACAGGAGATACTTCGTCTTGTCCTCGTTTACCACCAGACCCATTCGCTTTGCTTCCCTATCCAACTTGGAAAAGGCAGAACAGACTTCGCGGTTTTTGTTACCGATGATGTCGATGTCATCGGCATAAGCCAGCAATTGCACGCTCTTGTAGTAAATTGTTCCTGAGCGGTTCAGTTCTGCAGCTCTTATTATCTTCTCCAACATCAGATTAAAGAAGTCACATGAAAGGGAGTCGCCCTGTCTGAAACCCCGTTTTGTGGCGAACGGCTTGGAGAGGTCTTTTCCAATTCTGACGGAGCTGGTGGTATTGCTCAACGTCATTTTACACAGCCGTATGAGTTTTGAGGGGATGCCAAATTCAGACATAGCGGCGTATAGGCAACTCCTTTTAGTGCTGTCAAAAGCGGCTTTAAAGTCGACAAATAGGTGGTGAGTGTCGATCCTTTTCTCGCGGGTCTTTTCCAAGATTTGGCGTATTGTGAATACCTGGTCTATGGTGGATTTGCCAGGTCTAAAGCCACACTGATAAGGCCCAATCAGTTCATTGACGGTGGGCTTCAGTCTTTCACACAATACGCTCGATAAGACCTTGTAACCTATGCTTAGAAGGCTGATCCCGCGGTAGTTGGCGCGAATGGCGGGGTCACCTTTCTTGTGGATTGGGCAGAGCACACTTAAATTCCAGTCGTCGGGCATGCGTTCATCTGACCATATTCTGCACAAGAGTTGATGCATGCACCTTATCAACTCCTCGCCGCCGTACTTGAATAGCTCAGCTGGCAGGCTGTCAGCTCCAGCGGCTTTGTTGTTTTTCAGCCGCGTTATTGCTATACGTACCTCGTCATAGTCAGGCGGTGGAACGTCGACTCCGTCATCATCGACTGCGGGCTCGAGTTCTTCTTCTCCACAACTTTCTGTGCTGCTGCCATTTAGTAGGGCGGAAAAGTGTTCCCTCCATAATTTAAGTACGCTCTGGACATCAGTTACTAGGTCGCCATTATTGTTCTTACAGGAGTGCGCCCCGGTCTTTAAACCTTCCGTAAGTCGCCTAACTCTCTGGTAAAATTTTCGGGCATTCCTCCTGTCGGCCAGCATTTCAAGCTCTTCGCACTCACGTATTTCTGCCTCTCTCTTCTTGTTGCGGCAAATACGTCTCGCTTCCCTCTTCAGATCCCTATAGCGGTCCCACATAGCGCGCGTTGCGCCCGATCGCAGCGTGGCCCTGTAGGCGGCATCTTTTTTCTCTGCAGCTTCCTGACACTCCTCATCGTACCAGTTGTTCTTTCGGGCTCGCTGAAATCCGACTACTTCTTCGGCGGCGGTACTTAATGAGCGGGAAATGTGGTTCCACTGCTCGCATATGTCTGTTTGTTGAAGAGTGCTCTCTGAGAGCAGGTGTGAGAGTCGAATAGCGAAAGCGCCGGCTGTCTGTCGTGATTGCAGCTTTTCGACGTTAAGCTTTCCTTGCATATTTGGGCGCACATTTTTTGCTGCACATAGGCGGGTGCGTATCTTGGCTGCAACAAGATAGTGGTCCGAGTCGATGTTTGGGCCTCGGAGTGTGCGTACGTCTAAAACACTGGAAGCGTGCCTTCCGTCTATCACAACATGATCGATTTGGTTTCTCGTTTTTCGATCCGGAGACAGCCAGGTAGCTTGATGGATCTTTTTATGCTTGAACCGAGTACTGCATACTACCATGTTTCGGGCCCCGGCGAAGTCGATCAGCCTCAATCCGTTGTCGGACGTTTCGTCGTGGAGGCTGAATTTTCCGACGGTGGTTCCAAAGATCCCTTCTTTGCCCACCCTGGCATTGAAGTCGCCAAGCACGATTTTGATATCATGACGGGGGCAGCGCTCGTACGTGCGCTCCAAGCGCTCATAGAAGAGATCCTTGGATGTCTCATCCTTCTCTTCCGTCGGGGCATGGGCGCAGATGAGCGAGATGTTGAAGAATCTCGCTTTGATGCGGATTGTGGCTAGACGCTCGTCCACCGGGGTGAACGACAGTACTCGGCGACGGAGTCTCTCTCCCACCACAAATCCAACTCCGAATTTGCGCTCCTTTACATGGCAGCTGTAGTAGACGTCGCAAGGCCCCAGACATTCTTTGCCTTGCCCCGTCCAACGCATTTCTTGGATGGCGGTGATGTCAGCTTTTGTCCTTACGAGGACATCAACCAGCCGGGCAGAGGCACCTTCCCCATTAAGGGTCCGGACATTCCAGGTGCATGCCCTCAAATCGTAGTCCTTTAAACATTTGCCGTGGTCGTCATCATAAGGGGGGGTCTCATCCGAGGCTTTGCCTTGCTTCTTCACTGGAAGTGGTTTTTACGTGGCGGGTCCCAAGCCCAGCGCACAACCCATTGCTGGGACGGGGGTGGTTTCGCAACCAAATACACGTTTATATAGCGAGCCGCTTGCTCCAAGCAGACACCCGCTTGCAGCCGCACCTACTGGTGAACAGACGCTGCAGACTTCAGTGAGCCCTTAAACCGAATAAGTCAGAGTGGCCCCACCGAAGCTCCCTCTCTTTCTGCCGTGACCCAAGGCTCCACTCGGATTGGTTACCGCATCTCGCACATGGGTTGCTCACGTTGCCCAGAGTGCGCGAACGAGGACGCAAGAGTCGGGATTGAGTATAGCCATGCAACTGTAACTGCATACCCAGCGCAATGACTATACCCCATTGCACTCCTTTGTTACTTTTTATAAATAGCATAGTTATGATGAAAGTCGAACAATTTTGGTTCGGTAATTATTATTATTCTTTTATTATAACAGCCATCATATTTGATCGGCGATTTTGAATTTCACGATTATAAAAGAATAAAGTTCTTATTCTTCTTTTTGGTGATTTAACCGCCTAAAATCATTCGAAAAATCTATGTTGAACACAAAAATGTTTTTACCATCTTTAAAATCTAAAATGTGCCCCCAATAAAATAATATGTATAGTTCGATGGTTTCTTTTCTTTTTGTTACTTTTTTAAGCCAGGCCTAGACAATTATTTCTATAATCTGTTTCAAGTATTTAACAAAAATATTAAATTCTGTAAAGAATTTACTCTTCTGGAAATTTTTGAACAAAATCAGTAAAAAATTCCCCACTTTGCGATGTTCCCCCTATTACGTTCCCAATGAATGAGGCGGCAGTTAAATAACTTTACTAAAATCAAACTGTAATACTGGTGACCTCATTAACTGAAGCATTTATAAAATGTATATTTATCGCAATAAAAACCAATCGCTGCCCATGTTTATTAAAGTCGCAATTTATTTGCATTTACATGGCATTAGATATCGGTAGTCTCAACATATCTCTGTTTTTTTTTTCTAAATACTACTACAAATTATTTTGTTTACAAGCAATGACTACATATGTTGGTATGTACATTAGGGTGGTACTTAAATGTTCGAAGTAAATTTTTACGTTGATGCTACTATAGTCGAAGATATCACATATAAATTTTGGGGGCAAAGTTCCGATTCCTCTATGGAGACTCCAGAAATTAAAATTATATTTTTTTTTCATCTAATACCCAAAATCTATACGACCATGGTCGAAGATATCCCATATAAATTTTGGTCGGTTAAGGCGTGTCGCTCAGGGGTCAAATTCCAGATGACCCTATGAAAACGTCTTAACCGACTCCAAACGGGACCAAAATTTCTATGTGATATCTTTGACTATGGTAGTATCGATTTTGTTTATAAGATGAAAAAACAGTTAATTTTTGAGTCCGTAGAGACACCTGACCTTTGGCCCCTTTGCGGCACGCCTTAACCGACTCCAATCGGAATCAAAATTTAAATGTGATATCTGTGACCACCCTAATGCACATATGCAAAAAGCCAAATATTCAACATGCGTCAGTACCTAGTAACATACCTAACTAACTACAAGTACGGGACGCCATAAAATGACAAAGCCTGCATTACATTAAATCAATTGTTGGCAATATGTTTTTCAAACTTAACAAAGGTTATGAATTCACACATAACAAGTGAAACATTTCCATAATCATTTTTGTTTTTAACAAATAGAAAGGAAAAATAAAATAGCATAGCTTGCGGCAGGTGCTCAGACGGCAATTCGCACTCATACTTACTAGCTGATAATGTTGCTAGAGTTCACACAAGCACAACCATATACATGCATACCTTTAAGTATACATACGTACGTACATATGTATATTAGGGCCGTCAAAAAATAAAAAATAAAGTCAGAATTTTAATGCGCTCATCCCCTAGGATTGTTCCATTGCTTTTTCATTAATAATACCCATTTGCTTTTTTTTAAGATTTTTTACCACTAACGATTTTTTATTAGTCCCACATTGCATTTTTCGGGGTATTTTGGGGTTTTTTAGCGGGCCGATAAAATAAAGTTACTATGAAAAAATTGTTAAATAAACAATTGGATATTATTATTGGGAATCTCCAGCAGAGAAATAGAGTTTTCCGATCGAAAAACATTGATTTTCAAGAACTCTATACCATTTCTAGAAAAAATTGTTTTTCCCCATATAAAATACCTTGAAAACTTTGATCGCTTTGAGCGACGTCTAAATATTTTTTGATTTCAAAATAAAAAATAGGAGCGTATTTTTTCGGTAAAGAACAATCCTAGGGGGCTAGAGCATAAAAATTCCGACTTTACTTTTTCACATACATTTCTGGACCACCCTAATGTATATAAATTCATACACAAGTCGGTACAAAAGTACAAGTGCGTAGATTGCGGCAGCTACAAGTGCTACTGCAATCATATCACCAACAACACGCAGACATGCACGCATACATATCTACACTCGCGGCAGCACATTTGACCTGCCACTTTCGTCATTATAGTAAAAGCCTGGGATATTTCAGTTGTGTGATTTTTCTTTTTCTTTATTTTGGCGGCTTTTTCACTACTCTTTTGATATCATTTAATGAAAAAATATTTCACTGGTTTCGTGAATAAATTTCTGTGATGGGGAATATGGCTGGACAGATATTTTCTGCGAATGCTGGAAAAAATTTGCGTTTATTTTCTTGTTATTTTCCTTTTCAGTTTTCCAGCGAAATTTCAATAAGCATAAGTGAGGAAGAATCACGGCGAATGTCAGATGGTGAATTGGTGGTGGTTTTGAGCTTAATTAGCCTACATACATATGCAGTACTGCTGAAATTATGTGCAACTATATTCTCGCTTGTAAACACTTTTTTATATCTTACTAATGACGTGATTGAGGACTACTGATCCTACAGCTTTCTTAAAGAATGATATTGAGTCGGTTCAGTGCTTTTTAAATTGTTTAAAATATGGTATTTATTCGATTTCCACTATTTTGCAGTTTTTGCTTATATTAGGTAGAAAAAAAATTTACGGAAAGTTTTAGCACTTAGTTTAAAAGTTAAGTTATTAGTCCAGTATATATAAATTCGTCCTTTTAATACGATGTAACAAGGGATCAAAGGTTCGTAAACAATTGTTAAAGACAATACCTATCGAATGTGCAAAAACGAAGTTTTAGCAGCGCATAAATATCAAATAATTCTGATTTCTAGATTTTCTCTAGATTCGAAGCAAAAGTAGTATTTTCTGTCCAAAGCCACGGAGCGTTTCTAAGTAAAAAAAAAAACTTCAAATGTTCCATTTCATACAGAAGGCCTAGCATAGTGCGGCAGTGTTTTTGTTTTTACAGAATTGTTCCTGTGGCATACAATTATTTGTATAAAGGAGCAATCGATCTCTATAGAAAGTTAAGAAGTTGATATGTTTCACTTTACGGCAGAAGCGATGTAATTTTTGGTCTTTCTAACCCGACATCGACCTCGAACCAATGCCAAGGCTAGTTAAATCATGTTTAACATAGAAAAATTGTTGAAGTAGCCGCTTGACATATCATATTTCAGTCTAAACGAAAAAAAATTGTAAGCGAACCGATCTATTACGAAATCTGCAACAAATCTGGAGTGCATCCTTTTCAGACGATTGGATGTAAAACATCATTGGCGAAATTGTATAATTTTGACTTTTATTTTATATGTTTTGATTCTTGAATTTTAACTCCTGAAGATGTCCTTTAATGTTCACGAAAATAAACACAATTTATAACCCAAAGAACTTGTATTTACTAAGCTTTAAAAAATACTCGCCTCAGTTGGATGTGTTTTCATTGGTACTGTAGGACAAGAATTGAAGAAAGAAATTATAAGAAAAAGTGAATCGAGGCATTATTTCTCTGGAAGGCATATGCACAAACAAGAAATTGTTTGTGAGGAAAAAAAAGTAAAATAAAAAAAGAAAGCTTATTTCAACTGTTAAAGGACATCTTGTATGCGAGGTAAGTAGTTAATGAGAATAGCGTTGAACAACTTTAGATCATCATATGTCATATATGCATAAATACATATTAGTCAATAACGTTTGTTATCAAAGAATTCCATACACTTACTTTTTTCACCAGTTTCGATTCTTTTTAAACTGAAGAAAGCTTTTGAATGTAGTGCAAAGGTAGAGATGTGCGATATTTTTATTTTGTCCCGTAAAAAAGATTTTATTCTGTTTCATTAGATATGTTATCCTTTAGGGATAAAGGGAAGAAAGGATTTTCAAAAAACTAATATTCTTGTATTGGTATTTTATGAAACTACTACGTCTTGAAAATAGTACCAGACAAACAACAAGAGCTTCCGTACGCTCTAGTTTCCAAAGTTGATGACCAAATCCATTCCACGGCTTTAACGAATACAAATTAGGGCCTGTAGTGCTGTTCTCTAACCAGTTAGCGACAATTTTCGGATCGATATCGTAACTTTGCGACAAGTTTTACGATTTTGCTGTTTCGAACTATTTCTACCGAAAATTTTTAAATTTTATTTGCGATATTTGTCGCTGGGCTAGCGATTGTTTATTTTCAAATTTTTTATTACTAAAGATTTTTGATGGATCTCCACATTGCATTTTTTGGGGGGAACTATAAAAAACAGGTATTATTAAAAAATGGTTAAATAAAAACCTGGGTGTTATTGTTGGAAGTCTTCTGAAGAGAAACAGCATTTTCCGATCGAAAAATATTGATTTTAAAGAACTCTAAAGCATTTCTAGAAAAAATTGTTGTTCCCCATATAAAATACATTGAAAATTTCCAACGCTTTCAAAGACCTCAAAATTTTTTTATTCCAGAATAAAACAGGGGTATATTTTTTTCGCTATCGAAAAATCCTTAGGGGAGATAATGGCTGTCAGATGAAAGATTGCTAAGCCACCTTCAGATTGAACATTTAAAATATTACTAAGGTGTTTTACAAGCGTTGCCACCCGTTTAAAAATTAAATTCATTTAATTTAAATGAATTACTACAATATGTGTATTAATCGAAGGGTTTTTGATAAGGGTTTTAGTTCTAAACTACATGTATGAGAGTTGCCACCTGTTTGAAAAATCATATTCTTCTTGAATTAAAGAAATTTGATAATTGCAATATGTATCACAATATTTCGAAGAGGGTTGCCACCTGTTTTAAAAGTCGCGTTTAAATTAGAAACGTTCAGCTTGAACATGTAGAGTTTTCTAAGGTTTTTGAAGATGGTTGCCACCTGTTTTTAATATAAATTCCAACATAATTATATTATAAGTTTAATGAGTTATTACAATATAGGTTTTTATCAGAAGAGCCTTGAAAATGCTTTATTTCTAAGCAACATGTGTATAGCAGACACTCCACATGTTTGAAAATTCAAATTCAACTTGAATTAAAGTAACTGACGGTTTAAAAAATAAAATTCAAATTTTTAATCATTTCAATGAATTATTACAATATGGGTCAATCGAAATGATTTTGAAATGGCTTAATTTCTTAACTACATGTACATAAGTATGAAAAAGTAACACAAGAGGGAGGTTTAAGATAGTTTTAGTTTGAAAATATTTTGCAGATATTTAAAAATTTTAAAGTGTCTAGATTATCGCATATTTTAAGTATGTTGAGTTTATTTAAAATAAATTACACCTAATGTAGCACGTAGAAATTTCATACACTCAGCGAAGCGGGTGAGAAACGATCTAGTAAATAAATATATCGTTTAAAATCATCAATTAAGGCATAATTGTTACTTGTGATGAACTGCGTGGCGTATACGCAACTTTTGTTTAAGCGTAAACACAACATACCATTGCCAGCACCTTCCTACGAAAGAAGGGCAAAAATCGTTACCGCTTCAAGCGAAATTTTCTGAATTCTAAGCTTTCCACGTCCATTGCACATAAAATGCTTTGATGTAGCAAAACCACACAGAAACAAAAACTATAACATAAGCACACAAAAAATTATTTGATGTCAGGCTTAAGCCCCCAACTGTAGTGAGCACATAAAAAAGGAGAGTATTAAATACAAACTTCGTATATACAAATATGAGTAGTATATATGTACGCATGTAAATGCCAGTTGAGGTTCCATGTACAATTGGAAAAATCACTCACTCAAACACACATACATACAAGCCCCCCACTCGATGGAGTAAAACACAAAAGAGGAGAATGTATGTACATCGGATGAGATTGTATGGAAGGCAACAGTAAAATAAATAAATAAATAAAGAAATTAAAAAATACAAGAATATTATAAACTTCAACTTCACCAGCAGAGTTGGAGGAAGTCAGCAAACAATGTGGACTGTAAGAATATTCCATTTTTTTATTCGTTTTATAAAATCACATGTAGGTGAAAGGAAAAATAAATAAGAGGAAAACAATAAAGATTGCTACTGGTATTGAAATCAAAATAAATAGTGAAGAAGTTGTATGTACACGTATGTATGTATGTATGTTAATAGCTTTTAATAACATTTTCAAGGTAGCAGACTGTCACAGTTAGTTTGAACTTAGAAAATGGGAAACTACAACTGAATATAATCATTTATTCTGAGCAATTAGCGAAAATTCCCACCCTCAGGTTTTAACTTGAAAATTTGGTCATAATTTAGAGAAAAAACTAATAACTAAACGACAGCAAATGCTGTTCGAAATTCCATAAGAATTTCTTGTGGATGTAAATCTATGTTCGTATGGAATAGTAGCTTATGTCGAAAAGCTGGCTTTAGTATAATGCGGCATTCCCATTTATCCTTTAAACGCCTGCGAATTTTTTGATGAGAGTTAATATGAATATTGACTTGCTAGTATCGGAACTATTTCTTGCACGTTTATTTGCCCAAAGTTCTTCAACGGCTCGGTCAGTGAGTCATTCGCAATGGAAAGTAATTTTGTACCTTATAGGGTAAACGACGCGTTAAGTTTGGAAAACCTCTCCAAGGGTCTTAAAACTCTAGAAAAACGGTCGAATTTCGACAGTAGCTGGAACTTCTAGCTTACTGTAAATTTTTGGTAATCTTTTTTTTGCGTTTTATTTTTTTTTTAAATATTGTTGCTTATTAAATAGGTAATATTTTTTGTTAAATAAGATATCTATGTAATAATAAATAGATTGCTTACATCTAAATATGTATGTATGTCTATAAGCATAATGTAGTTTATTTACCATTTTATCGCCGATGCACAAACGAATTCACTATAAGGAAAAATGTATTTATAGCCACTTACCTGAAAATAAACAAAAGAAGAGTATTTTAAAAAAGTGTGGGAAGTTTAGTTATAAGAATATATTTACATATATAAGTAGTTTTTAAATAGATTGCGTTGAGAGATGTGCAGCTCATAAGAAAAACTTCTTGTTTAAATTTTTATTAAAGGTGTCTCAATTAAACATTAATATTATTTTAGCTAAGATTGGTATTTGTTGTATTTGCCCTTGAATTCTGAATTTTTATTCTGCACTAGTGGTACTTATGAGTTTTTTTTAACAGAAATGCAATGTATAATTTTACTGCACCAAACAAAAATAATAATAACAACAACAACAAGGGTAGAGGAAGGGAGTGTAAACTATTTGCTATGCAGAAACGCTTTTTACTTAAAAAGTTGTAAAATTATAAATGCTAAAAGAAAAGAATTGGTCAGCTTTGTCGGCTGTAAAGGTTTGATTTAAATGCCAAAAAAATATATTTTCAAAATTTTTACTTTTTAAGAAGAAATAAATTTAAATAATTATACTTCTGGTATTATAATATTAATTTTTATGAATAAAAAGTTGGTGTCTGTATTTTAGATTATTTTATTTAATACTAAATAGTTTTGAATTAACATTTTGAAGGTTTTTTTGGAATGTTGAACTTTTTCTTCTTTTTTTATATTACAAATAAATTAATTTTGGTAATTTTAAAATTTAAACTATTCCTCTTTGTAACTTAATTGCTGTGTTAGTGATAACATGTAGTATACGATTTTTCAAGAACCACACATTACCCGACTGTTTTCTGAAGTGGCACTTTTAAAACTTTTTCAGATTTACCGTACCGAAAAAGTAATTTACAATTTCGCATGCACCATCGTCGTAGGTTTCTTTCCTTTGCGACTGGGGTACCCCAACAATTCGAGATTTGTGCGATTATTGATTAAAAAAATTGTGGTGACCACAAGCTTTTTTGGCAATTGTCTCTGGATTTGTTGTTAGGTTTAATCCCCTCATAGTTGGTAATGGCTAAATGTGGAGGCCGAGCCCGATAATGTCGATGTGATCAGCAAATGCCAAATGTTGTACGCTAAATGAAAACGCAATCAACAATATTAATACTTGTTTAAAAAATTTATTTTTAAATAAGCATTATTAACCATTTTCAATTTTCATCAAACACAATTTTCGATTACAAATGTAACCATAAATACTTTTTAAAAACCAATTTGGCACATGTAATATTCCACTTAAATATCGGCGCATAAATTGCGAAAACACCAACACTCAGGCACACGCCGGCATTTAAAATATGCTAAATATTCTTATTTGAAGATGTACTGAATAACATATTTACATACATTTGGCTTAAAGCCAAATTAGTGATTTATTTTCAAAGCGGTATAAGTTAAATGCCAAACAAATTTGCAAAAGAGCAGCATAAGAGCAAATGCCGCAAGTGTTACAATGTCAAAGACAGTATAAGAAAAAAAAACAACAACATCTTAATAGTTCAATGGGCTACAAAACTGCATACCCAGATTCTAATTAAAAGCTCGAAATTTTTACGAAAATTTTTTTAATTTTTTTTTTTAATTGCATAGATTTTTAAGGCAGTGTTACTCGATAGATACATTTGTACAGATTTGTGCATTTTTACATTGGGCTATTGGTACAAAATAAAAAAAACAATTCTATTAAAACATTTAAACAAATTATGTTTCGTGACTGGGATAAAGAAAAATAATTGGGTATTCTCACAATTGGGATACGATTTGCACCAAATTTCGGCAAATACCCAATCGTGTGACACTGCCTTTAAACTTTACTGAACTAATCGGATGAAAATCATTTTTGAAATTTTTTTTTTAACCCTCAAAATTTTAATATCATACACTTCCATATTAGTCGATATTTGTTCGCGCGCGTGTGTATATTTATTCACGAATTTCGTAAAAAACTACGCAAATATCACTCTGGAATAAACTATCTAAATTAAAAATATCTAAGGTCATGGGCGAATAATATTGAAGCTGTGCTGTTTGGTGGGCCTCAAATAATACATTTAATAAATGCTTAAGTAAAAACTTCTTGGAAGCATGCGAGCAGATTTGGACACATAATTACCGTTCTCTCAAAAATCTGGCCCTACAAAAAATTTAAAATTTTGTTTTCAGCTAACTACCCCCTATGCTTAAATCTCTTGGTTCTTTTAGGCTGTAAAGCAGTGTAATAATTAGCTATAGAAATATTTTTTAGACTTCAAAAACTTTTATTTTGAGAATTGTTTTATAAAAGTCTTTCCATAATAGATGATAAAAAAGAATGTAGGTAAGCCTTAAAGGCAGGGTCTAGTCTCAAACTACGACTGAAATGACCTTATGAACTAGTCCCAAAATTGACCTGTACAAGCCCGTCGTTTACGACTTAAAAAATTTTTCTATGACATTTATTATGAATGAATTTTATAATAAAAGTAAATAAAGGAAAAGTTTCGAAAAATCGCGAAACATTTTAGTATACTGTTAAATCTAACATAAATTACCTAGTCATTTTTTATTCTTCCGAACCATTATATATTTATAAATCTACTAAATACATATCTAAGGATAGATTAGGTTCAAGTGACTGCTTTAAACAAAATCTTAATTATAAATCTTAAAAATAAACTTGTAGCTATGCATTTCTTCATATAAAAATATATTGCAGAAAATAAAATTCATTATGTCTGGTTTAAGTTGACACAACTAATTACATTCATTAGAGCATAAGTGCTTTTGTGTGGGCATCGTATATAACCATATAAATTGAATTATTTCGATGTAAGCATTGCCTGGATATTTTCAAAAGTACACATTAGTGCCCAGCAGCGTAAATCTGATTGCACGACAATGCCACCAACTCCAAAGTAATGCAATCGCATTACAATATGCATGAACGGCTTCTCAAATGTAATCAACTCCGTTATATCAAATATTAGGCAAATTTTTCGAATTACTTTCATTGATTAACAGGTAATTGATAGCGAAGCCTTATTTTACATGCATTACATTTTGATAAAAACCTTTTGCTGGACAATTTTATATACATATCACCATTCCATAAGCTGCATTAGCTTTTGGCAAAAAGTAATCTAGTGCTTAATTGCCGCATTATCTTGAGCGCATTGCTATGGTAGAGATAATGCAGAAAGATGCGTTAATGAAAAGTAATGCAGAAAAGCCCTCACCCCTAACCGCCAATGTCACGCAATGTTAAATGTAATGCATACTTCAAAAGAAAAATACTCCAGATTGTAATCAAATGCACATGCATATATACATATATATGTTATTGAGAGTAAATTAAAATTACAGGCAGCTTAAATTACATACATATAGTATATCGTCACGACACACGAATAAAGGCGCTCTAGTGTTTTGACGGCGAAAAAAAATTTTGCGAAAAAAGATGCTTATGAAAAACTTCGGCGAAGTATGGTAAGAGTCTTTGACGCTGAAGTTTTTTTATGCGGTCTTTCGCCGTCAACTTTTGAGCTCGCGCCTTTATTCGTGTCTAGTGACGATATCGTTTAAAGTTTTATAGCATAGAAAAATAGTTAGAAATTTCCAATAATCCGTGCTACCAGCCGTTAGGGTCCACGTTCGTTTCCTGCACCGATTCACATAAATAACTGCAACTGTTTGCTGATGGCAGTTGACTCCGGAAGGCAATAAAAAAGCCATAAATATTTTTTGCCATGAAAAAGCTGCTCCTGAAAAAAAACACCTGCAGTTCGTAAAATCTAAGTTCCTTCCTCTCGGTGGTAACAACAGACGCACTTGACGAACAACAGTAGAATTTCTGCCAAACATTCTCATCCAAAGTAAATATTTGTTTTTCATTGCGTTATAAAGCAATATTATTTTCACTCAAACTCACTGTTCATGATAAATGAAAAAAGTTGCGAAATGATATGTTTTCAGCTATTTGAAGCGAGAAGGTATAACATAAAATCTTCGTCTGAATAGTCAGCGGTATGCGGACGATATGTTGCTGTGGTCCGATTTCGTTAATTTGGAAAAATTATTAATACATTCACTATAAGAAGACATGTGCGTAGCAAGTTACGGTCAGTTAAATTTAAAACTGAACGTCCAGTTTGAGTTCAAACGAACCAATAGTCGGTAATTAGTCTGTTCGACAAGCTGATAACACTGGTTTACAGCAAAAAAAAGCTCCATAAACTGTATATACATCACTTTTCGATAGCCCTGATAGTTTCTAAGAAATGTATTAATCATTTCTGACAGCTCTTGCTTTCGATGTAAACACTCTACCGACTCAGGTATACGTGGCGTATGAGTAACACCCTTTTATGCTTATACTTCATACAAAAACTCCCATCGAGTTTTTTCATTGGTAGCTTAATTTTTTTCTAAAAGAAAAGACTTTAACACAGGTGCAAAAAAAAACAGAAACTGTTATTTTTTTAATTTTTCCCCTATTAAAGTTTGAATTGTTTCCATTTTTTCATCAAAACAACAAAATAACCGGAATGATTAATTAATTTGTCAGAAACTATAAGTCCTATCGAAAAGTTTGCTTAGTAAATTGCTTTAGGCAAACTTTTAATTTATACTCTTTTTAACCGACTTCCAAAAAAGGAGGAGGTTATCAGTTCGTCGGAATATTTTTTTTTTTTTTTTTTTTTTTTAATGTATGTTACCGCATAACTTTGGACCACGTCAACCGATTTCGATAATTCTTCATCGGAAAGGTAGTATCTCAGAGGTGGTCCCATACCTATCTGGTTTAGATCCGATCATTGGATCATGAAATATATGTATATATATATTTTTATCTGAGAATTAAAGTCTGTTTTGTTTTTTGCTTAAAAATTACTTGGTATGTTTTCTGTTTTATGATTTTGTGGGTAAACAAAAATTCGATCAGCTGTACTAACAACTTGCAAGTTTTCATTAATTTTGTATTCGTGTAATTTTTTTTGATATTTTAAAATTTTAGAGATAATCGTTCGTTAGTTTCCTGAAAGTTTCTGCTAAAAATTTTTCACTGGAAATCTATTCGAACAGACTACATGACTAAATCGACCCAGCTCATCGTCGTTGATATATATACGAAATATTTTTAGTCTTTTTTGTTGTTGTTGCCCACAATAAGCCTACAAAAAATTTTCACAAACCTAGAGATGATGATGTTTTTCTCTTTGTAGGCCACGGACAGAATAAGCTTTTAATATTTTCAGAGCCATCTGCCTTAAAATAGTAACTGAAAAAAGCTTTGCACTAACAGTCACTAAGCTTAAAAAGCTCATGGGAAAAAGTACTTGTACATACTTGTTGTTTTTAGCAAGAGCTTTTCGTGTTGACTAATTTTGCCAAGCTTATACATATATGTACATAAGCATATAAAAATAAAAAGCTTAGTATTTTCCTATAAGCCCCATTTCGCCACATCCACTTGCATGAATTCCGCAAGATGCCGCAACAGGAGCTTAGTAAGTACATATGTATGTAGGAATACGTGTGCGAAACCAAATGTATTAGTCTATATACGCAAGTAAATAGGCGAATATTAAATAACAGGCCTTACCACTTCGCCCCCGAATCTCCCTTACATACTTTAAGAAAGGCGTGACCGACTTATGGAAAAAGGAATCTGGAATGTACATTTGGTATTTGAAATATTGCCAAACCGCTTTACCAAGTAAGGTACTTAGAATGTAGAGCCGTCTCTAGGCGCAGTTCAGCGCTCGAAAATAACTTCGGCGGCACCAAGGCATATTAAACAGGTAATAGCAGTAGAACTGCAGCCCTGCTGCTACTGCCTTAGGCGGTACATTACTTGGCAAATTACGCCGAAAGGTGTTCATTTCGACTTGACTAATAGATCACATTGGTCCTAAAGACAATTTTTCTATTCAAATCTGAAAAAACATGGACTACCTCGTAAGGTACTTTCCTATTTTCCCAGAGGGTAAGTATAACTTTTAAGAAATACATATCGGCCACACATAAAGTATATCTTTATTAAATAAATTAATTACTTTGTGTGACGATTCACCGCTATAAAGAAATAGTTTTGTCGCTTCATTAACTGACTTCGACCAAAGGAGGTGGTTAACAATTCGTCGGAATATATATTCTTATTTATGTTACCACATAACTGTGGACCACGTTACCCGATTTTTATAATTATTTTTTAAAGGAAAGGTGGTACATACCTTATAGCTGTTCACTTACTTATTTGGTTTAGATAAAGAAAATTTAAGTCAGTTTTGTTTTTCTGTTTAATAATTACTTGTTTTACAACATCAAATCAGGCTTTTGACATAACCGAAAAATACCTCTACAGCTATAAAAAATCAGTGTCTGAAATTTGTTTAATATTTATTCCAACTTTTTGCAACTTGGCTAGAACAAATATATGTTTGAACCAGCTTTACTGCATTAACTTATTTTGCCCAAAATTTTTGGATTTGTTTTGAATAGACATATTTTCTGTTCTTGCGTCAAGAGATCTCTTTCATTGGTCACGAAAATGTATTAGATGCTGCCTTTACGTAAAAAAAAGAAAAAGAAAAAAACAGGTCGGTTCTAAAGTCGAAAAATTATTATTTTTTTTGTCCTTTTGACCAAGAAAATTTCATTCTACACTCAAGAACAGCAAAAATATATGCGCATGTTCAAAGATTTTTAATAAAAATTGTATTGCAAACAGTTTTCAGGTCAAAAAAAGGAAAACCATTCAGAAAATTTTTTGAACATCATTTTAAATTCTAAAGTTAATTTTTTTGTCCAACGAATCTACTTTTCCAGAATTCTCCATATCAAAAGCTTTAAAAAACTTCATTTTCCATACTATGCGCCGTAGCGACCAGCATCGAATAAGAACCAGAAATGCCGCGCTGGCGCCGAACTGCCGAGTTGAAAATTAACAAAGATTGAACCAAGCAAGAACTGAGGTCGAATGGCCATAGCTAACGTCGAGGTTTCACTAATTGGGTGCTCGAAATGCTGGCCGGAGATCCAGATTTTGACCAACATTCACAATAAAGCCAGGATCAATGTTATAGCTCACGTCCGTGTTGTTTTTTTTTTTATTTCTTTTCCTCTCGTTCTTATCTGGCCACACTCTATACATATACATACATATAGGTATAGTCTTGTCTATGATTGGTTTATTAATTTATTTATATCGAATTCGTTGATTTTTAAGTCCTCAGACTTAGGGCCAGTTGTTCAATGTCTGGTTAATACAACGTTTGCTTTATCGATAACATGTTATATGCATGATGTCGAATAAAAATGCCAATAAAAGTTGCTAGCCACTTGCACAAAAAGATTTCAAATTACGTTTTTTTACTGTAAGTTTCTTTTACTATTTGATACTTAAATAGCTATGTAGAACTATGAAAGTCACCTAAAGCTAATATAATCACAACAGCACTCTTCTTTAGATGTTTATAGAAAGCAGTAAAAAATAAAATGCAATGCAAATTATGGATTCAACACATCTACACATAAGAGCACGCTATCTTTCGTGTACGTATCTCGAAGCTATCATATGCAGATATCTACTAAATATACATATATACATAAAAACATATACGTATGTATATACTTTAAACAAATATGATTTGT
>NW_023458556.1:15127346-15176972 GCF_013731165.1 Rhagoletis pomonella | reverse complement strand
ATACAAAAATGAAACTGCTTTTAGTATTTACCATTTCCTGCTTGGCGGTTTCCAATACGTGGGCGGCAACTCTGGACGCAGAAAGCAATGTACGCTCTATAAAACTTCCTTCTAAGGAATCATCGAATACATTGAAAGCAGAAGAGGCCGTACGAGTACCAGCAGAAGAGGATAGCGCAACAAACGAAGATAGTGGCTCAGAAGAAGATAATGGAGATGAAGACGATAGCTTAGGAGCAGAAGATAGTGAAGAAGAATACGACAGTAGCGAATATGATGAGGACGATTATAAGGATAATGGTGATGACAACGATAACAACGATGATTCTGATCTTTATGCGGATTATTTAAGTGACGAAGACGAGGATGCTGCTAATGAAGGATAAGGATGTGATAGTGGTGGTAATGAAGACGATGACGAGAAGGACGAGGATAAAGATGATAGTGGTGGTAATGAAGACGATCATGATGGTGATGTTTTTGATCTACTCAACTAATCGTAAAATAACTTATCGCCTTACGCAGAAAAAAGAAACCGAATGTATTCATGTCCCAATTACACATCGTTAAATATGTATAGTATAACAAATTCATTTTCAAAAATAGCGTAAGAAAGTTTTCACATAAAATCATCAAGCAAAATATACAATTATATATAATTAATAATGCGTACTATGATAAATCAAGGAATTTTAATAGATCGTAAATAATTAGAAACTAGTCACTAATCTTCGCTATGCTATGGCTAAGTTTCAATCTCAATTTATAAAGGTTCGGTTGGGTATAGTATATATTTTTAAAACATCGATAATATCGGTTCAAAAATCGATCTTTGCCATCGATGTTTACAATTTCCTAGAATCGCTAAATTGACGATACATCGATGCCAGTTTCAGCGATGTCTTAGCATTGACTTTAGTGTGCTCAGACTTAAATTCAACTTACCCATTATGCTCCTAAAATTTTTTGACTCTCCATGAATTTTATAACTTATTCTTTTGAGGAACATTCAGAAATTGCGTTGCTTTGCGTTGAAATCTCAACGAAATTGGGCCTTGGCACTTTAGGCTCAGCGAACTTACGTCGGCATGCATTACATACATATATTTATAGGAATGCAGGGAAATACATCGGTAGGTAAGTATTTTTCTAATTGAATGGGAATGAGAACTATTACATTTTCTTTTTATTGTGACTAAAATCTAACAAATTTTGAAACATTGCAAATCATCGATATATCGATGTTTTTCTGGTGATGTATTTTAGCATCGATTTTAGTTTTCCGATGCATCGAAACATGGATGTGACGATATTACTCCCCAAAATTTGGACTCCTAGATCAGTAAGGATCTACTATATAGTTATTATACATATACTTCTATTCGATGGCAATTCTTCTCATTGTGAATGCCATGTATGAGTGTAAGGAGAGTTTTCTTTTGTTTCTCTTTTAACCCTTCTCCAGTGTTTGGAATTTACACCTTCATATAATGTGTTTAGGTCATTTTGACCCAACAATATAAATTAATCAATTACAAAAAAAAACTATTGAATTCCGTAAATATTCCATTTATCATATGCAAATACTTTATTTTCAAGTGCTATATGCTTACCGGTTCAAAGTTGCACTTAAATACTATACAATAATTTGGGTCAAAATGAACCAGCAACACTGTGGGTGTATGGAGAAACTATGGTGCTTTCTAGAAAACAAAATAAACTAAAAAATGTTTTATTTTTGGAAAAACTTGTTGTTTTATATGGCTTACATGATAAAAGCTGCTTTCACAAACTATGGTCCCGATAGATGGCGCTGGGCCGAGATATTTACACTGAGGCAAATAACGCATAGTAAAAATATATATTTTTTATTTGTTTATCGTTTAAAAATGTTCGTATTCCAAAATAATACTCTCATAGCGAAATTTAGCACGCACGTATTTGAATGACCACTTCTGAGTATAGGTAAGTGTATGTGAACCAAGCCTGCACAGCGGTTACAACACAAACACGCATACATACATCCCTGCAGGAAATTAAATTATTTTGAAATTAATTTGTTAAAAAGTACTTTTATTTCAATAATAAAACAAATTAAATTTCTCACTTTTTCCCTGCTACGAACTCACTTATTTAGCATGGCTTAAATAACTTCAAAGCCTGTATGCTTCGTTTGAATACGCTTTCATGCTGCACTTCACTTATCCTTCTTCATACTTCTAAGACGCGCATTGTTTCTTTGAGTAAAAATAGTAGTATAAAAATTCGAAACATTTTCCTTTTTCGTTTGTTTCAAAGTAGTCTTTCAATTAGTTGGGCACATTTATCTATACAAATGCACTGATCGCATGCTGTGGTGTTCATTCGAACTGAACATTTTAAAGCACGTTTACATGCCTGGCTGCAGCTGAGTGCGCAAAGACGCTTGCCACAATTTGTTAATTTCTACAGGGTCGGGGTTTAAATTCATTTTGCAGGCAACAGGCAAGTTAATTTTATTTTTTTTATCTTAATTTCATTTGATTTAAAAATGTGTTTTTATTTCATTTTAAATTTTTTTCTCTCAGTGTGGAAACTTAGTTATTGCAAGAGTAAGACTGAAAGAAACCAGTTCATGGACCAAAGGAGTATCTGGTCAGGCTGATATCCTCGGCGCATCAACGTGTCACGGGTGTATGAAGAAGAAGTATTTGCTATACAACAGGCAGCGCAGAATCCCTCCCGAAGCCTAGGGAGGAACAAAGGAGTATTCATCTGTGAAATCTTCATCATCTTCTTAGATGTACTACAGTAGTTTAGCGAAAATTTATGTAATTTCAATTAAATGGGATCCAAACTAAAAAAAATACGCTTACAAGTATAGGCGGCATAGCAAAAACTCAATCAATACTACCTTTTATACTTTACAATGCTTTTTATGCTTTACAATTATTGGTAGCTATTTTTATAAAAGCAAAAAAATAAAAAAAAACACAAAAACCTGGTTAATTATTGTTTCTCAAATGGTAGGTAATCTAAAAACTGCTGCGTCAATTTTTGCTTTCACTGACCATTTAAGTATAGTTTACACCTGATTTTCAAGGATATTGAATCAGAAGGAATGCCTCTTAAAATACAAATTATAAATAACTACTTCTTGGCACTTTTATCTTCGTAGCTTTAGCCGCCATTCCCGTCGAAGCAGCTGAACCCTGAATATTCCTCAACCAATTGGATGATACTTATATGAAAAATGTTAAGTTTGATTGCTTGGCAGGCAAAAACTCGAAAATGGCTTCACCGATTTGAATAATTTTATTTTTAAATGTTCGCAAAAAAAATGGATGGTTTAGGGAGAGACAAATTTTGAGAGTTGTCGGCACTTAGAAAATCGAATTAAGTAAATTAATAAGATAAAGCAAATAAATATTTCAATATGGATGTCAAAAGAATGAGGTTTAAATAGACTTACAGCCTAAAATACTATTAATGAGGGTTGTCAACTGTTTGTGAAATTGTATTTAATTGAATTTATAAGATAAATTGAATATTCTAATATGAGCATCAACCCAAAAAGGTTTAAGAAGGCTTACAGCCAAATATATTCTCACATAACTAAATAGATTAAATGTGTCCGATGACCGATTCCTATGCAACCTAAATTTTGCAAAACGAAAAAAAACAAGACATTTTTTCGTAGGGTAAGTAGTGGATAGTGGTATAGAGTAAATTAAAGAGATTTTCTTCTGCATTATAATTCCAATAATAAACAACTGTTCAAATATTTAAACTACATACTTACAAAAGTTATGTATGTACATATGTGTACTTAAGATAGATGTAGGAAAATTTTAGATAGATATTTTAAACACTCACAAGTCTTGGCAAAAATTTGTGACAAAAACATGAATAAATAAACCCAGCGTGAATATTTTTTTTTTGCCTTTTTTGGAAACTTCTGTATTTCGGAAGTACCTACGCGAAGCCACTGCATGTCTTTTGTTTCAAAATTTTACTTTAGGTCTTGCCTTTCCCAACAAGTAAAGAACATGGGACTAATATCTTCATGCTCCATGAGGACTGTACCTTTTCTCTGTAAAAGGCTAGTTCCGTTTTAATCATTGGTTAAATATACTTGGTGTTTGGAGTTAGTTGAGGGTAATTTAGCTTGGCCGGCTTTGCGCCCATTGTCGCTGCGTTACGAAGGACTATGGAGGTGTAGACTCCAAATCATTGCTAATTATTCCCTTGCAGTCTGATGCCCATTTGTGAAAAAAATATTGTAAGCGGAGTCTAAGTTTTTTCTTCTACTCATCTTTTCCATTATTATAAGTGGTTCCTTTTGCAAATTTGTTTAAGGAATGGTCTGAGCAGCTGAGTTTTAAGGAGACAACATTTACATTTTCAGTTGAAATAAGATCGTATGGATTTACTTCTCATACATATGTATGAGTTGGCTATGGCTATAATTCACTTTCTCCATGGAAATAAAGCCATATGTGAAGAGAAACAAAGCCATTTGGCGTCGATCTACGATTGAGGCACAGACTTCAGTCACTACCTTACGTACTATTTTGCATGTTCGAGACAATTGCGCACTGGGTATACGCTGGCGTAAGTCAATTTAAAAAAAAAAAAAAAAACAAATTATGTAAAGAGAAAAAATTATTTATTTAATAAAGCATGTTTTTGTAATTATCTCCTTGAATTTGGTTGGGGTTTTGTAAGTTTTTTACAAATAAAGTCGCGCAAGTGGTAATTATATATAACAACCAAAATACGCCAGAATTGAAAATCAGTTCTAGCTTGAAATTTAATGATTTCGGTTCACATAATATGGCTACGAAAATACAACTACTTTTTATAGCTGCTTTAATAGTTGTGGCTTTGGCCAAAACTAGCGCAAATTCGGCTGAAAGTCAGGATTATGACTATTCTTCCGATTGTTATTCAGATTACTCCTATACGGACGATTATGCCAATGAAAGTTCTGCCGATGAGCCTCGAAACAAAGCGAGTGCAATTACTGCCCCAGCTGATGATTATTCTTCCGATTATTCCATTGAGGAATACTACGACGAAAATATTCCTTCACAAATTCCAAATAGTGCTGCACAATCCGAAGAAAACGGCTCTGATGATGGTGAGAAGATAAATGAGACAGCCGCGCCACCTCAAACGCAAAGTAAGACCGGAGCAAAAAAACGCGGAGCTGCTGATAAAAGTAAACGTAAAGCGGAGCAGAATGCACGTACAAGGCGTAATGTACGGGCAAGGCAGCAGGCGATTAGAAAAAATAGAAATAGGGCTGCACGCCGAAGAAGAAATAACAGAAATAAAGTCGGAAGGGGGTAACAAATACGAAAATTTTACAATAATACATATAAAATTATTTATATATTTCAAATAAAAACGAGTAGAATGGAAAAATGACTTCGATTAAAAAAAACTATATATCGTTATCTTAAGATAAAAAAGACCATATCTTATTTTCTTTGAAAATCTGGCTTTGTACCAATGTCGGTAGTACCACCAATTTATAAAACTCGTAGTTTATTCGGTTCAGTGCCGGTACTTTATTTAGTTGGACACCATTAAGTGCCAGCTGTAGCTCATGCAACTCGAAATGGGTCTATGATAGTAGGCATTGCCCTGTGGACAATAGCGTTTTCACTAGCGTAGAACGAATCGTTTGGTATCACTTAGTTATAGAACATTACTTTCGTAGTGAATTTTTCAATGAGAGTTTTCATCAATAACTCTGTTATGTTCGGTCCCTGCTTAGAATAAATTTGAATGACAATTAAATTTTAAATGTTTTCTTTTAATAAGAAAACAACAGTATTTGGTAGCTAATATAAAAATTTTATGAAAATTTCCAGCTGTTCAAATTAACAGTCTAAAGCGGCCGCTGTCGCCGGGTGGTTGAATGAGCATGCAAACACTCGAAATGGCACAGGTTCGATTCCTCAGCTGACCACATTCGATTTTTTTTGTAAATAGCGATTGAAATGCTAAGCCGTCGATTTTATTTTTGCCATTAATATTCTTCTCCCAAAATAAGACATCTGACTTTCGCAGCCAGTGTTTACTTGTAGTTGCCTATATTTGTGTGACACGCACACCACAAATTGAAGGAGAAGCTCGGCCAAAGGCTAGACAAAATATTTATGCACCCAATATTTACTTTTTTTTGTCTATTTGAATAGAATTGGAAAAAAATTACGCGTGCTAAAGCTAATTAAGGTTCATGGTCATATACCCAAGGTACATGTTTGGTAACAACAACAAACAAACGTAGCGATGAGCTGGCGCTAAAATCGTAAAGGTCGTTTTAGAATGAGGTTCGGCTACAAACTACTAATAGGAAATACAAATGGAAATGATTCAGGGTCTGGTTTGAAACCCGGTTCATCATTAAGTTTTTAATGCTGTCCTCTAAATGAAGTAGGAATTTGTTGAACGGGAAATGTTGCTAACACTTAAATAATTATGGTAATCTATTTTAAATGGCATATTCTATTTCCCCAAGTGTTAGTTATAAAATAAGTAGGTAATCGGAAGTTTGCAAACATGGCAATTTCTTCAAGACAGTAAACATAAAACAACAGAATAAATATCACTTTTCAAATATGCAATTATTCTATATATGTATGTATGTATGTATGTATTGTATTAAGAAAATAAACTTTCTTTCGCTATTTAAGTTCAGTTTTAACTTGAGCTTCGAAAGTATAGGATCAATATAGAAATGTCACTTAAAATACAAATTCTACTTCTATGCGCCATTTTCTTTGTGACTTTGGCCACCACTAACGTCGACGCGGCTAACACGACAACCGATGCTGATGCCGATGCCGATTACTATGATGATGATGATGATAATGCTGCAGATGACGCAGATACGAGTAGTGTAACGGATAGTTCAGTAGCACAAGCGAATAATAGTAATAAAGATGGTAGCGGTTCAGGTCGACGAAGGGCTGGAGCTCGCAATGGCAACGCAAACCGTAGAGCTGCACGAAATGCGCGCAGGCAAAGGAGAGCAGCTAACAGAAGAGCAAATCGACAGGTACGCAGCCAGCCAGCGGTACGCAGAAATAACAGACGCAGAAGGGGTTAAGTAGCATTGGAATTCTAAGTACATCTATTTATGATTTTGTTTGGATATACATTAATAAATATACATACATGCAAAAAGGAGTAAAAATGCAAAAAATAAAATAAACAAGTAAGAGCAGCGCTGTCTTCGGCTATGCCGAAGGCTTCATACCTTTCATGAACATCTGCAAATTTTACTTTGACAGATTACTGCTTTTGAGTACATCTGCATACATCGATAGAGGAGTTACATACCTATATAAAAAATCGCATCTGAACAAACAGAGGTATGGAAGATATACCTTATATTAGCACCAATCTAAGTGATTTTCACTGCTATGTGATCGGTATGTAAACCGACACAATTTATTGGGTTTAGTTTCCTACATAAAGGAGATATATCGCAAAAACTGGTATCTGAACAATCAGTGCTATAGGAGATAAAGCTTATACAGCATAGATTTTGACGATTTTCTCAGTAGACTTTGTATTATTATTTATAAAATATCTTACGAAATTTATCGGTTTTAGCTGTTCAAATAAAGGAGTTTTACAGTAAAATCCCATATCTGAACAATCAGATGTATGGAAGATATATGTTGTAGTCACCCGATCCTTGTTATTTTCACTGTAAGTATTCTGTTAATAATGAGTGAAAATGGTGCGAAATTTCATGTTCGTAGCTGCATAAATGGAGAAGTTATAACGAAAAATCTCATATCTGAACAATCAGTTGTATGGGAGCTATATGTTATAGTGGTCCGATTCTTCCGATTCCGACAAATGATTAATACATTATAAAAATACACCCACTTACCAAATTTTATCCGGATATCTCGAAAACTGAGAGACTAGATTGCATACAAACAGACAGACAGACGGACAGACGGACAGACGGACAGACGGACAGACGGACAGACGGACAGACGGACATGGATAAATCAACTCAGCTCGACGTTCTGATCAAATAAGTATACATTTTAATGGGTCTATCTCTTTTTGTTCTGGTACTTACAAACATCGGACCAAAGTTATAATACCATTTCATGCTCATGAAAGGTATAAAAATTGTTTCCAAATGTTTGTTAAAAATTTAAGATGGTTGGTGGCCGATTCAATTTCCTTTGATATGGCGAAGTGAAACTATTTTTCATAACCCCCATAGCCCTTTTTTATAATTGAAAATAACAGATATTAAAAAAAAAAGGTTTGCAAATCTTAAGAGCTGAGAAAAAACTGCCTGTATTGCTAATAAGTAAGCTCGTTTAATGTATAGTATAATTACTCAGCACTCTTCTTTTTCTTATGAAAATTTTTTTTAAAAGCATGATTTTGTATTAGTGTAAACATATTGTTCCCAAACTACGTCTTGCTGAAGACAAGTTTCATTACAGCTGGATAGGACTCACTGATGTTTTTGTTTTCATAGCTAAAGAATGGTAAGTATTTGGCTACCACGAAAACAAAATAGAAGGTATAGGTAAGAGAAAAGAGTAGAGCAGAGCATGGAGTAGTCCTTTGTGCAGCCTCACAATTTCAGTGAGAGTTTCTTTGTAAAAAACATCATACCAGCTGAATTAAATATATGTACATAAAAGCAACATTCAAACTGTCACGAAAAAGTGGAAAATGTAAATTGTATAAATTTATTGACCCAGACGCTACACTGAAACTTTCGAGCGACTTTTCGATGCGGTTTTCGCGACATTCGTTTTAATAAAAACATATATTTTCCGACACCGCTGTAATTAAAATATATCTTTCCGTCTTCTCACCAATTATAAACAACGAGTGAAGCCAAGTCTCTCAACACAGACTAGGTCTTCCTCTTCTTCTACCCCCATCACTGATTACCGTATCGAATTCATTCGACGGCACCTAACCAGCTTAGCCGTTGTGAATTATGTAAAAAATTCGCTGCACAGCAAATCTTTCCATCTTTTTATAAATTCGTAGCGCGCAAAACATCTTCCCTAAAATTTTTCTCTCGAACATTCCAATAGATAAAGCCATCGTTCTTACACCAGGACGCGCACGATGAGGGACTTATAAAGTGTGATTTTCGTTGGTCGACAGATGACGTTACCAATCAATTGCCTACTAAGTTCAAAGTGGCGTTGGTATTCTCGCTATACCGTGCTTTAGCCAAGATTACCACATCAGACCCACGGAGCGTGGGCTTGTTGAAACTAATGATATCAATTTCAAAATTGTTCCTGAGCTTTTTTTTCTGCCGCTCGTATCATTTTCTACAGCATAAGTCCTTTTCTCGCGTATTCTCTCCAAGGTTTGGCCCATAGTGAATAAGTAGTCAGAGTTGAGTTTTTCAGATCCTAAATCCCTCTTGTACGCTCAAATCAGTTCGTTGGCGATGGGCTTTAACCTTTCACACAACAACCTCACAGCGACCTTGTAAGCGGAGCTCGAAAAGCTGATCACGAGACAGTTTGCGGATAAGGCAAGCCACCCTTTTTGTAGATTGAGGGTCGCACTAAGATTTTAATCGGCAGACACATTTTTATCCGTCGCATTTTGTATGTTAGCTGCTGTACTTTGGGAGGTCCTCGTCAACATATCTGAATATCCTGCAACCGTCTCGTAGAAGAAGGCAGAAGTGAAGTCCACGCAGGCCAGTCGTTGCAGCTTGCTGGCGCGATAACAACAACACCAACCGCAGCTTTCGAGGTTCTTCTTTACCTGTCTCCACTACACCTTATAATCAAGAACGAGGCTCTTCTCTTTACAGCAGGCTTATACACCCTTCCACCCTCAGGGTTATAGAACAAAAAGATGGGCTGCGCGTTAGCTTTTTGGATGAGACTTAACTATACACATAAATTCAAGGTATTTTTCCCCGACAGGATCAACTGGAACAACGAACGACCTAAATCCCGGAAGGACAGTCACATCTGGTATACTGACGGCTGGAAGACTGACCACGGCACCGGCGGTCACCAGCAGGGGTCAAGATAACTTAGACTTTCAGGCCGAGGTGCATCCCATTGAACTATGTGTGAGGCAATGTTTGAAAAGTTTGGATAAAAAAAAACAATATCTCCATACACTCGGAAAGCAGAGCGGTGCTACTAGCACTAAAACCGCACGAGGTTACTTCAAATCCGGTGTTGGACTGCCTTCAGCCTTTAATACTTATCGCCTTCTTGGTACCGAGACACAGTGGAGTCATGGGCAATGAAGTGGCAGATATTCGCGCCAGAAAAGGGGCGAAACTACTTAATCTAGATGTAGAACGAAGCGCAAAATTACTGAGCCAATACGAAACAGGTAACAGACAGGTAATTTCGGTTATATCACCAAGGAGAACGGAGGAACTCCTCCACCTAGTTTTCACTTCATAGGATCACCGCACCTAGACCTAAATGGCATTCAGTCAAAGGACCGCGCGAGGTTCCTTAGCAATATGTGGGTCAAAGAAGAAGACCTGTAGTCGAATAGAGGTTTGTTACATCTTGGGTTTGTTACAATTGATCGTTGAGGTCGCGGTAACCAAGTGACCTGCGCCGTCCTCTAAATCTAATCTAAGCTAGTCTACAATGCAAAAGGCTTAAGGGGACAATTTTGCTTAGTAGCTCGCCTTGGTTTTTAAACCCTATGTAAATAGCAGATCTTTTTTGAAAAACATTTCCGTTCATGGTGTTTCAGGCATCTCCTTTGAACTTTAACGAGGTGATACATTCGTCGGCAATCTTGGGAATTCCGTTCGTTTACATTCCTGGTAAGGTTGCTGAGTTCTAGTACTGTTCCTCTCAGCCCTAGTCTCTTTAAGGCTTTCTATATGCATTCAATAAAAACTTCTGCTATCAATAAAAACTTTTCTAATAATAAATTACGTATATCCAGCAGAAGTACTCAAGAATGATCGAACAAAATCCTAGCCGTGTATTATGCTCAACAATTACACTGGTCTACAAGGGTTTTGCGAATAAGACGGGACCTGGTGTTTCCGAACGGATCTTTCGTGCTGAACACGAATCTGGGGTCCAAAACTTCCCATCACGTCACGTTTTCGAGAAAAAGGGGTTGAAACCCCTAAAAACAGCGTTTTTGGACATTTTCGAAAAATTGTAGAGCTGAACCCTGACGTGCTACAAACTTTGTATATGTCAGAAATTAAAGGGGGTGTATTTGTGTCTAGGAGTCCAGGGAAAATTGATCGCAGAAAGAATTTCATCTTAAACGACCATATAAATTTCTTAAATTTTTAAAATCTAACTGCAGATTCGTAATCAGCGACTTTTAATATAGTTAAAACCTTGGCATTATTAATTTTCTATGATCGTTTAAGATTAAATTCTTTCTGTGATCAATTTTTCCTGCACCCCTAAACACAAATACACCCCCTGCTTTAAGGGTGCACGCGATCAATTCGGCATAGGGCTCATTCGAAAGGGCACGGTTTAGCCTTTAATTTCTGATATATGCAAAATTTGTACCACGTCAGGGTTCAGCTCTATAATTTTTCGAAAATGGCCAAAAACGCTGTTTTTAGGGGTTTCAACCCCTTTTTTCTCGAAAACGTGACGTGATGGGACATTTTTGACCCCGGATTCGTGTTCAGCACGAAAAATCCGTTCAGAAACACCAGGTCCCGTCTTATTCGCAGAAAAAAAGTTGAAATTTGTAGACCAGTGTTACTGATAAATTCATAGCCTTGAACAGCCATTACGCTCGATAGAAACCAATATAATTTTTTTTGTATGTATTTACTTAGCTGAAACTGTTAATTTTATTTGCATGTATGTATGTTCAGACTCGCATAAATTTAACAATTCTCTTCCACCTACACGCCTTAGGACTGTCAATGGCGCCACAATGTTAATATAATTCGTTTTTCCTCGCTGTCAGTCAAAGCATTTTTTGCACACTTAATTCGAACAGACCGTCAAGCACTCAATTTGTAGTCAATTCATACTCAGCCGCTCCGGACAGTCACAGCTAGGCCTCGTTATTCACATGTTGATCACGTGCCACAAATGTCATGCAACAGCAACGAACGACAATGGCGAGGAATAAATTTATTTACTAGCAATTTGTTTATGTAGCATACTTAAAGGGGCAAACGCGTTTGGTTTACACAATTTGTATTTTGTACGTAAATAAATAAGTGTGTAGGCAATAAAGACAATACCAGAATAGGAATCTTAAAAGCTATCAATCAAAAAAATGTCCGCCTTAATATTTGTTTCTTCCTAGTCTGCTTTAAAGATCCAACATTTTTACATTTTTAGTGTATAATTTCAAAAATGCCAAATTTTTAGTTGTGTCACTTTTGAAACAAAAATCTGTATATTTGTATATAGTATGTAAATTCTACTCACCGAACATTTGCTAGCGTATGTCGTCGATTCTTCAAATATCTACTATGGTATTTCTGCAGATCACCAATGGAGCCTTGTTCAGCCTGCATCTTGGTGGCTGGCAAAAGCTGTGAGCTGGAAACGTGTGGTACCGATGACAAAGAGATGCGATGTAGACCGCTGCTGCTGGCGCTGGTTGCGGTGTTGGTGTTGCTGCCGTTAGAGGCGAGTGTTTCGTTGGAAGTAGCGCCTCCACTGCCGCTGCCACCACCAACGCCACCTACACTGCTGCTACCGCCTGCGCCGCCGCCGCCGCCGCCGCCGCTACTTCCGCCACCACCAACAGCGCTACTGGGCGCAAGTACCGAACGAGCCCAACCCGATTTGTGTTGTTTACGAAATTTGAGTTTAATGCGCGGCGAAGGAGTCGATGCGCTTTGGGTAACTAACTCTTGATGACAGTGACACGTACTGCTGCCGCCAGCACCGCCGCTGGTCGGCGCCGAAATCGAAGTGTTTGTCGACTGTGGCGCGTTTGTGCTTTCGCTGCTATCACTAACGGTATATATTGTAGCAACACCGCTCGGATCTGCGTCGACGGGCAGTGAGTATTGCTGACGATTGCCGATATGCTCGGATTCCTCCTCCTCTTCGATGTGCGGCAATGGCGAGGTTTGTGATTGCGATACACGGGGCGCTGTTTGCGCGGTTGGTGCTGGCGGCGGCGTAGCCTGTTGCTGTGGTTGTTGCAGCGTTGCTCCTGCACTAGTATGGCCAATGGCAGTGGCAAAGGAAGTCACTGCCGGCACGCTGCTGGTCGATTTAGTTGGTGAAATGTGTTGTGCGCTTGTAACGCTGACACTAAGTGCGCCACTGCTGGCTGGTGTGCCGTGCGAGGCGTTCAAAAAGGTTACGCCAAATGGCAATTGCTGTATGGCTGCGGTTGGCGAAACACTTGCGTCGCTTAATGTTTCCGGTTCGGCTTTGCGTGCCACAATACCGCTGGCAAGTGTGGCGGCTGCGATGTCGGCAACACTTAACGCAGGCGGATCGAGTTCTTCCTCACTGTCGTTTATTAGCGTCTTCAATGATATGGGCGTAGTTGCCGAGGTGGCGATTGTGTCGGCAAGTGAATGCTTCTTACCGTTAGCTGCTATGGCTGCAGCTGCTTCGGCGTCAATGTCGACGTCTATGTCAGCGTCTACTTCGGCGTAGGGTGCGCCAATCCCGCTGCTATCTCGTTTTTTATCGTACTCAACTTTGGCGTACTTCTTCTGTGCTGCGTTGGTGGTCGTTGTCGTCGTGCCGTTGTTCACATCATCCGCGGGCGTTGCAGGCGAATGGGGCGGACTTGTAGCGGGGGCTGCTGAGCCGCCCCCGCGACAAGGTATACAGCAACGAAACACTGTGCTACTAAAGCACTTTGTCGACTTTGATTTGCGCCGCTTGGCTGATGCCGCTGCCGCTGAAGCCGAGTTTGTCGACGACGACACACAGCTGCCGTTGCCGATGCTGTTGCGAGTGTTGGTGGCAGCGCCACCGCTAGCGCCGCTTCCGCTGCCACTGCCACTGCCGCGTGCGCTTCCACAATTGCTATTGCTATAGATGCTTTGACTGCCGCTGAAGCGCTGCGAGAGGGAGGAAGATGTTAATTTTAGGCACTTAAATATATTTTCTATAAAAAATTTAGCAACCTGTAACAGCATTATTTTCCAATAAGACTTAAAATATAGTTCGTAAAATATGAAGTGAAATACTATATTAAACTAAAGCCCAATTCGAGCGTAAGAGACTTAGCCTGTATGTATATAGGATTTCGGTTGCATATTTGCTTTGGGGTCTATTAAATTCAGTGGTTAGTCTTTAGCGCGACTGCATGCTATGCACTGCGGCTTTGCAAAAATTTCCTTCATTAAATTTATGAAATGTTTGCACATGCACTTCTCAACTGTCATGAAATAAAACTTTCTTAAGTTATAATTTCGTGACACTACAAGGTATGCTCGGCCGGACACTGCATTTTTTTTAGAATTTTTTTTGGTGACGAATTTTCGCACTTTTTTCATATAAGCATGAATTTCTTATGCAATAAATTGCGGCGTAGGGGCACATAAAACTACATAACCAAAAATGTTCTAAAGACTCAGATTAAAAAGTTGAACTTTTGATGAAAATTTGTTGAATTTTTCCCAAATTTTGTATACAGTTTGAAACTGTGATTGATATTTTTTTGGTAAGGCTTGGACGGTATTTTTTATAGAAAAATAACAAAAGAAAATTTATCTCGAAAGCATTACAAAGTCATTTGTTTGAGTCACTTCGTCTACCTTAAAGCTGAGAAATTCTTCAAAACCCAAGAAGCTATCGGGTATCAATTAAAAAATGAAAAAAAAAATCGGATACTATACGTACAGGGCTTTAAAATTTATTTTTATTTTTTTGCTGGAAAAAAAAAGTTTTATTTCTTATTTTATCAAGGCAAGATTATAAAGCTAATAACTTGACATATAGGCTGCATTTCTTTATTCATTCTGAATGTTTGGAATAAACTTTTTTGTTTATTTATTCTTTAGAACGTTCCTGATGATATGTTGACGTATATTTCAAACGCGTTCTGTTTATTCCGGCTGTGAAATGGGATTATCCGGAATGTATAAAGAAACGCAGCCATAATAATTTTTGAACAGAAAACAACCGATAATTTTTTTTTTTTTTTATTGTAGAAAATATTGGGATTTAGTTGTGCCTTCTAACTTGAAAATTAGGGAAAAATTTCATGAGGTTCGGAAAATTCACCATTAAATAGCGATGGCTTACGAAAAATTCCGAGAAGACAGCAAAGCAGTGAAGAGAAGAACGCGGAACCAAGATAGCCAGGCTCCAGTTCACTTCAGGCCGAAAGCCATAATAAAATCTGCGTTTTTTTCTTCCCCAACAAACATTTACCTTTACTTTCCATGCGCATTTCTAAATTATATTTCCATAAAAAAAATTGTGGAACAAATGTTGCTAACGAAGGGATATTCGGCCGAAATTCACAATAAAATCTGTCTTTTTCTGTTAACTAAAACCGCCACGCCTATTTGCATAGGTTTGTCGCCTTCACCTAAAATCTTCCCCAACAAACTTTTTTACTGAAAGGGTATTCAACGTAAACTGCAATATATTTTACACGATTGCAAAAACGCGACCAAAATTGTGACTTTAGCATAATACCATATTTCACTTCACATTTATAACTATAATATGCATATGTTGTAAAATATTTTATGTTTTTCATCATTATTCTCTTAAAATTAATAGGGGGTTAATGTCACAACAGTTGACCACGTCATATGAATACCCCTAATGTAATCATTACATTTCGCATATGGAAATTCAAACGACATTTATGTGTTAAAGCGATGATCAGTAGTCGTACGTAAAAAAATTTACTACTTTTTGTAATTTATTTCAGTTTATATCGCCTTTTCATTATGTATTATCATCAGTAGCAATATTTTATAGCCAAACCTTGCCGCCAGCCGCCGCTTGACTTTTTGCTGTGTGGTCAATTTGTTGCTGTTTTTCAAATTTTTTTGTGCCATTTTTAAAACCGATATGAAAGTTTATTTTTGACAAAAGCATTATAAGAAGTGCTCTTTGTGAATTGTCTAAGCAACATACACGTAACTACACCGCACTTCCAACACTTTTCACATTGCTAGTGCATTATTGACTTATTTTCCAATTCTTTTTTGCTTGATTTTGGGCATATGAAGGTAAGTTTGATTGGGTGTTTTATTGAATTTTTTTTTGTGTTTATGGTCGTTTTTAGTGCTCGAAATCGGCTGAATTCATTCATTTACATTGATAGGAGTGTGATGCCATCATTATCATTGTTTTCGCAAGCAATTTATTGTTTGATCTGCAATGAAAAGAGAAACAATGAATTAAAAATTTGGATTGTAATAGGAGTGGGAGATAGTACATTTTTATAAATATTAAATGTATATATAGATACATTTGTAGGATTTGAAACATATTTTTATTTATATTTTATGTATTAAAGAGAACCTTGCATTTGAACTTCAAATTTTGAACTTTCTTTACGGAAGCTGCAGCTGTTCCCGCTTACACATTGCTAACAACCAACGGTCAATGTCAAGAACACTATAACAAAAAGCAAATAACAAACAGCAGTTTTTTTTCTTATTTGAGAATCAAATTTTTAGAACACTGCTTCCGCAAAGTTTTTGGAATAGTTGGTTTACATTTAGGCACATAAATACATACATAAATACATGTATGTGTACATATTTAACTATAGTACTTTTTGGAAAATGTGTAAAAATCGAGTTATAGTAACCTTCAGCTTGCCGAGACCTTAATCTTAACCTTCATGTAATACTCATATAAGTATGTATGCTTATATTAATTCCATACCGCTGAGTAACTCGATACAGTAACGAGTCGAATTGACTACAAGAACCACTCTCAAGAATCTACCAAAAAAAACTACCCAACTACCCAAGAAAAGGCTGTTTCAATAAACCCACTTAAAAATTTGAATAGACATCAGACTGCTAATGTCTGTACGTACAGATCTAGTTGCTATTATTTACATTTGTTACGAACAGCCTACTTTATTTCGGTTAAGCCATAAGATGTTCTAAATTTAATTTAAAAGCTACACAAATTGTAGATTAAAATTTAGTTGCAATTGAGTTATTGCGACGAGTAAACGTAGAGCTCCTAGCAAAAAAATGCCAAATAAAAAATGTATCTGCTTTATACTTTTACTAATAGTGCTATGCAAATCAGCATGGTCAGCCAATAGTGAGGAGTACGCAACTTCATTTACGGTGCCACAAGCAAATGACTACTTCGAATGAACTTTCTATGAAGACTTTGCGGTGCAAATTTTCGAAGTAATGGAAGAGGGGCTTAAATTTATTATTTAAATGGTATTATTTGTGCTAAGGAAAAATATGTAATTTTATTTTATATTAAAAGGGAGAAACTTAAATAACAAACTTTTAATATTTCGAAAAAAGAAAAGATAAAGGTTTATCTGATATAAAAAATTTAACAATTTTTTAGACATAAGAACAGACAAGCACTAAAATCAATGCTTGCAAAGGCCAGCGCCGTTGAATATTCACAAAAATATCGAAAAGTCCGATATACGTAAAACTTGAAAGATCACAGAAAATCACAGAAGTACACGCAACAAACATAAAACTGAACTTGTCACTTTTGCTATCCAAAGAGTCTTGAAATCCTTGAAACTTTCTGAACGTCAACAACTGTGAGCAAATTTATCCTCATCCCATCTGCGGCTCTCACCTTATTACTTCTAAAGGAGGGGAAATCTATGCTGCTATCAGAAATTTCAATTAATTCCGATCTCGCCCGGAAACCCTCAATCATTGCGGATATTTAAAAAAAATAATCAACATGTGTACGCTTGCTTGAGTCACTGTATATTTATACTGTTCTCTCTGAAAAATCGTTACTCTCTCATCAAGCTGGCATGCCCCAAGGAAGCATTATGCGCCCAATAATATTAGTCTGTTCCAATAGCAGGCCGGTTTACAGGATTTACTATCAGAACTTACAGGAAGTCGTTCCAAAACACAAAACACCTGTAAGTGGGAACACTTTTGAGAGAGTAAATGAGCAACTGTTCCTAGTCAGAAGTTACTGTATTTAGTCCGGAGTTTTTCTTCCTGTAAGTTCATTAAAAGTGCCAACATATGGGCAGGGTTGCATTTGTAAACAGAAAACAGAACGCGATGAAAGCAAAGAACCTTACCTTTGTTAAAAAACGGAAGTAAACAACGAAATATTTGAATATGTACGTAATTATTATTCATTGTATAGATTTTCATAATTATTTAATGATCTTTCAGCCATATCAGTACCAACAACATGTTAATAAACCAGACGTTTTTGCAGAAAATTGTGATTTTTGCGTACCCGAACACATCTGCATCTGTTCTCGTTTTACTCTCACTTCAGAGAGTTAAATTGTAGTTGGACAAAGTCCAAAGGAACAGGCTATATATGTTGTCTATACATATAATCTTCCTATTTAAGAAGGAATGACTATCGCTGGATTCTGACCCTCATTTGGCATCGCTCAAACTACACAGAGGTTTAATTAAGTTAGCTCTTTGCCTAAAAATTGGCGGATGAAGTCAAATGAGTCAAAATGTGTTAACAGGTAACATTAATCCTCAAGCGAGAACATTTCCCAAACGTCACACATAAAATATATGCCCCAAAGTAACGATATGTGCCAACTTGATATGTACTTCGAAACAAAGACTTGAATGACCATAGAGTCTGCCGCTATTTTCTTATAAGTCCCATCTATTTCGATTGCTTCTAGGCCATAATGGCTATATTTCACTTTTTGTGGTAAAAAATAAAATCATATGCAAAGCAATGGCCGTATATCTCGTATCTTCATTCATAGCAGATAACTTCTGCTAGTACTTCTAGGCGGGTCTGGTTTCATAGAAATTTCTTAGATTTTAGAGAATATCCCTAGATTGATAATTCTTTGCCAGATATAAATTCACATGCAACTCATTTCTGAGGTCTTCGCAGGAAGTTCTCAGAATTTCAATATCTAAATATATTTCTTTACCAAAGGCCCACAGACTTTCCTTCTGCCATCATCAGTTAAATTACGCTCACATTCAGCTATGCAAATGTTGGTTGAAAATGACAGCCGTTTGCAATTTTTGGAAATATTACCATGGAGCTGCATTATTACTCAATGATTGGCTGTTCAAAACTAACCACCAAGAAGGTATTCTGTTCATTTCTCCGAAAAAAAAAAAACTAAAAAGTGGCTTTCGTCTGCCAGTTTCCATCTCGTTTGCTTGAGCGTCACTGTAAATACTTCAACGGTAATTAACTTCAAATTCGCAAAATCAAAAAGACATTAACAAGAACAAAAGAACAACAACTGTAATTGCAATAAACAATTAGGAGAACTCAAACAAGCAATGGCCTAGAAAATGAAGTACCAAAAAAAAATGTTGTCAGCAGGTTGGGAGAGAGCTCTCAGTGGCTACACAAGTAAGCTGTAGTTGCCAGCCATTTAGCCAGAAAGTCAGTCAACAACATCGTTAACGTCAGTGTCAGCCGCCAGTGTCAGTGAGGTAACAACAACATTAGAAACAACGAAAATTGGCAAAATTAGGTGCTGCTACGGGTTTAGAAGTAGATTGCCTCCTTAGAGTTGGGTTAAATAGTTGTTGTTATTACTCTTGACTCTTTGCCAAATTTGTTTATTACAAATTACGAATATTTTATGAATGTTGGTCAGCGCTAAGCAACGGCAACGACAAGGTAAATATTCTGCTTCCAAAAATTTAGCAAACATTTAGCACAGCAACCAACAAATACTTTATACAAAACTTAGTTGTAAATGAGGCAAAAAAAAAAACAAAACCAACAATGAGAAGAAGACGACGTGAAATGCAGCAGCAACAACAAGGCTGACTAATTTACTTATCGCATGGCAATTACCAGAATATAATGCCTCATTGGCGCGCTCAACCAGATAGTAAGTAGGCAGAGAGGCAGGAAATTGTTGGCTTGTGCGGCAGCTCAAAATGTTGACGGCTGCAATAATGATGGGCTGCCTTTTGGGCTTCGCATTGCATAATTTGCTCATAATGGTTTTGTCGACCGCGCAAAGCCTTTTCTGTTAATATTTTGTGAAATTTTGTTAATTCCGCTTAAAACATGGCTAATACTCTTCATGGCAGGCTGCTAATTTATTTTGATAATTTTTTGCTGCTATTTAAAAGCACACAATTTAGTGAAAATGTGTGTGGTAAAAATGGAGGGTAAAATTAATTACGAAAACATTGTCACTTTTTGACAGAGACAAAACACTTTGACATTTGCCGGATTTAGGGGATTTAGTTTTCAAATTAAATTAGATGAAAAACTAGTAGTGAGAACATATGCATTCCTACTAATTTTCTGGCGAATAATATAGCAATTGAAAAGTTTTACTTATTAAACACAATTAATTTTATTTGGTTTGGCACCAATATGGACGCCACAAAATAATAATAATGCGACATTTTGACCAGATTTGACTTTTTTCACTCCTGTTCATTATTAATTTATAAAACTAAGGATCATTCTTTATATGACAAAGACCATGTGGTGGATGTTTTTTTTAATATTCATAATGTATTTCGAGATAAATTTCTTTCTTTTATTTTTCTATACAAATATTGTCCAAGCTTTAACGAAAACCATATAAATTACAGTTACAAACTTTATAAAAAATTTAGGAAAATTCCACAAATTTTCATTAAAATTTCGATTTTTAAATCTGAATCTTTAGTACATCTTTGATTATACAGTTTTCTAGTCTTATTAAGTGCAAGTTTCAAACGCCGTAATATTTATTGCCGTACTTGTTTTTACTTTTTAGTAGCTCTAGAACTATTGAAAAGCTTTAACATTAAACTTTTTGGAAAACCACTATTTTTCGCATAATTTGGTAAAAATTCTTTTTCCTTTTCCGGAACTCTGGAACTATCGTTTTCGTTTTTACTTTTTTCAAACATTTCTTAAAAAAATGTTTTCTTTTGTGCAATTTTTTTGAACTTTGTTCCTTATCAGGAACACTAGCACCACTGAAAAGCTACTAAGAACAATTCCAACTTTTTTCAAACATTCAACTCTTCCGACTTTTTTAAAAGAATGTTTCTTTCGGGGTACTTTTATAAAACTTTTTTTTTCTTTTTAGGAACTATTGAAAAACTACGCAGAACAGTTTTAATTCTTAATTTTTTCATACATTATACTTAAAAAACAAAGTGTTTATCGACGCAATTTGGCAGAACAAGCACTATTGCAAAGCTACTCAGAACTGTTTTAGTTGTTTTGTTTTTCAAACATTGCACTTTTTCGACTTAAAAAAAAAATGGTTTTTTGGTGTAATTTTATAGAACTGTTTTTACTTTTTAGGAACTCTAGAACTACTGAAAAGCTACTCACAATAGTCGTCGTAGTAGTATTTTTTTTGGCAGCACACTTTTTCGACAAAAAAAAATGGTTTTGTCGTAATTTTACAGAACTTTTTTTTCCTTTTACAACTCACACCTCGAAATTTTGTGGGAAATACCTAAAAGAATTCTCTGACAATTTAAGCCCTTAATATTAATACGAAGTGCTCGACCAGTGCGTGCAAAAATTTCCCCTTTAAAATACATGTAAACTTGATGTCTTTTTCTTAAAAATTCTACATTTTTCTTAGATAATCTTGGTCAATGTTAGAGTTTCCTCCGAACTGAATGCTCTACAAAAGTGTCCATTGCGACATAACCCTAAGTCCCAGCACCGAGATCGTGCGTGACACTGAAACCCATATTTTCATGAATTATTAATTTTTTTTGCCCCTATCTCTTAACGTATATGACAAACTTGTAATAAATTTAACAACCGAAACACCAAATCGGTAACATCAATATTTGGGCTTTGGGCTTTGGAGTTGAGGTAGTGTGGAATTTTCATGGATTAATGAGCTTAATTGTAGAAAAAATTGAGAGAATTTTTTTTACTTTTTCCCAAAAAATGTTGGGTGAGAATTAAAAAAATAGTGCACCCTAATGTATATAGCATAAATAGACACGTATCTGACACCTGCTAAAGATATTGCATAGACATTAAAAATTGATTATCAAATCACGACGCCTCACACCGACAAGCATAAAAGGATACATACATACATATGTATGTAAATATTTAGATATCAAAAAGAGTTTACAAAAGGCATCACTAACTAGCAAATGGTTGAATATGCATAAATACGTGCGTTTCAAACGGTGTACAACAATTTCAATTTTCTCTTTGGATTCGCATATCCCTCGGCTAAAAGTTGCTTAGCTCTTTGAATATTTAATACAGCCTGTGCATTATTCAACAGACGGCTTTATTCAAATTAACACCAGCACACAGTTTAAGGTAAATGAATATTCTTACAAATGTATGTATCTACATCCGTACAAACTAAGTTATTTTTTTACATTAATATTTAATATTTTTTCGCGCGCTTAAATACAAAACACAGTCATTAGGCTAATAAGCACATTTGAATTATGCAATAGTATATAAATTTAGCATGCAATTCAGTCGAAATCGCACAACAAAAGCAAAGCAAGCACAGCCAAATTAGGCAGCCAGAGACAAAACGCACTACGGGTTCATACGTACATATATGTACATACATAAGTGTAGAAGCAAGACATCAATATTATCGAAACAGCTAATATGCGTTCTACCATACACGTCGCTGAACAATTCTGACTAAGTTGGTGTTTAATTCGCATTAATCGCAGGTATGCCAAGTAAACAAGTCGCATAATTTGAGTTGCAAATCCTTTACGTTTAACACAAACGAGAGCCAAATAAGCTGTTACTTGTCTGATTAGGATTGAATGAATTTTCAAAATTTCATTTAATCGATTAAAGTCTATATCTATTAGTACCCTTGAACATTTAAATCACTAAACATAGAAATTTCGATTAGCGGAAAGAAAAGCCTTGAACTGGTTGAAACTCTTTTTCTAAATTCAAAATTTCACATTCCTCATTTTCTCAAATTCTCAACTGCGAAAAGTAGATTTGGTACATTTCGCAATTCATTAGTGCGCTTCTAGTCATAATTTGTGGCCCATTCAGAAAGTTACTCACTACCAAATAACTTTACTGCAAATCCATTTCGCCTTAAGATATGCTTTTCGCCATTTTCAGCTAAATTTTCCCCTTCCGTTTAAGGGCAATTTTAGCTTAATTCCCATTTGATCACAAACTAATTTGGTAGAAAATTTGCGTGAGTTTATTTTCATTTTGCTTTCATTTTTCGTTCTACGAGTATATAGCTCTCCGCATTCATTTAAATGCTAACTGAGTACCGAACTTTGATAGCTGTCACTTGTAACAATTTAACGTCAAGTTAGTCACATGGTTTCAATATGAGCAGCACCTACATATGTATATATAGGGAATTAGACTATTTATTGGCGTTGTTGTTGTGTTTTTTACTATTGCTGCTGCAGGCTGCAACTACAGCGCTGTTGACATTGGCAAATAAAAATGCTTGCATCGTGATTGCTGTCATAGTTGATAAACTAAAGTACGTATACGCCCCGCCTCCGTATTTAGCGTGTGCATAAATCTTCATAAAATTTGTGTGGCTTTTTCAATTTACTTATGTGATATCACTTCAGAAATATTTACTAAATATTACTGCATAATATACCACGCGACAACTCCGCCCCTAAACCCACCTTCAACAGGCTCTACAAGATGAACATACCGTGAAGCAGGCGGTATATAAATAATTACACAGATGGAGCCAAACTAGACAACAGAGTTGGCTACAGAGATTTTTCTAAAGAATTAATTATGGGTCCCGGCACATAGAGATATTGAAGAAAAGTCCAGAGCCGACGAGCTAACCAGGAAAGGTACCAATCTTTCGCTGTGTGAAAGCAGAGGTAAGATTGGGATACCCATGGCAACCGGCAAAATAAAGATTAGAGAAAACATAATTCAAGAGGCCAATAGGTCATAGTTAGGCGTGGGCACTTTTACAACAACTAGCATACTACGGCCGCAAATTGATAGAAAAAAACGGAAGAACTGTTCTGCCTCTCAAGGGGGATATTTCAATGGTCATTGCTTGTTTAACCGGTCATTAGCTATTTGGTAGGCTCGCTTCGAGATTAGGAATATTCCCCCATGAACACTGCAGAAGTTTCAGATATGAGAAAGAAGAAGAAACAGTTGAACACTTCTTACGTAGCTACGTAAGAGAAGAAAGGCTTTCTAGGTAGGCACTTTTTCTTTCAGCTGTCTCACGGTACTATCCGGTGTAGGAATAATACCAATCATACGCTTCATAAGAGCTTGAAAATGGTTCTATGCAGAATAGTTACTGAGGATTCCGCGTTTTACAGTGGTATCACAATGGACCTGCAAAGTCTAAGCGAGTTGGTCATTAGACTAACTGCCACATCAACCCAATCTAACCTACTAAATTTGTCACAAGATGTAAAATCCCCATTCGCTCGAGAGCCTGGCGAGGTATAGAAGTCACCAAAATGGGACGCTACCTTTTACAGTCTACATTGTGGCCTTTTTAGTAAATACTCGTATTTAATGTAAATCTATAATGTATAGTTTAAATAAGACAAAAGTGGCTTAACCTCTAATATATGTATACGACTCTTATTATAAAAAACACCTTATTTTTTCTATTTTAACGATAATATAAACTTCTTTCGATGGAAATAATAACAGAATGCAACATTAGTATATTTATTGGCTTATTCTTAATGGTCCTGCACATTACTCCAGCTCGGGCCTGGTAGATCCCACGAGGCAATCGGAAGACTAGTATCGACTCATGATTTATCAGGCAGTACGGAGAGGTAGATTTCTTCCTAAAGCGGATTCTACGGTTCTGTGGTATTTGATGACGGGCCACGTACTCTTTTTATGTCCTGGGTGCAACACTTTGAGAAGAAAACGCAAAGACAAACTTAGTGGTAACGAAGAGCGTAGATGCCTAGAATAAAATTAAGCATACATCTGACTTTTGGATACACTAAATCTGAACAGTGAACAAACGTTCCGCAGATATAAATAGCAGGCGAGATTAGTAACAAACTCTTTACAATTGCTGTAGCAGACCAAATGTTTAGACCGCATCTCTGACAAGTTACAGCACCAAAGGGGCGAGCCGAATAGGTGGCAGTAAAGTGCTTCTTATGGAAAATATTTCACTTAGAAATGAACCCCTTAGCAGTACACGACAAATTAATTGGGTTGGTAACCCTTGCTTAACAGCAAAGAACGCAGAGCTTCGCGCTCAAACCGCCTCCCGGAAAAACACGGGAGGACCGTCACATCAACTGTAGGAGATTCAGAGGGTTAGAGACTTACACTGATTGTTTGCAGGTATAGCTTCCGATGCTTCCTCTTCAGAAAAAGAAAACATATCTACACAAACACGTGTAAATGCATTCGTAAATATTATTGAGAAACATTGGACTGAACGTCACGCTTTCTTATATTAAAAATTATTCCTCTTCGCTTTCGGCGCTTTTTTTGTTTCCTTTTTTACTTTAAATATTTTACGTACTGTTTCAAATGCGTAATATCCTTCCTATCTTCTTATTATACATATATAGATATTACCCACAAAATGACCCTCTGTAGTAACCTACAACCCACCTAGTAAATTGAAGGGGAACTTAAAGCTCTTACGACGCATTCATAAGCGGATTTGCGTGCGCAAATACGCACACTTTCATATTGTAATTATGCGAAGGATCAGATAAAAAGAACGTACCAAAAATAAGTATATTTTCCAATATAAGGAGAGTGATTCCACAGTATATGCCCAAATTTAGGCAAATCTAATAAAAGTTAGTGGTTTTCGGTTCGCTCGAAGAATTAAATTTTTTTACGTGAATACTTGGGGAATTTAGCAGAAGTAGTAAAAATAAGTATAAGTTTCAAATTTTAGTTGCGCGATTTGGACTACTATTTTATTGTGGTTAACATATGTATATGTAATACATATCTAATTTTTCTGAACAAATTGAGAAAAACCTAAATCTTAAATACTAAATACAATTTTAATATTAAATTCTGCATATCTAAATAAAGCAACTGAAAGCTTTATCAGTTGAGTATTTGCTGAGAGGAACGAAAAATTGTTTGTCATTATTTTATATGCTCACAATCACATTTCGCACTCCTAGAACTAAAGTGGAACAACTCAAAAAAAAATTTGTTTTGGACGTTTTTTTGCATTAATCAATTCATAGGACTTATGTACATCCAAGTAATGGAAATATTTTTCTTCATAATTATATACATTAACTAAAAAACTACTTTTGTACCTGTTTTTATATTAATTGCGATGGCGTTGAGGCCAAAAACTCCAGCCGAATGTATGCAGCAGAGTGTTGCAAAATTATACTACCCGAATTCGTATATATGATGATACATTTCTTCTGAAAAATTGCTACAGTTGCTCTGTCTTCACATGACCTTCTGCAGTGAGTGGTAGTCTTTAGAGTAATCTTTCATAATAACCCTATTGATATTTTTTTTCGATAATTATGAGCCGTTTGATCAATGTCTGGTTATCACGAAGAACTAACTTTCTCAGTTTCAAGTAGAACATGGTAAGCTGCCAACCATTTGGATTTGATTGAGATAGCTGTCGTAAGTGAATACAATATGTATACCTCAAATTAGTTTTAGAGCATCACACAATTGCCTGATTAAATTTTCTTAATAATTTTTCACTAACAATTACTTGTGAAAAGCCTTGGCTTAATATTCACTACACTATACTATACTAGTAATTACACTGTTCTACGGCATTTTTGTAGTGATATATTTTCAAAGTAGCATGAATGTTAACCCTTTTCCCTGAAAAACAAAATACATAATCCAGCACCTCTGAGTTTGGTTTCATGTGCAACCAAGGATTGAGGGGTCGAAATGTGCTTTTGTATTATATGGAAAAACTCAGTATGACTTTTTTGTCTTCGAGTTCAAATAAAAGAAAGCTCAGCGGCATTTGCTACGCCTTTGTTCAGCCCAATAGCCTCTTTCAAAAATATGTCATAATTATTTTGTTACAGAAAAAAACTTGAAATTTGTTAGACTGTGTTAGTTTAGAAATTTCGTTAGTATTTATCTCGCTTGATTGCTTTCATTCATAATCATTTTCATAAGTCTTCTTAGGTTCTAAGTAAAACAGAAAGTAAATAATGTTGGTAACTATCTTACTAAAAAATAATGTGAAAGTATGAATACGGACTCATATTGGATAGTAACTACTCAAGCGAAATATTTGCGTAGAACCCGCATGTATTTATTGTAACTTAGCTTGCTTATCAAACTGCTTGTGAAAACAAAATATTTGTGAAAATGAGTGTAGGGCATTCCCAAATTCACTTAGTCACCACTAAATAATATATTTTATATATACCTGAACCAAGAAAGCAAATCTAAATACTTATTATATATGCATATTACACACATTTATATATGTAAGTCTGTATGTAACTAGAGTTTTACGTTTAACATAAATGCATATGTATGAATGGATGTAAATTTTTCCTTGCATTAAGTTTTGATGAGAGATATTTTTCTGACCTGCATATTCATACTGTCATATGAAAGGTCGAAGAAAAGTATTTCTTTGTTAACAAAACAAAGAATAATCAGTCATTAGTCTAATGGAGTAGCAATGGATCTTAAATCGATGGATTGGAACTTTAGTGTTGTAGAATACCTTTTTCACATTATTTTTTTTTTTTGTACATCCACATCAAGATGGGTTGAAAAGATTCACAATTTTTCCGGCGGGTACTTAAGTACATATTTTTAAATTTTTTCCTAAATTATCTTTCTCGTTTGAATTTACTCGTATCAAAAACTCTTTAATCAAAAAAGTTTGAGGCGTTTGGAAGTATCGGTTGAGTATGCACTATTTATGTATTCGCGACAATAAATCGAAGTTTTCCGAGGCACTTACTTAATATGAATACGAGTGCGTTAGCGAGAGTAGGAGACATTGAAATAAAATTTGCAAGAACTCATACGTATGTATATGTAAATGTGATGAAATTTTTGTCGACTGTGTTTGGGTACCTAAAAATTCGATAAAGTTTATTAAAATGAGCTTAGACAAGAGGGTGGGGAGCATACATTTTCAACAAATTTTAGAAGTGCAACCAGAATTTTAATTTCTTTTGGAAAATCGCAAAAACCCGCAAAATTCTTGCTTGAAATTTGATAAATCGCTACGTTATGACTGGTCAAAGTAAAAAGTTTAACGAAATTAAAAGGAATTAAAGCTTCTCAAACCCCGGTAGCGATACTTATTTTTTAATTTTGGTGAATGTCTTTATTTTATACGTGCATAGATCAAAATAATAGGGTGCCCATTATAAGGACATTTAAGTGCCACCTTAGTGTTCATTGCCTTAAGATGTTTTTTGGAACTCACTCAAGCCTTCATAAGCCCCTCATAAGCTTAATCCAAATTAGCACTATTTAGCTGCGCAACAGAGAAAACATTTTTCTGTACAAGAATTCCATTATATAAATCTGTCATAGGTTGGATTTTGAAAATCGAAGAAAGAAAATTAAAAATCAACCCGACTTTTTAGCGTTTTGAAATTTGCACTTTAACCTACTAAAATTTAATGAGCTACGTAACTGCATACCCAACATTTTTCTAAAACGCCTGAATAAAAAGTTTAAAATAAACACCAAATCAACAAAAGAAAACTAGCCAAAACTAGTCAAAATGTCACTTGATTTAATCAACTGACCACAAGGGTACTTAGAACCTAATATTTCCCTCGTTAATAAAAGTAATAGAGTAAACTTTTCATTGTCATCCAAGATTACTAATGTACCATTTTATTCTTCAGAAAACATCAAAAGAAATCAGCATAAATGTCGCAAATATGGATAGCATTTTTCTGTGCTAAATAAACAGTTTTATTGACATCCTACTGTCGAGTTGACGCCTGCTTTATCATTTTGACAATCAAAAGGCGTTTGTAAATGTTGTTTGCATTTTGTCTCTTGGTCGCTGGTGACTGGCTGTCAATAAAATAGTAAAATGAACTTGAAGTGCTTTCTACCACAATACATGCATACATATTTACTTGCTGTTTCCCTTCACATTATTTATGTGCAATTGTTTGGTTTTGTTTTTACCCAATGGCAGGCTGACTTGAATGCTCGTTCATTCTCTATCTGAATTACAGCAGAGCAGAGTAGAAGTCGCAAGTATATTGGACGTGAGAAATTATTTAAGAATTTTTAAAAGTATGTAGAGCAGATTTAATGCTCCGGTTACATAAAGACACATTGAAAGAAAGTGTTTTTATTCTTTATCCATATGAAACAATTTTTATTGAGCTTAAGACCGTTTTCTATGAAAAATTATTGTGGAAAAAACAAAACAATAGTTTCGAAGTGGTGACCTTATCCTTCTCATTAAACTCCTTCATCGAGTTCACTGCGACTCGAACCAGCGACTCCAGCCTACCAAGCCTTATAACTGTAGTTGCTTTTTCCACTTTTTCATACACATGTCAACCTAAAAAAAAAAAAATCCTCACCACTAATTTTTTAAATTAACATATGTATATGGGCACCCTAAATTCGCGAAATATAAAAATTGTGGTTTTGCTAGCGCTGCTATCGCAGTAGCCATTAAGGTACCAGAAATTTCTATGCTCGAATTACCTATTTTGTTCGGAAGTCTAATGACTACTTTGTGGTAAACACTGGTATAAGCAGGAAGAAGTTCCAACCATGCCATTCACAGTAGCAAAACCACCGCGACAGAGTAAAATTTACACACACACAAATCAATATATTGCAAAACTAGTGACAAAATATAATCAAACGGCGTTTCTAGATATGTTTCTCTCTGACATTAGGGTTATTTTTAAGAATTTTTTAAACTTCAAAGAGTTCAAAAGGTTAAAAAATTTGGACAACAAATAAAATAGAAAATTCTTTAGAATTGGAACAGTTTAACTTTTTGGTGCATTAGCGCTGTCAGTAGGGCTGCCAGACGTCCTGGGTTTCCAGGATTTGTCCTGGTTTTAGAAAATTGTGCTGGTATCCTGGTCCACACCTAAATTGTGCCGGTTTTTTAATGAAGCTAAATGCTTTTTTGAAAAAATTATAAGTTAAGGATCATTCTAAACACGATCACGATCGTCACGATGTCAAACAAAAAACTGGAAAATAGATGCAAAGGGCGACTAATGTTGTGACTGGAAAATGGAAAAAACACATATTTTCTTTTAAAAAAATTCAGCTTTTTGTATTGCATATATGGACCGTTCCTGTTGGCGAACATCTTATTCATAAGACACGCTACTTTAAAACTACCTACAAGAAAATTTTACGATTTTCCTCATCTCTTCATTCATCAAGCACGCAAAACGCTTACTTTGCAAAAATTATTGTTTCATATACATAGATAAACTCTTTTTCTTCCTCTCGATTTGATTTTGCATTTGGTTTTCTCAATTCATTTCAATATGCAAATTAAATTTCAAAACTTCCAAACTCTATAAATTCAAATCAACCCATTCAAGTGCTAATAAGGCAAAAGAATGAAAAAAAAACACTTCAAAACTTTCGGCTCACTTCCAATTCACCTGCTAACTCAATTTACGATAAACTTGTTAATTTATACCGTGCATACACACACACCACATAACACCAACAACTGTGACAGCGAAAAAAAAAATAAAATAAAAATCAAAGCAAATAAACTAAAAGCCAGCGAACGAAAAGCAGTTAGTCAGGTGGGTAAACTCATTATTGAGTTGAAATTTCAACTGTTGGGTGCACTCGAACTGCATACTTTTCCACTTCCGGTCATAAAGTTTGTCAGTGCAAGCGGCTGACAAATAGTATTTCAGTGGCGAAATCGTGAGTATATGAATTTGAATAGTAAATTCGGGTGAAAAAACAGACAGAGGCACACTATTAGTGTTGAATTGCCAAAGTACTTAAGTATGTATGTGTGTTTGCTCGAAGGAGGGTGTGCGGCTCGAGAGCCAATAGGTGTGAGTAATAGTCTGGCAAAAAAATTAAGAAAATTTTCTTATACTTCAGGAGCAATCAATTATGCCTGTAGGTGTCGAAAAAACATTTAGGGGCAAGCATTTAAAAAGCCTACACATGCATTAAGTGACTAGCAATAAGACTTAAAGTGGGCTGCATAGATTTGCTTATCATTTATAAGACCTGTTGCGCGTCACCATTTTAAGATATCATCAATCTTGCTCACACTCGGTCATAGATTTAACGTTAATGGTATCTTTTTATGCTACTTTTATATTTTATAAATTTTTTTCAACCTAAAATGAAAAATAAATTGCTAAAGCGTACTTACTTAAGTCAGCACAAATCCAAAGTGTGCATCTATTTAAGTTGAATAAATTTTTCAGCCAGCCTAGCCATTTCGCTATCTTCGTATTTACTCCACGCACGCATATCCAAAAAATCAACTGCCTTTTATTTATACAGTCTCAATTACTTTCAAGTCGCTTTTTGCTTAAGTAAATCGCTTTTATTCACTTTTCTAATAGCTCAGCCAAACGACTAGCTTATCCATCAAGACGGCACTGTCGCGCATATTTTAGGGTGTGCGATAGAAATGATTATTTTATATTTATTCTGTTGAAAAAAAGTATCGCATTGTAATTGTGCATTCCCGGAAAAATATTAGTATTTTTATTTTTGTATACTGCAGAAATTCTTTACTCATAAAAAGGTGAATATGAAATGAATGATAAGTAAGGGGTATGGAGCACCCTTGGTTTGGCAGACCTTTGGTTTCGTAATATTTATTAGAACAATCTCTGACATTTACTTTTTTTTTAATAATTTTATTAAAATCCGAATATAACAGTTATTTATGAAAACTGTCATAAATAAATTCACTATGAAGGAAATGTTCTACTACTAAGCGATACATACCAATCGGTTTCTTTTTTCAAAAAAATAACAATTATTTTGGATTTTCATCTTAATAATCTGTAAATAACAGTTATTTTGGATTTTTATATTTTATGTCTTTGATAACAGTTATTGAAATTTTTTCTTTATAAAATTCATCAATAAAATCAGCCACCCACTTTTATTTTTTAAGTCATGCGTATAAAAGTCATTATCATTTTTCGCGGTTAAGAAGATTTAAGATATATAATTTGAAAATCAAAAATAACTGTTACTTGCAGATTATATAGATAAAAATCAAAAATAATTTTTATTTTGGATTTATAAAATAAAAATCGGACAAAACTCTTATTTAAGGAACAATTAAATAAAAGTCAAAAAATAACTGTTAAAGAGCGATTTTTTTAACAAAAGTTGTAACTGTTACGGTCCCTGCTCTAGATAGATTATTTCAGCAACGTCTCTGTTCATCAGTTCCCATATTGGTCACAAGATGCAAAATCATCACTCGTTTAACATCTGTAGGCACTAGCAGAGTTCTTTACAGTAAAAATCTTTTGACAACATCAGGAAACTATATAGCAGTATATGCGTCCGCGAGATAAATTTCCTCTAACTCAGAGCACAGACGGGTCTTTAAACAATATAACTGACCTCAGCATGACAACTTCGTTTAATTTTCTGAAATGTAAAGTTTTGAATTTTTTCAAGACCTGACCTTTGAGCCCTTATAGCAGCCGTAATATAACGCTATTGTGAAAGAAGAATCTATATACTTATACTTTGCGTCTGAACCGCTAAAATAAATTTAAGTTATTATGAGTAAAAAAGGTACTACCGTATGTCTTATTGAAAAGTGATCCCAATGTTTTATGAAAACAGTGGTTCTGCAAGAAAGTTTTCCTTCAACATAAATGGCCATCTGAGATAGCAGTCAGCCGCTTGGTGCAGAAATTCAATAAAAAACCGGGTCAGTGTGGATCAGGCCGCGACTACCTCAATTCGTCATCGCGTACACCAATTGCAGCTTTTCCACAGTACAGTAGTTCAGGGGCTTTTAATAAAAATATATTTACGCGCTCACAAATTTCAATTCGGTTAGGAACTGAAGCCTAGAAACCATTCGGTATACGAGAATTTATCCATTGGATACAATTGAACAACACGCAGTTGATGCCGATTTAAAAAAAAAAAATAAACAAGAGCAATGAAGGACATTTTCTGTCCCATTTGGGGTGCTGAAAATCTGCGTGTCATTCAAGAAAAAACTGTTCGAAAATAATACCAGTAACGCTGTTACGGCGAAAGGGGTGAACGTTATCGTGACATTATAACAAACTTTGTGCGGCCTGAATTAGATGACATGGACTTGGGCAATATGTGGTTTCAACAGGACGGTGCCACTTGCCACACGGCGCACGAAACAATGGCATTACTGCGAATGAAGTTCCCAGGATGCATTATCTCACAAAATTACGAGATCAAATGGCCGCCAAGATTTTGCGATTTGACAACATTGGACTTCTTTCTCTGGGGATACGTGAAAGGTATGTTCTATGACAATAAGCCCGAGATGAATCAACAGTTGAAAAATGAAATTATGCGGATATTGCATTTCATACAAAAATTCCATGGAATAACAAACTTGATGAAATTAAAAAAAAAATAAAAAATCGGCAAATTTTGTTGTGTTTTATTTATAAAAAAATATGGTCTATTGAATTACCGTACATTTAGTGATTAAAATTCGTCAAAAATTTACACCTGTGGTGAACTTAAACTTTCTATATAGAAACAAAAAATTCTTATGGTGAGATAATCATTCGGCATAAAAAATCGCATTAGTTTGTCTAGGCCGATTATTTAAATTAATTTTGCATGTTACATTAATAAAATAGTACGACAACAGTTCTCTTAAACCAGCAGCTGGCAAAAGACTAACTCGTTAAAATCCATTGCTAGAAGCAGTTACGACTTGCGCTAAATATAAATCCTTACACATAAATACTGCATCTTTTTTTATCCACCCCAACACCTTTATTACTCGTCCTCGTAAAGTTCTGACAGCTATTTACTACGAGCTGATTGATATATGTACATACTTACATCTGTGCACAGGTCTTACAACTTAATAAAAAATTCTTGGCTCAGATGGCTTGCCAAAGCCATTATAGTGCAGTGAAGTAGCAAATGGAATGCAAGGGGATAGCGGAAGTAACAAAAGCAAGTGATATCTATTTTAATTGTTGCTTAGTTTCAGTGAAGTACACTTGTGTAAAAATCTTTCATTACTCTTATTGCAAACTTCTACTATTGGTTTGAAGTTGTTCTTGCCATTACCACTACGAGCGAGAAGGGGGTAGATATTCATCTACAGTCGGATTGAACTACTTCAAAAAAAGTTCTTGTTGGCAACTTGAACTCCTCAATGAAATTGGAATGCATGATAAATATAAACGTATATTGTACATGTGACAGATACTTACTTATGTACATACATATAGGACACACTACCACGAATCACTAAGCTTAATACATTGCTGCCTGTTGCACACTAATTTCATTAGATTTGTCATACTCGTATTGCTCAAGTGAGGATTGCTGCTCATTTTGCAGAAATGTAAATGAAGTTTACTCCAAAGCCACAAATGCACTGAAGCAGCTATAAAAGTGACAGCATTGTATGTGTTTAGCAACAGCAACAAAAACTATTGTAAAATTTACAAGCAAGCACTCAACCCTTGCATATGCATGCACATTAGGGCGCGTCACTCTCCATAAAAAAAAAAATAAAAAATCGGTACTGTTTTTCTTTCGGAATTACAAAACGTATGATATTCTAAGACTTTGCCCAACATATTTCGTAAAATTTGTTTTTGAAAAAAATTTTTCGAAAAAATCACCTCAGCTGATACGCTGAAAAGGTCTGCTAGAAAATGATTTAACATTTTTCAGCGATCAAACTAGAGAGATTTTCAAATCGGTCTAGCTCACGTTTATCTTGAAATTTTTCAGAAATATTTGTTTCTATTTTTTTTGGCGATACAACCTAATGTATATACATATGTATGTATGTAACAAGCACGAAAACCGAAAACAAAAAAAAATAGAATTGCAAATGCTTCCGTTCCACTTGTTTTGTCAACTATGTACGAGCACCATGTCCGCTTCCTCCGTCGTCAGCTAGCTTGCTCAGTTCTTCGTATGCTACGCTTACCCCTAGGTGTTACTATTTATGTATGAGAATGTAATTTTTCTTTTGCCACCGCAAGCGCAACAAGTTGTGGCCAACAACAGATGTGACAAAAACAAATGTGACAGCAAAATAACAATAGCTTACAAAAGCAATAACACAAAGCGAACAACATTGGCGCGTGTGCAACAGTTTGTAAAAGTTTATGGGGTTTATTTACTACATGAAAAATTAAAGTGATTTAAAATGTTTGCAGTTAGCAAAATTTTTTTAAATTTTTTTTCAATTCGCATTTCAGTGGTATTGGAAGAATTTTTTTTTAGGTTTTTTTTCAATCCAACCAACGTTACTCGTACAAAAAGTTGAAAGTTTGTCAAGCAGTGTGTATGTTTGTTCCTCTTTCACGCTAAATCTACTAAACGAATTTCAATAAAATTTCGCTCGCAAACAGCTTACAACCTGGTTTAAGATATAGGGTATACCTTAGAGGGTGCTGTCTCCTGTCACTTAATTAACAAGTTGAATGAAATTGTACATTTTATGGGTTTCAAACATCAGGAGTTTAAAAAAAAAACTTTATACATACCACCCCTTTAAAAATGTTTCTTTAATTTCGGCCATAAGTTCAATGAAGTCTAAGAATTTTTATTGTTTATTGTTATTTCTGTGAGACGGTGGCCACATGTTTTTTTTTTCTTTTTTGTTAAATTCAATATTTTTGAAGAGAACTTCGACATGTTTAAAAAATTTACATTCCAAAGAAAGTATCCATTAATTTTTAACAAAGGAGGTTTCTGAAAAGAGTTGGCAGTCGTTTAAAATTTCAATTTCAAATTAATTCACAAATTGTATTAAATGCTTTAATATGGGTGTCTAACGAAAATATTTTTGGAAAGAGTTGCCAACTGTTTAATAACTTGAATTCACTTTGATAAATCTCACACAACCAGCTGCTTCATTAGCAATGGGCTATAGTGATACAAGAGTAGGTGGACTTTTTTTTAAATTTGAAAGTATATTCGGTACAAGCACACCATGTTAAGTACCTTTGGAGCCAAATAATTTTTGAAGAAATTCTTTCTTATTTCAACTGTCATCTAAATGCATTGGTTTTTTGTGGGGCCAACCATAACCTCAGTCCTTGTGAAAGGTATGGTACGTGAGAGCGGTAAAAGTAGTCTAACGTTATCCCGTACCGCATCAAAGCTATGCGCGTCCCAAAAAATAAATACAAAATTTCTAGATGTAAGCGAAAATTAAACACTAATTACACTTTAAAAACTTTGAAGAGTAGCTGCTGCCAAACTTATGGCAGATAAAAAGCAAAGAGAAAAGTGCTATCAACAACAAAGGAGTTGTAAATAAAAGCATCTGTAAAGCTGAAAAGCACAAAAATATACATACATAGTAAGTCTGTTGATGTTTGATAAGCAAAAGGGTCGAAAAGTAACCCGAAAAGGGGCAATTTATATTAACTAAACAGATGTACACAATAAAGGGTAAGGATAGGGAAGATATACACGTCAGCCCGAAAGCTTCGTTACCGCCAAGCCTATTTAATTTTAGTAAGTAAGCTTTGGTGACACTGCAGAAACCACAATAAAGGGGGAGGAAGATACAAATCACATATTTATTAAATGCTAAGTAAGCAAATTAAAACCCACAACTCCGACGGCAACTCCAAGTAAATACTTGCACAGCAGGTGTACCAAACAGTTATTATAATCCAGTTTATTTGAGGCCTACACAACGTATGCGTAACATTTAATGAGTGGAAATTATTGAAATTTTTTAGAAATGAAATCAAATCAAATTAGTCTAATAAAATACGCGTAACTGTGAAAATTAATTTAATTCACACATTTGTACGTTTGTTAGAATTTTCATGTTATAGCTACCAGTGCGCACGTGGCATCGCAGAAATTGCAGAAATTACCAATTTGCGCGAGAATAGAATGTAGCGCAAAAAACAAAACAAAAAATAACAGTAGCTTTGGCAGGGAAAATTCATTTCGCGCATAGCTACGCACGCAAACTGCCAGACATGCATACCAATTTAAGCGCAGTGAGTCACATATGCGCGTTTGGTAGGGATGTGCTTATAGGAAAGCATTGCATTGGAAATAAAACACTCAACAAATAATACCTGCAAAATTAGATATGATTCTAGTTATTTCTGCATAGTTTGGCTAAGCATTTTTTCAATAAAAAATGTATATATGTACATATATAAAGGGCAATCCGGGTCAAATCGACCAACGTTTGGAATCGGCCATTTTTGATTTGAATGAATGCTGTTCAGAATATATTCAAAAATTTTATTGAGATTGAGGCCGTTTTTAATGAAAAAACTAATGTGGAAAAATTGGTTAGTCCAGAACTTTTCTTTTATCAAATAACAAAGTTCTGCCAAAAGAAAACAAGTCCGAATTCGAAAGCTCAAAATTTCACAATTTCCCGGATTTCGCAAGTTTATTTATTGAATAACTCAAAAACTATTATTGTGCAAAAATTATTTCGGTCTCGTTTTAAAGGTGATATTTAAAAATTTTTAATAAAAAAATTTTAAAAGCAAAAAAAATTTATAAATATTCGACTAATTTTTTTTTTTTTTTAAATCCTCGGCCCTCAATATTAGTTTCACCAATATTTTTATATTTGTTTTTGCCTTTGGTTTTGTCTCTATCTTTGCCATACATATTTACCCTGGTATTCAGTTAGTCAATTGTATCTCAAGTCACTAAATTTGAGATTAGCAAGTGTGACTCTTTTTGTCAGCAATAATTTGAGTAAAAGAGAGTCATAAAAAGTTCACCAAAAATGTGTGATGAAAACAAACACAGACAGTCAAGTGATAGCATGATGTATGCCTTTTGCTCGCGCTGCTCTAACAGTGGCAATAGCCGAGTGGGAAAAGCAGTAGAGTGTCACTCGAGACATCGGAGTTCGAGTCCACCTCGGGCAGCGACATTTTTTGTGTTTATTTAATTTGTTTCTTTTTTGTTTAATTTTCTTCTTTTTACATAATCTTTAAATTTCAATGTTTAAAAACAAAAAAAAAATATATACATATTTTTTTCCAATGATTTTTTATGTTACTAAAGTATTTTGTATTTTTTCCTAATGAAATTGTTGTTGAAAAAAAAGATTTCTTTTCCTCCATATTTTTTTCTTTTTGTTATCTGCTGAGAACTAGCTGACTAGAGTGATTAGTGATTTTTTTAGACAAAAGACGTAAGCGAGCTTACTGAATACCAAGTAGTCTCAAAATCGATATTCGCTACGAAAAGTCACTATTAATAACTAGAGTCTTCTTACTGAATGTCAAGGTTATAATTATCATTATCTTTCTATATACTTTCCTTTTCCATTGTATGAAGATCTCCCCCTAGTGGTGTCAACGCAGCCGCTCGTTTTCTGCCCACGCATTCGACGTACACCAACTTCACTTCCTCCTAGCATTTGATTAAGAAGTTTCACTTTAAAAATAAGAACATCCCTTCTGTATACTGTGTGAACAAAAACAGCGTGTTTTTGCCACCATTCTAGCACAAAACATATGCTCCTGCCGCAATGACTGCCACGAGGCGATATGTTTGTAATACGCTGCCAAATGCTACATAACTGCTGCATATTGCGTATGCGCTCACATGTCCAATTTACTTTGTTAGCTAACCAAGCATTTGAATTGAAGTTTTTTCTACGCTCAAATTTTGCGCCACCAGTACAGTTCTAGCCGTCACGGACAGTTCTACGCTTTTTTGTGGCGCAATAGAGATGGCGTAATTTTGTGCCACCGGATAGTAAAGATGGATATACGTAAACTACTAAAGTGGATTTTTCTTTGGTGGTTTTGGTGAGATGCTTTGTGCTCCGATGCTTTTTTCTTTCAAACATCTAATACCTGAATGTGCATGGGTAACTTCTGTTCCCGCTAACGCTTTATTTCGATTCGTACTTTCTAGAATGCATTTGTTTGTATACTTTCAATTTAATGTAAAGTTTAGCACGAATTTTCCAAACTCACTTCGAATGAACAAAATTACAGACTAATTTCAGACGCTTTTTGCATAAAAATACATATTGGACGCTTACACATTTGCTAGCGCCTGGCCGAGCTTCTCCATCGATTTGTGGTGTGCGCCCTGGTGTTGTCACACAAAGGAGAGGGACCACAGTTTTACGCTGACTCCGAATGGCAAATGATTTTTTGAATTTGAAAGAAACAGCGGAATACATAGCGTGATTTTGTCTAGCGCCGGCTTTATATCTGAACTACTTTTGCGAGGCGTTGGCCACTAGCGTGTATACAAGGAATAAAAGACGGGTTCTACAAAATCCTTAAATTCGCTAGGAAGGTGTCATGAATTCTGGATATATTGCCCACCAACTCATCATGAACTTCCGTTTTTTCTGGTAAAACCACGGACGAAATTATCGGTCTTTTAACTACCCAGCCATTTCAATCTGACCTCATATTGGCCTCAATTTTAAAGTTTTACCGGAAGATAGTTTCATGCAAAATTTAGTTATTAAAAATTGTCACTAAAATATTCGATATTGAACTCTGCTGAGAGTCATTGATTCCAATACCAACCAAAGAATGTTCTGTCCTTTAAAGATAATCCGGAATAGGACTTTAGCATGCTCATATTGAGGAAAATACTTTGAAGTAGTCGCTTTTGGGTCATCTTAGCATTACGAGCCAAAAGAAAAAAAAATACTCCTGGAGACCTTGCAATTGCTTTTTCTTAAAATTTCAGACCTTTCACACAAAATTTATCTGAAAAAATCGAGTAAAAGGTCTGAAATTTTAAGAAAAAGCATTTTCTTAGGTTTTATGCTTATTATGTTTGCTTAAAAATACAATAAAATACTTTAAAACCCTTTTTTTGTACTTTTATTCCTTGTCCATTATAATAGCCAGTGGTACCCGAGTTTTGTAAAATGGGAAGAGATCTTATTTCGCGAAGTATATTTCTTAATTAAGAATAATAATTAAAATATTTTCCCAATCTTAATTCAAACGAAAAATACATTGTTTCCAATATATATCGCACTGTTCACTATCGACATCACACACATCATATTTTTACCAGTTTTGACTAATTTTCTTTTGATTTTTTTAAGACCCGTTATTTTTATATAAAAGTATAGCTCTTTATCTAACAAATATTATATAAATCTAAATTTCAGACTTTGAAAAAAAAAATTATAAAAATTTCACAGATTTTTGGTCCCAATTGCATGCATTTTGATTTCTAGAATTTGCATCCATACAAAGTAATTTTTTATATGGAAAAGAGTGCATAACACAGTCAGCACAAAAAAAATTTCAAAAATCAACTCTATTTTAAGAAGAAAATCTCTTACTTACGAAAAAGAGCTTTAAGCACAAAAAAGTTTATGCAATATATTAGACGCTTATATTGAAAGGATTCAAAAACACATCTTTGTATGGTCGATAAAAACAAAATACTGTTGTTTTTTGCGCAAAAAGTGCACTTATTTTTTTTCTCCGATAAAAGAATTTTAGATTGTATTAAAACAAAACCTAAGAATTTTGAACTTTAAACTTGTGTCTAACAACTTTCGAAAAATATTTTTAAGTTTATCGATTTTTTTATTACATTAATTAATTTCTTAATCCATATAATCTCCAAAGCTTGCCAGCTTCGTTCTTATTTGTCCGTATGCAACATTTTTCCGGATAACCTAAATCGCCTATTTCATTCCCAAAAGCCACCCAAGTATTAAAAAAAATTTCTCAGATTTACCAATAGAGGGTAAATCTATAATTTATTTTACTCACACTACACCAACAGCATTTATTGTGCCCATTAGTCCGGCTATAACTTTTCATTTTACCAATGTATCTGACAGCTCTAATCAATATTTACGAGCTACCTGCCAGTAGTTCAGCAAATTCAAGTACAAATTCACACAGCGTGAATATTCAAAACCAACACTACAATGCCTTAACACTCTCTTCAACACATTTGCAACAACATTTACTGAAGTGGCCAATAAAAGAGTGTTCGAAAAAGTGCTTACTGCTTTGCTGTTAGCAGGCGTCAAGCAAATTAGTTAAAACTGTTTGCATGTATTGTAGAAGTGGTGGGCAAAGAGACGACGGAAGGCGTTTGCAAACGAAACGAGCGCCAAAGTCATATTGGGGCAATATGCCAGCAATGTTAACTAGTTGCACGAAATTGCGGTTGTGTGGCATGCAAGACAAACAAACAAAAACAAAATCAGGCTACATAACAACAACACTTCCGGCCACATGCTGTTGCCACAAATGGGCTATTAGCAAATCACACGAATAGAAAGTATAAACGAAATTGAAAGTACTGTACAAAAATGAAAGAACAACGAGCTGACCTTGGCTATTTGACAGCAAGTGCAGCAGCTAACTATCATAAAAACAGCAAATGAAATGCGGAGAGCGGCGTTAAATAAAGTTGATTTTAATTACCACTAACACGTTTTGCAGCATAACGGCGGCATTGGGTAATAGCTTCACGTGAGCGCGTCCATCACTAGCATTTTAGCAGAGCACTCATACGCCCTCTACAACCCGAAGTGGTGTATTAGACGGTATCACCAGCACACGCCTGAGCCTAAAGTATTTGCAAGACAATTTCGAAGAAAATTTTTTTTTACCCAACCTATTTAAATTTAGCAATAATTTTTTTTTTTTCGGTAGTTCTACTGGAATACACAAAATTCTCCCTTAATGAAAGTTAAATAATTTCTGGAGGCTTTAAGTTACTGGCATTAGGGTGGTTCCTTAGAGAGGTTGCAACTCAAATGTGTTGGGCAAGTACAAAAACAGGGTACTTGAGGTCAATAATTTTTGGAACAAAAAGAAATCAGGGACCGTAACAGTTACAACTTTTATTAATAAAATCGCTCTTTAACAATTATTTTTGGACTTTTATTTAATTAGCTCCTTAAATAACCGTTATTTATGACTTTTATTCTATAAATCCAAAATAACAATTATTTTTTATTTTTATCTAGATAATCTGCAAATAACAGTTATTTTTTGATTTGTAAATTATATGTCTTAGATAACAGTTATTTAAAAAAGTCATAAATAAAATCAGTCACTGACCTTTACTTTTTTTAAATCATACTTATCAAATATGAGCAATAATTTTTTTTTATTTGTTTAATTAACATTTGAAAGTATGTGTCTCGTTAAAAAAAACGCTAAAGCATTCTTTCTGCATATATTTCAATCATGTTAATAAAGTTTTTAACTCTAAGAACTTACGAGTGAGGATGTTTTTGCTGTTGTATTAGAGTTTGTTAAAGTGAGCTCAAAAAGTTTTTGGGTTCAATTCTTATTAACTAACTAAATTTCGTTCTATCGGCCGCTGTGGTGTAGTGGTAAGCAATGCGCGCTTCCACTCCGCAACGCCTGGGTTCAAGCCCTGGCCAAAGCAACATCGGAAAAAATATAGAATAAAGGTTTTTTCTTAACAGCGGTCGTCCCTCGGCAGGCAATGACAAACCTCCGAGTGTACTTCTGCCATAAAAATCAGCTTCTCATAAAAATACAATCGCCGTTCGGAGTCGGCGTAAAACTGTAGGTCCCTCCGCTTTGTGTGACAACATCAAGGCGCACGCAACAAGTCGGAGGAGAAGCTCGGCCAAATACTAACGAATGTGTAGGCGCCAATCTATTATTATTGTTATTATTATATATTACGATAAAAAAGCCCAAGTGGAGTTAAGTTTGTTTTTCGACCAAATTCGTTTCAACAAAAGCGTTTAAGTAACGAAATGGCGTTTTTGGCCGCCAACGATTTTCTAATACATAATAAATCGATTTTGATTCATTCATTAAAATTTGAGTTAGGCTATTTTTAAAATAATCTTGATGTCAGAGAGAAAACCTAAAAATCAGATTCACTACTTTGGCTCCTAGGGTTGCGGGTGTCATGATTGTTTTGTTTTGTGTGTATTAAAACCCGACCGTATATGCCGAAGATATGACAAAAAATTTAAGGGTCGATTGATCGAAAAAAAAAATTACTTGAAAAATAATTTAGACTCCAGGATGTACAGCGAATTTATTTTGTAGTATGATTTAATATGCGAACCGGGTTTGCGTGCGAGTGTTTTTTTTTTTTGTTCACTTAATTTTACACAAATTTCCATAGCAAACAGGTGAAATATATATTTTGTTGAAATTTATTTTGCCCTGTTCATTAAATTATCGCAAATTAGCATTTTAATTATGCCGCCTCAGGTCAAAGCTACTTTAATAAAGCTATTAAGCCAAGAAAGTAAAAAGCATCATAAAAGCATAAGAAAAACGCGGCGCTTAAAATGCAAAGAAGCAAGGAAACAAAGAGGAATGCAAAATAGAAAAATTAAACTCTAATTACGTAAATAACGTGGCAAATATTAGCCGGCAATAACTATGAGAAGAAAAAAATCGAACAACAGAGTGTAGGGTTTAGTAAAGGAAGAAGCAGAAAAGGAAAAGAAAGAAAAATGGGATTTTAGCTGCTAACCAGCAATAATTAGATTGCTTTATCTTTAGTAGCACAGTCGGTAGTGGGGTAATGGCAAGTCATGAACAAGGAAAATTGCAAGCATGGCAAAGCACATTAAGCAGGCTGGCCATTATTACGCTGACATTGCTGCTGCTCTCGTGCGCATGAGCGTTTTGAACACTAATGGCAGATGATTACAACATCTAAGCGGATGGAATTTCAACCAGTTTTTTTTTTTGTCATATGTGTGTACTCACTAAGCGCTTTTACTTTTTGCTGAACGCCTTTTACGCTTACAAGCGACAAGGTATGCAAAAACATTTACACGCCAGACAATAAACGAAAGACCAAAAGTTAAGCTTAAATGCATTAATTATTTTTACTTATTTTTTGCCTGATAATCCATTGACTGCATTTACTTAGTGACTTACCAGAGGTTATCTTTTAGCTGGGTTTCAAACAGTTTGCAATTACTTAGCAAATGTATGGCGGAAATTTTATAGCCGCAAGCATGTGCTGTAGCAAATTTTAGTTGAACGATAAATCTTAACTCTGTTGTTCAAGTAATTGGCGCGTGGATAGCGATTTTTATGTTTGCATTATTTGATGTTGCACTAGATAAATAATTTTAAAGCGGCTGGAACAGAAATTGTAAAGAAAATATTAACTTGAACTTCATATCCGTGTTTATGCGAAGAGGTAACACAATTCAATAAAAACTAAAAAAAAATTACATAAATGTAATAAAGGGAGTAGAAATGGGAAACATTATGGAATCGATAAATATATCGACAAATTTACCGAGATTGATGTAGCGTTTATATCGACACAAATTTACAATAAAGCAATAGCCTAAGGTATCTATAATAAAATGGTCGATAAGCGTATCGATAATATTGCCGGTGGCGATTATTTTCGATCGAAAAAATTTATATATTGCTACTTATTGACATCAGTGCCCATATCGATGGCTGAGTGGAAAATCGACCTACCTCCACAGCGAGCTTGAAAACGTCCCCTATCTCAGACAATTTTTCCAACACGCCCTACTTCAGAATTTGATTGAAAAACGCGCATCAATAGTCTCCTGGATATACATATATATCGAAAAACCAATCGATAAAATATTAGATCGATAAGTATATGTATGTATGTAGGTCACTACGTATGATTCAGTCGTCATTTAAACGTATTTATTCAGCAAGTGTTTGTTAGAAAGTATCATATCGGGTACGAAATAATAATTTTTTTTTTGTAATGTGTTTTTAAAGTTAAAAAAAAAAAATAAATAAAAAATAAATTATAAATTCTGTATCCACAAGAATTTGAATTTTTTTCAAATCTAGGTTCAGAATTTCAAGAGTGGGGTTAGCGGTTTCTTTCTATTCTTTTATTTCAAGTGTTTGAGAAAAAATTTGTCTCCTTTTGATGACTGAAACCAAACGAAGCTTCGAGCGACATATTTAAATTATTTCACAAAATTTTACACTTTTGAGGATTCTAAGCGTGATTGATGCGTAAGGTTGAGGCATGGCCGACCTGAGGGATCTTTGTACTAACGAGAAGAGTCCCGCTGTTGATTGGATGCTACTTTTACCACCGGTGCAGATGGCTTGCCAACTAAGGATTTTCTGGGATTTTTTGAAATTGTATAATACCTTGTACTTACAAATATATTCTGTATTTATGTTCACTTACTTAAGTAGACAGACACCTATGCTCACCGAATTGGCAAAAGCTTACCTGAAATGAAACAAAAAAAAAAAACACTCAATACATACAATGAAATACAGCAATTTTATAATATTTTAATGCTTGAAATCTTTGCTTTAAAAATGTTTGTAATAATTTTGATGAAATAAATTTGCATTTTATTTTTGTAGACTCTTGGTGAAACATTTGGTTTAATAAATTATATAAATATATCAATCAATCAAGCCATGTACTATTTCTAAAATTTTCTATAAAACTTACTGACTAAGAAAATAGAAAAACCTAAGTTTTTTTTTGGAATGCACAATTTAATTTCACTCTTTACAATAGTTACTATGATTTATTTAATTTCGTTAAATTTCAAATGCTCATGCGATGCATTTAATTTACCTGACATATATGCATACATATTCACGAAAAAAGCGCATGCAAAAATCAATCAGAATTGCGCGAATTTTATTTACACCCACGCAATGAATTTATAGGAAAACTTCGTATACATATATGTATGTATGTATATATTTTTTTCATAGCAAAATCGAATGCTGCTGCAAACCGCACTGCCAATCAGTCAGACAACATGCCATTCGCAGTCAAACAGTTGGTGGTCGCCAACAATCAGTTTAACAAAATAAAAGCAACAATCATACCTAAAACCGCATGTGGCTAGTAAAGTGAACGTGATGCAGCTGTAGCGGTCGATGAAACCTTTGAATCAATATACATAATAAAAATAATAGATTGGAGCTTCTCCTGCGATTTGTCGCGTGCGCCTGAAGTTTTACGCCGACTCCGAATGGCGATTCTATTTTTACGAGAGGGGAATTTTTCGTGGCAGAATACACTCCGCATTGAAGCCAGGCCCTGCGGCCGCCATATATACATACCAACACAAATTTATATACACTTACAAGAGTAAACAACCAGTAAAGTAGTTTGTACACATCATTCGTTTACTCAGGTAAAAATTTGACATTGTTATTGACTAAAGTGTTATTGGGTGATATAAAATATAAATAAATGTGAATGTATGTGCATACATATGTATGTAGCTTGTTATGGGTAAAGCTCTCTGCGATAGGACAAAAATTTACCAATATTCCAATTTACAGGTGATTTTTGAAGCATTTTTATGGCAGAAGTACACTCGGATGTTTGCCATTGTCTGCTGAGGGGCCACCGCTATTTGAAAAAAAAAGATAATATTTTTCTTTAGGTTGCTGGGACCAGAAATTGAACCACATGCCTCCCTGTGACAGCGCACATCTAAGTAATCGGCTACGGCGGCAAGAGCACTACTCAAATCCGAAAAGTAAAAAAAGAAATCAATCATTTTTATTTGTTCTAGTTTTGATATAAAAAACTTTGAACTTATTTTGCTTTGCTTTTTTCTAAATAAGAGCTGTCCTGACTGTTAATAGTTTTATTGTAATTTTTAGTCATGACTTCATACTAACATAAGCAATTTTATTGTATGAAAACTATGTAAAATAAAAACGGTTTATGCGGTTGTTTCCTAGTTTACAATTAATTAATTAATTAATTACAATTATTCGAATAACTTGTAACCGGTTTTAGAAAAATGCCGAATAATCGAACACCCTAGCACATATGTATGTACAGAGGGTGTCCTATAAAAATATTTTGCATTGAAAAACGAAAAAATATGACTTACCAAATAGGCGATATTTTGGTGGTATTAATGGTTTCCGGTTTCGACCGGCAACGGGGTTAAACTGACGGGAAGTTTTCACAAGAAAAATAATAAATTTCGTTCACTAAGCCGTTGTGAAAGTTTTCATAACACCTGAAAATCACCAGCACCAAAAATAATTAAACCAACTCACCTACACCAATTTATAGCAAGCAACGCATGTGTGTTTCAGTTTTAATTTAGCTTTTAGTGAAAAAAATAAGTAAAAATAAAAATCTTTCGTCAACTTTTCTTCAATACAACAATATAAAGTGAATGTTGTATGCTAACATTCGGCTTTATCAAGAGATCGCATCACTGCCGTTGCGAATTACAAAGAGAAACTAAAAGAACAAAATGAAGCTCTTTATCTCGCGTTTCCGCCATCCACCTAACACGTTCGCTTTCTTGTTTTTATTTCATGCTCGAACAGCAAACTACACCAAACTAACAACTTACCAACTAAAACAAAAACGTAGCAAAATAAAAAACTAAATTGCTTTAAAAACTTTAATAAACGAAAGGTGGCACGCTTCCAGCAGACAACAGCCAGCAGTCGGTCGAACGGCTGGTGGTCATAAAAATAGTACACCAACTGGCTGCACTGTAGTAAAATAAGGAATCAAGCTCAAGTTACTTGCTTTTTTTTCAAAAAAACTTCAACTCAACTTTGTTGCAGCAAGCGACCGGTTTTCTACGCTGAATTTGGCACAAAGAAAGTTTTCAGGGAACTAAGTTTTCATTTGATGTTCACATAAAATTGTGTACGGCAAGTGTTACGTTACGAAGGCGAAGGCTGCGAGTAAATTAGGGGATTCACAAGACATGTCAATCGTTGTAAAATCTTAAAGCTTATTTTACATAAAAAAAAATTTTAAGTTTAAGATTTTACGACGGCTAATATGTCTTGTGAATCCCCTATATGTGAACGGTCGCGGAAAGCGACAAATCAAAAAAAAAGGGGGAACAGCAAAAATAAAAATGTAGACACAGTGTTTCGTACAATCGATGGCGGTTCCGGCAGGTGCAAGCAAGAGGCAAAAACAATAGTACTTTCGGGTTAAAAACAGCAGCCAAGTTTTAAGAAGATGTGGGCATAAAAGATAACATGCTATTCGCGGTGTGGAGTTGAGCAGCATTTTGAGTGCTCATAATATTTGCAACTCCTGAAAATTATGATTAATTTTAACAAATTCAATTAATATGAGTTGAAGTTTTGTTTCTAAACTATTTATGTAAGTAATTGTCTACGCATATTTTGTTACTACAGCGAAAGGAAAAGGTTGTTGTTCGGTCAATTTGAGGTGAATTTTGAACGACTATGTGCACCTAAAAATATTTGATGAATCTGCTTTGATAAATATGTTAGAAACTATATACATACATACATGTTTATATAAGCTTTTACCAAGTTCCACCTGTGTGTAATCAAATCTTGCAATCAGGTTTTAACCAACCAAGATGAATTAATCCGCTAAGAGACGCAGATATCGAGATATTTGAAAACTCCGTATATATTCACTTGCTAAGGTCGATCTTTTTTATTACTTACCGCCAATAAAGGCTTGTCCTAAAATTTTTTTTAATAAATCAGTTTTAAATTATTTTCATTTTTTCTTCGTGACGCTGAAGCGGAGCAGTCAAATAGAAATTTAACCACAAAAACTCCTGTGCTTTCAGTTGTAAAACTCTTCTGAAAAGGCTTTCTTGATGTATGAACACTTTAAATATGTAGTTACAGAAATAAAGAAATCGATGTTTGAATCCATTCGAATCAAAATAAATAGCTACAGAAAAATAAAATCGATTAAAATCGAAATAAAAATAATCGTTAAAAAATAAATCGATCTCCCAAGATCGATCCGTATATTTTGTCAAATAACGTATTTTACTTAATTTTCTTAAAAAATCAAAACACTGTCATTCTTTGTTTTAATATAGATTGAAAATCAGGTTATAAAAAACTAATGAATATTTAGTAAACAAAATGAAAACTGCGAATACTAAGGATCGAAGAGGTCCCCTATAGAAAGTGGCGAGGAGTGTATATATACATCTATTAAAAAAACTCATTAATTCCGCGGCTGCAGATTGAAGTTAAGTGAATTTTTCAACATAAATTTACAGTGACTAGCCTTTAAAATGAATCGACATTCCCTGCTAATGAAAACACTCGCTGAGGAGGCCATGATTTGTTGTTTTCAATATAATTTTATTCTAATTTGCGCTTTGGCTGCTTTTTGTTAAATAAACTAATGTAAATACTCTGAATTAAAGCTATGTAGATGTAATATCTAACCAGCTCCGAGCAAAACAAAATACTGTACTTTTAATACTAACGGCATTTTATCAGCCCTGTAGTACGAGAAGAAAGGGAGGCTGGTCATTCAAATCTTTGGTCTTTGCTTTCTCAAGGCAAAAAATGTAAGGTGCCAAGCTCACTTCATTTTTCGTACCAGCTTTAAATTCAAAATTTGCTAAAACTTTCTAGATTTTTTTAATGCAATGCAAAATGCATCAATTGAAAAAAGAATCGAATGTCGATTGTGGAATTTCTTG
>NW_023458556.1:15125892-15127246 GCF_013731165.1 Rhagoletis pomonella | reverse complement strand
AAAAAAAAAAAAAAAAAAAAAAAAAAAAAAAAAAAAAAAAAAAAATACTGCCAAACGTTCTATGTCACATATAACCTCTGTTATCTGTATCTGATCGCTTGTGGCAATCGTTCATCTTCATCAGACAAAAGTAGACAGTTTTGTCATTCGTTTATTAAGGTGTAACGATTTGCAGATGCATTCCGGTGCAAGTAAGAGACCATCTAAGAGTCAAGGGCACTAATAGACATATACCGTTTTGCAGAATCACCGACGACTTTAATCGATTAAATGAAAATATGAAAATTCATTCAATCCTAATCCGACAAGTAACAGCTTACTTGGCTCTCGTTTGTGTTAAACGGATACAATTTGCAACTCAAATTATGCGACTTGTTTACTTGGCATACCTGCGATTAATGCGAATTAGACACCAACTTAGTCAGAATTGTTCAGCGACGTGTATGGTAGAACGCATATTAGCTGCTTCGATAATAATTATGTCTTGCTTCTACACTTATGTATGTGCATATGTACGTATGAACCCGTAGTGCATTTTGTGTTTGGCTGCCTAATTTGGCTGTGCTTGCTTTGCTTTTGTTGTGCGTATTTGGCTAAATTTCATGCAAAATTTATATATTGTTATTGCATAATTCAAATGTGCTTATTAGCTTAATAACTGTGTTTTGTATGTATTTAAGCGCGCGAAAAAATATTAAATATTAATGTCAAAAAATAACTTAGTTTGTACGGATACATACATTTGTAAGAATATTCATTTACCTTTAACTGTGTGCTAAATAGTGTTTATTTGAATAAAGCCCGTCTGTTGAATAATGCACAGGCTGTATTAAATATTCAAAGAGCTAAGCACCTTTTAGCCCAGAGATATGCGAATCCAAAGAGAAAATTGAAATTGTTGTACACCGTTTGAAACGCACGTACTTATGCATATTTAAACATTTGCTAGTTAGTGATGCCTTTTGTAAACTCTTTTTGATAAGTAAATATTTACATCCGTATATATGTATGTATGTATGCTTTTATGCCTGCCAGTGTGAGGCGTCGTGATAATCAATTTTTAATGTCTATGCAATATTTTAAGCAGGTGTCAGATACGTGTCTATTTATGTTTTGTACATTAGGGTGCACTATTTTCTTCATTCTCAACCAACATTTTTTGGGAAACAGTAAAAAAGAATTCTCTGATCAACAATTTTTTTCTACAATTAAGCTCAATAATCCATGAAAATTCCACACCCCCTCAACTTCAAAGCCCAATATCTCAAGAAATATCGATGTTAGCGATTTGGTGTTCTGGTTGTTAAACTTATTACAAGTTTGTCATTTACGTTAAGATATAGAGGCAAAAAAA
>NW_023458556.1:15122685-15125792 GCF_013731165.1 Rhagoletis pomonella | reverse complement strand
TGTTCAACAAGCTTATAACACTGGTTTACAGCAAAAAAAATTCTCCCTTAACCGTATAAACATCACTTTTCGATAGCCCTGATAGTTTCTGCGAAATTAAATAATCATTTCTGACACTTCTAGCTTTCGATGCAAACACTCTACTATCTCAGGTATACGTGGCGTATGAGTAACACTCTTTTATGCTCATATTTCATACAAAAAACCCCATCGAGTTTTTTCATTGGTAGCTTAATTTTTTTCTAAAAGAAAAGACTTTAACACAGGTGCAAAACATTTACACAGAAACTGTTATTTTTTTAATTTTTCCCCTGTTAAAGTATGAATTGTTTCCATTTTTTCATCAAAACAACAAAAAATCCGGATGATTAATTAATTTGTCAGAAGCTATAAGTTCTATCGAAAAGTTTGCTTAGTAAATTGCTTTAGGCAAACTTTTAATTTATACTCTTTTTAACCGACTTCCAAAAAAGGAGGAGGTTATCAGTTCGGCGGAATATATTTTTATTATTTTTTTAATGTATGTTACCGCATAACTTTGGACCACTTCAACCGATTTCGATAACTCTTCATCGGAAAGGTAGTATCTCAGAGGTGGTCCCATACCTATCTGGTTTAGATACGATCATTGGATCATGAAATATATATGTATGTATATATATATTTTTTTTATATGAGAATTGAAGTCCGTTTTGTTTTTTGCTTAAAAATTACTTGGTATGTTTTCTGTTTTATGATTTTGTGGGTAAACAAAAATTCGGTCAGCTGTACTAATAACTTGCAAGTTTTTGCAAATTTTGCGTTCGCGTACTTTTTTGGATGTCTTCAAATTTTAGAAATAATCTTTCGTTCATTTCCTGCAAGTTTCTGCCAAACATTTTTCACTGGAGATCTATTCGAACAGACTACATGACTACATCGACCCAGCTCATCGTCGTTGATATATATACTAAATATTTTTAGTCTTTTTTGTTGTTGTTGCCCACAATAGCCTACAAAAAAGTTCACAAACCTAGAGATGGTGATGTTTTTCTCTTTGTAGGCCACATACTGAATATGCTTTTAATATTTTCAGAGCCATCTACCTTAAAATAGCAACTAAAAAAGCTTTGCACTAACAGGTCACTAAGCTTAAAAAGCTCATGGGAAAATGTACTTGTTGCAAAGAACCTTGTTTTTTTTAGCAAGCGCTTTTCGTGTTGACTAATTTTGCCAAGCTTATACATATATGTATGTACATAAGCATATAAAAATAAAAAGCTTAGTATTTTCCTATGAGCCACATTTCACCACATCCACCTGCATGAATTCCGCAAGATGCCGCAACAGTAGTTTAGTAAGTACATATGTAAGAATATGTGTGCGAAACCAAATGTATCAGTTTGTGTATCAAAGTAAATAGGCGAATATTAAATAACTTATGTACCCGGTAGGAAACAGTCCTTACCACTTCCCTGCCGAATCTCTCTTACATACTTTAACAGTGACATTATTAGGCGGTACATTATTTGGCAACTTACGCCGAAAGGTGTTCATTTTGACTTTACTAATAGATCACGGTGACAGGTAATAAGGTCAAGGGAAATAAGGTCAATTGACTTTATTTCCCACCCTGGTGCGAAATAAAGTCAATTGACATTATTACCTTTTCAAAAGCGAAATAAAGTCAACAAAAATTTGGAAATAAAGTCATTGACGCTATTTCCTCATTCAAATGGAAATAGCGTCAACAATGCTTAAAGTGTGTTGATTCATAGAAAAAAATGTTGTTCTTACAATAAACATTGCCCCGTAAGTGTTGTTTTTTAATAGAAATCAGTGTTGTGATATTAATCCACACACAATCATGAACTACCTCCAATTGATTCTATTAAAAAAAGAATATAAATTACGAATATGTAAAAACACGATGCGAAAAACTAAACGCCTGCGTACAGCTGGAATACGAGAAATATTTGAAGAAAGAGTGGAGAAATGATCCATAACATGCAAAACATTTTTCGTTTCTACAAAAATAAAGCGAACACTATTAAATTGAAGAAACAGTACATGTCCAAAAACCCCGGAGGAGCACTGAAAGAATTCTGTGTTTTAAATTAGCATATTTTGAACGAATTCGGAATGTCTAAGGTGGAAAAGAACCCAACCTTTCTATAAGGAAACAATTCTAGAAAAAGAATTTTCTTACACTGTATTTATGTCTCCGCCAGCAGTCATTTAAAAGCAGCTAAGGAGAACGACGACACTATTTATTAGATGGCACATTCAACGAGCCAATGTGCCAAAATGCGGGTATGAACAATTATTGATTATTTAATATAGGAACCGAGATCATATAAGTTAATGGATTGGTTTTCACACACTTTTGAAACACAAATTATATGCTTTTTTACTGCAGACAAGTTGTTGCCCCAAAACACAGCAGAAATCTTCCAATCAGGGCTGCCAACTCTCCTTAGTTTTGAGGTGCCATATTGAGGATAAAAAAAGTGCCAAAATGTGCCAAATAGAAAAATAAAAGTGCCAAAAAAGGTGTAATTCCTTTTAATCATTCACATTTGGTAATAAAATAAAGCCTCATTTTCAAAACAAAAGTGCAATGATAAAATAAGATAAACCAGTTGAATAGCCTTTATAAATTAGAAAATTTTAGTTGAGAAAAAGAAGTGCACGCAAAGGATTTCACAAAAATGTATTGAAATGTTATTTATTTTACAAAAGTGCCATTTTGGCATTTTGTGCCAAATTAAAAATTAAGTGCCATTTGAAATAAAATAGGAACAAATGGCACGGTTTGGGGCAAGTTGGCATCCCTGCTTCCAATAACTTACAAATATAAAAATGTGAAATATCGAGGGCTTGAATTCATTAATACCCTCTATCTGCAATTTGCACAAAAACTAATTTCTGATTTTAGAAACCATCTGGGACTTATTACCTGTCGTTATATAAGGTAGCATTAATATCACTGATGACAGTTAAAGCTTAGGTGGATTTTTATATCAGAATCTCATCTTTGTGAAAAGTGTGCAGATAGGGGGTATTATTGAATATAAGCCCTCGATGTTTAAAATATATAAAAATTGTATTTCAACGTACACAAAAAA
>NW_023458556.1:15084479-15102685 GCF_013731165.1 Rhagoletis pomonella | reverse complement strand
AAACAAAAAGTCGGATGTAATCTGCGTTACAAGGTTACGCGATTTGAGTACGCAACAATATAAAAAGATTAGCTCGAAGAATATATTTTACATTAATTTATGTTGAGCCTTTGACAAAAGTCAAGATATTTTGTTATTTCTCATAGTAAAGACATAAAAAAAAAAATACAAAAATGAAACTGCTTTTAGTATTTACCATTTCCTGCTTGGCGATTTCCAACACGTGGGCGGCAACTCTGGACGCAGAAAGCAATGTACGCCCTATAAAACTTCCTTCTAAGGAATCATCGAATACATTGAAAGCAGAAGAGGCCGTACGAGTAGCAGCAGAAGAAGATAGCGCGGCAAACGAAGATAGTGGATCAGAAGAAGATAATGGAGATGAAGACGATAGCTTAGGAGCAGAAGATAGTGAAGAAGAATACGACAGTAGTGAATATGATGAGGACAATTATAAGGATAACGGTGATGACAACGATAACAACGATGATTCTGATCTTTATGCGGATTATTTAAGTGACGAAGACGAGGATGCTGCTAATGAAGGATAAGGATGATTGTGGTGGTAATGAAGACGATGACGAGAAGGACGAGGATAAAGTTGATAGTGGTGGTAATGAAGACGATCATGATGGTGATGTTTTTGATGTACTCAACTAATCGTACAAAAACTTATCGCCCTACGCAGAAAAAAGAAACCGAATGTTTTCATGTCCCAATTACACATCGTTAAATATGTATAGCATAACAAATTCATTTTCAAAAATAGCGTAAGAAAGTTTTCACATAAAATCATCAAGCAAAATATACAATTATATATAATTAATAATGCGTACTATGATAGATCAAGGAATTTTAATAGATCGTAAAAAATTAGAAACTAGTCACTAATCTTCGCTATGCTATAGCTAAGTTTCAATCTCAATTTATAAAGTTTCGGTTGGGTATAGTATATATTTTTGAAACATCGATAATATCGGTTCAAAAATCGATTTTTGCCATCGATGTTTACAATTTCCTATAATCGCTAAATTGACGATACTCATCGATGCCAGTTTCAACGATCTTTTAACATCGACTTTGGTGTGACTCAGACTTGAATTCAACTTACCCATGATGCTCCTAAAATTTTTTGACTCCGCATGAATTTTATAACTTATTCTTTTGAGGAACATTCAGAAATTGCGAGGGTACTCTTATCTTTCGATATTAAAAATGCTTTGCGTTGAAATCTCAACGAAATTGGGCCTTGGCACTTTAGGCTCAGCGAACTTACGTCGGCATGCATTACATACATATATTTATAGGAATGCAGGGAAATACATCGGTATGTAAGTATTTTTCTAATTGAATGGGAATGAGAACTATTACATTTTCTTTTTATTGTGACTAAAATCTAACAAATTTTGAAACATTGCAAATCATCGATATATCGATGTTTTTCTGGTGATGTATTTTAGCATCGATTTTAGTTTTTCCGATGCATCGAAACATGGATGTGACGATATTACTCCCCAAAATTTGGACTCCTAGATCAGTAAGGATCTACTATATAGTTATTATACATATACTTCTATTCGATGGCAATTCATCTCGTTGTGAATGCCGTGTATGAGTGTAAGGAGAATTTTCTTTTGTTTCTCTTTTAACCATTCTCCAGTGTTTGGAATTTACACCTTCATATAATGTGTTTAGGTCATTTTGACCCAATAATATAAATTAATCAATTACAAAAAAAAACTATTGAATTCCGTAAATATTCCATTTGTCATATGCAAATACTTTATTTTCAAGTGCTATATGCTTACCGGTTCAAAGTTGCACTTAAATACTATATAATAATTTGGGTCAAAATGAACCAGCAACACTGTGGGTGTATGGAGAAACTATGGTGCGTTCTAGAAAACAAAATAAAATAAAAAATGTTTTATTTTTTGAAAAACTTGTCGTTTTATATGGCTTACATGATAAAAGCTGCTTTCACAAACTATGGTCCCGATAGATGGCGCTGGGCCGAGATATTTACACTGAGGCAAATAACGCATAGTAAAAATATATATTTTTTATTTGTTTATCGTTTAAAAATGTTCGTATTCCAAAATAATACTTTCATAGCGAAATTTAGCACGCACGTATTTGAATGACCACTTCTGAGTATAGGTAAGTGTATGTGAACCAAGCCTGCACAGCGGTTACAACACAAACACGCATACATACATCCCTGCAGGAAATTAAACTATTTTGAAATTAATTTGTTAAAAAGTCCTTTTATTTCAATAATAAAACAAATTAAATTTCTCACTTTTTCCCTGCTACGAACTCACTTATTTAGCATGGCTTAAATAACTTCAAAGCCTGTATGCTTCGTTTGAATACGCTTTCATGCTGCACTTCACTTATCCTTCTTCATACTTCTAAGACACACATTGTTTCTTTGATTAAAAATATGTAGTATTAAAATTCAAAACATTTTCATTTTTCGTTTGTTTCAAAGTAATCTTTCAATTAGTTGGGCACATTTATCTATACAAATGCACTGATCGCATGCTGTGGTATTCATTTGAAAGCACATTTACATGCCTGGCTGCAGCTGAGTGCGCAAAGACGCTTGCCACAATTTGTTAATTTCTACAGGGTCAGGGTTTAAATTCATTTTGCAGGCAACAGGAAATATAATATTTTTTTTGGTTTGTCTTAATTTCATTTGATTTAAAAATGTGTTTTTATTTGATTTTACATTTTTTTCATTTTACAGTGTGGAAACTTAGTTATTGCAAGAGTAAGACTGAAAGAAACCAGTTCATTGACCAAAGGAGTATCTGGTCATGCTGATATCCTCGGCGCATCAACGTGTCACGGGTGTATGAAGAAGAAGTATTTGCTATCCAGCAGGCAGCGCAGAATCTCTCTCAAAACCTCGGGAGGAACAAACGAGTATTCATCTGTGAAATCTTCATCATCTTTTAGATGTACTACAGTAGTTAAGCGAAAATTTATGTAATTTCAATTAAATGGGATCCAAACTAAAAAAAATACGCTTACAAGTATAGGGGGCATAGCAAAAACTCAATCAATACTACCTTTTATATTACGCTTTACAATTATTGGTAGCTATTTTTATAAAAGCAAAAAACTCATGTTTACACATGTGGTAGATGTTGTAAATAAAAAAAAAATACAAAAACCTGGTTAGTTATTGTTTATCAAATGGTAGGTAATCTAAAAACTGTTGCGTCAAATTTTGCTTTCACTTACCATTTAAGTATAGTTCACACCTGATTTTCAAGGTTATTGAATCAGCATTCCTCTTAAAATACAAATTATACTTTGGCGCTTTTGTTTTCGTGGCTTGACGGGCAGATACTCGAAAATGGCTTCACCGATTTGAATAATTTTATTTTGAGAGTTGTCGGCACTTAGAAAATCAAATTAAGTAAATTAATAAGATAAAGCAAATAAATATTTCAATGTGGATTTTAAAAGAATGAGTATTTAATAGACAGTAGAAAATATTATTAAGGCGAAATTGTATTTAATTGAATTTATACGATAAATTAAATATTCTAATATGAGCATTAGACCAAAAAGGTTTAAGAAGGCTTACAGCCGAATATATTCTCACATAACTAGATAGATTAAATATGTCCGATGACCGATTCCTATGCAACCCAAATTTTGCAAAACAAAAAAATGTTTGGCCGCTATCGAAGAAAAATTGCGCGTTCGAAAACAAGACATTTTTCCGTAGGGTAAGTAGTGGATAGTAGTATAGAGTAAATTAAAGAGACTTTCTTCTTCATTATAATTCCAATAATAAACAACTGTTAAAATATTTAAACTATATACTTACAAAAGCTATGTATGTACATATGTGTACTTAAGATAGATGTAGGAAAATTTTAGATAGATATTTTAAACACTCAAAAGTCGTGGCTAAAATTTATGGGAAAAACATGTATAAATAAATCCAACATGAATTTTTTCTACCCTTTTTTGAAACCTCTGTACCTGCGTGTCTTTTGTTTCAAAATTTTACTTTAGTTCTTACCTTTCCCTACAACTAAAGAACACGGGACTAATATCTTCATGTTTCATGACCTCTGTAGCTTTTCTCTGTTAAAGACTAGATCCCTTTTAATCACTGGTTAAATATACATGGTGTTTAGAGTTAGTTGAGGTTAATTTAGCTTGGCCGACTTTGCGTGGCCGACTTGTGTGGGTTCAAATCATTGCCAATTATTCCCTTACAGTCTGATGCCCATTTGTGAAAAAATACTGTAAGCGTGACGATCGAGTCTAAGTTTTTTCTTCTACTCATCTTTTCCATTATTGTAGGTGTTTCCTTTTGTAAATTGGTTTAAGGAATGGTCTGAGCAGTCGTTCAGTTACTTTGTACTTAAAGCGAATCCCCGCTGAGTTAACTGTTCTCTAGCCCTCAGTCTAGGTTAATACATCTAAGATTAAGGCACAAGCTTCAATCACTACCTTACGTACTATTTAGCATGTTCGAGTCAATTGCGCGCTGGGTATACGCTGTCGCAAGTCAATTTAAAAAAAGCAAATTATGTAAAATAAATAAAGCATGTTTTTGTAATTATTTCCTTGAATTTTGTTGGGGTTTTGTAAGTTTTTTACAAATAAAGTCGCGCAAGTGGTAATTATATATAACAACCAAAATACACCAGAATTGAAAATTAGTTCTATCTTGGAATTTAATGATTTCGGTTCATTTAATATGGCTAAGAAAGTACAACTAATTTTTATAGCTGCTTTAATAGTTGTGGCTTTGGCCAAAACTAGCGCAAATTCGGCTGAAAGTCAGGATTACGACTATTCTTCCGATTGTTATGCAGATTACTCTTATAAGGACGATTATGCCAATGAAAGTTCTGCCGATGAGCCTCGAAACAAAGCGAGTGCAATTACTGCCCCAGCTGATGATTATTCTTCCGATTATTCCATTGAGGAATACTATGACGAAAATATTCCTTCACAAATTCCAAATAGTGCTGCACAATCCGAAGAAAACGGCTCTGATGATGGTGAGAAGATAAATGAGACAACCACGGCACCGCAAACGCAAAGTAAGACCGGAGCAAAAAAACGTGGAGCTGCTGATAAAAGAAAACGTAAAGCAGCGCAGAATGCACGTAGAAGGCGTAGTGTACGGGCAAGACAGCAGGCGATTAGAAAAAATAGAAATAGGGCTGCACGCCGAAGAAGAAATAACAGAAATAAAGTCGGAAGGGGGTAACAAATACGAAAATTTTACAATAATACATATAAAATTCTTTATATATTTCAAATAAATACGAGTAAAATGGAAGAATGACTCAGGTGAAAAAACTATATATCGTTATCTTAAGATAAAAAAGACCATATCTTATTTCCTTTGAAAATCCGACTTTGTACCAATGTCGGTAGTATACTCACTGATACTTACTTACGGAATTTAAAAACAACTACTACGACATTTGGTTAATGATAGCCCTCAATTAAAAACCGCACAGCCGCAGAACGTAAAGAAAAGGGGACTTGCTTTTTAAGGAAAATGAGTTTGAAGAGTGAAAGAACCTCTTGCAAGAAAACAAGACGGCACCAATTTATAAAACTCGTAGTAGTTTATTCGGTTCAGTGCCGGTGCTTTATTTAGTTGGACACCATTAAGTGCCAGCTGTAGCTCATGAAACTCGAAATGGGTCTATGGTAGTAGGCATTGTCCTGTGGACAATAGCGTTTTCACTAGCGTAGAACGAATCGATTGGTATCACTTAGTTGTAGAACATTACTTTCATAGTGAATTTTTCAATGAGAGTTTTCATCAATAACTGTTATGTTCGGGCACTGCTTAGAATAAATTTTAATGACAATTAAATTTTAAATGTTTTCTTTTAATAAGAAAACAACAGAATTTTGTAGCTAATATAAAAATGTTACGAGAATTTCCAGCTGTTCAAATCAACAGTCTAAAGCGGCCGCTGTCGCCGGTTGGTTGAAGGCGCATGCTAACACTCGAAATGGCACAGGTTCGATTCCTCATCTGACCATATTCGAATTTTTTTGTAAATAGCGATTGAAACGCTAAGCCGTCGATTTTATTTTTGCCATTAACATTCTTCTCCCAAAATAAGACATCTGACTTGCGTAGCCAGTGCTTACTTTTAGTTGCCTATATTTGTGTGACACGCACACCACAAATTAAAGGAGAAGCTCGGCCAAAGGCTAGATAAAATATTTATGCACCCAATATTTACTTTTTTTGTCTATTTGAATAGAACTGGAAAAAATTACGCGTGCTAAAGCTAATTAAGGTTCATGGACATATACCCAAGGTACATGTTTGGTAACAACAACAAACAAACGTAGCGATGAGCTAGCGCTAAAATCGTAAAGGTCGTTCTAGAATGAGGCTCGGCTACAAACTATTAATAGGAAATACAAATGGAAATGATTCAGGGTCTGGCTTGAAACCCGGTTTATCGTTAAAAAGTAGGAATTTGTTGAACGGGAAATGTTGCTAACACTTAAATAATTATGGTAATCTATTTTAAATGGCATATTCTATTTCCCCAAGTGTTAGTTATAAAATAAGTAGGTAATCGGAAGTTTGCAAATATGGCAATTTCTTGAAAACAGTAAACATAAAACACCAGAATAAATATCACTTTTCAAATATGCATTTATTATATATATGTATGTATGTATGTATGTTTAATAGCTGCCGCAAATTGTATTAAGAAAATAAACTTTCTTTCGCTATTTAAGTTCAGTTTTAACTTGAGCTTCGAAAGTATAGGATCAAATTAGAAATGTCACTTAAAATACAAATTCTACTTCTATGCGCCATTTTCTTTGTGACTTTGGCCACCACTAACGTCGACGCGGCTAATACGACAACTGATGCTGATGCCGATTACTATGATGATGATGATGATAGTGCTGCAGATGACACAGATACGAGTAGTGCAACGAGTAGTTCAGTAGCTCAAGCGAATAATAGTAATAAAGGTGGTAGCGGTTCTGGTCGACGAAGAGCTGGAGCTCGCAATGGCAACGCAAAACGTAGAGCTGCACGAAATGCGCGCAGGCAAAGGAGAGCAGCTAACAGAAGAGCAAATCGACAGGTACGCAGCCAGCCAGCGGTACGTAGAAATAACAGACGCAGAAGGGGTTAAGTAGAATTGGAATTCTAAGTACGTCTATTTATGATTTTGTTTGGATATACATGCATAAAGGAGTAAAAGTGAATGAATAAAAAAAAATTTGTTTCCAAATGTTTGTTAAAAATTTAAGATGGTTGGTGGCCGATTAAATTTCCTTTGATATGGCGAAGTGAAACTATTTTTCATAACTACATAACTCCTTTTTATAAATGTAACCATTTCATAGAACAAGAATAAGCTTTCTTATGAAACGATTTTTTATAAGCATGATTTCTTATTAGTGTAAACATATTGCTCCCAAACTGCGTCTTGCTGAAGACAGGTTTCATTACAGCTGGATAGGACTTACTGATGTTTTTGTTTTCATAGCTAAAGAATGGTAAGTATTTGGCTACTACTAAAACAAAATCAAGGTAAGAGAAAAGAGTAGAGGAGAGCATGGAGTGCCCTTTTGTGCAGCCTCACAAACTCCCTGAGAGTTTCTTTGTAAAAAACATCATATCAGCTGAATTAAATATATAGACATAAAAGCAACATTCAAACTGTCATGAAAAAGTGGAAAATGTAAATTGTATAAATTTATTGACCCAGACGCTACACTGAAACTTTCGAGCGACTTTTCGATGCGGTTTTCGCGACATTCGTTTTAATAAAAAACATATCTTTTCCGACACCGCTGTAATTAAAACATATCTTCCCGTATTCTCACCAATTAAAAACAACGAGTGAAGCCAAGTCTCCCAACACAGACAAGGTCTTCCTCTTCCTCTACCCCCATCACCCATTACCGTTTCGAATTCATTCGACGGCACCTAACCAAAAATTCGCTGCACAGCAAATCTTCCTTAAAAATTTTCTCTCGAACACTCCAACAGATAAAGCCATCGTTCTTACATCACGCACGCACACGATGAGGGACTTACAAAGTGTAATTTTCGTTGGTATCGCTCGTATCATTTTCTACAGCATTAGTCCTTTTCTCGCGTATTCTCTCCAAGGTTTGGCCCATAGTGAATAAATGGTCAGAGTTGAGTTTTTCAGATCCTAAATCCTTCTTGTATGCTAAAATCAGTGCGTTAGCGATGAGCTTTAACCTTTCACACAACACCCTCACCACGACCTTGTAAGCGGAGCTTGAAAAGCTGATCACGCGAGAGTTTGCGGATAAGGCGAGGTCACCCTCTTTGTGGATTGAGCGTTCGCCGTAAAATTTTAATTGGCAGACATATTTTCATCCGTCGCATTTTGTATGTTAACTGCTATACTTTGGGAGGTCCTCGTCACCATATCTGAATATCCTGCAACCGTCTCGTAGAAGAAGGCAGAAGTAAAGTGCACGCAGGCCAGTCGTTGCAGCTTGCTGGCGCGATAACAACAACACCAACTGCGGCTTTCGAGGTGCTTCTTTACCTTGTCCACTACACCTTATAATCAGGAACGAGGCTCTTCTCTTTACAGCAGGCTTATACACCCTTCCACCCTCAGGGTTATAGAACAAGAAGATGGGCTGCGCATTAGCTTTTTGAACGAGATTTAATTATACACATAATTTCAAGAAAGACCCCGACAGGAACCACTGGAACAACGAATGATCTAAATCCCGGAAGGACAGTCACATCTGGTATACTGACGGCTCGAAGAGCACGGCATCGGCGTTCGCCAGCAGGGGTCAAGCCAACTTAGTCTTTCAGGCCGAGGTGCACGCCATTGAACTATGCCTGAGGCAATGTGTGAAATCCACACACACTCGGACGGCAGAGCAGTGCTTCTCGCTCTAAAACCGCACGAGGTTACTTCAAAGCAGGTGTGGGACTGCCTTCAGCTTTTAGTACTTATCGCCTTCAGGAACCGTGGACCAATACGGAACAGGTAAATAACAGACAGGTAATTTCGGTTATGTCACCAAGGAGAACGGAGGAACTCCTCCACTTAGTTTTCACTTCATAGGATCACCGTACCTAGAAGCACACGACCTAAATGGCATTCAGTCAAAGGACCGCGCGAGGTTCCTTAGCAATATGTGGGTCAAAGAAGAAGACCTGTAGTCGAATAGAGGTTTGTTACAATTGATCGTTGAGGTCGCGGTAACCAAGTGACCTGCGCCCTCCTCTAAATCTAATCTAAGCTAATCTACAATGCAAAAGGCTTAAGGGGACAATTTTGCTTAGTAGCTCGCCTTGGTTTTTAAATCCTATGTAAATTGCAGATCTTTTTTGAAAAACATTTCCGTTCATGGTGTTTTAGGCATATCACTTAAGCTTTAGCGAGGTGATAAATTCGTCGGCAATCTTGTGAATTGTGTTCGTTTACATTCCCTGTTGCTAAGTTCTAGTACTTCTCCTGGCAGCCCTATTTCCTTTAAGGCTTTCTATATGCATTCAATAAAAGGTTCTGCTGTCAATAAAAACTTTTCTAATAATAAATTACGTATATCCAGCAGAAGTACTCAAGAATGATCGAACAAAATCCTAGCCGTGTATTATGCTCAACAATTACTGATAAATTCATAGCCTTGAACAGCCATTACGCTCGATAGAAACCAATATAATTTTTTTTTTATGTATTTACTTAGCTGAAACTGTTAATTTTATTTGCATGTATGTATGTTCAGACTCGCATAAATTTAACAATTCTCTTCCACCTCCACGCCTTAAGACTGTCAATGGCGCCACAATGTTAATATAATTCGTTTTTCCTCGCTGTCAGTCAAAGCATTTTTTGCACACTTAATTCGAACAGACCGCCAAGCACTCAATTTGTAGTCAATTCATACTCAGCCGCTCCGGACAGTCACAGCTAGGCCTCGTAATTCACATGTTGATCACGTGCCACAAATGTCATGCAACAGCAACGAACGACAATGGCGAGGAATAAATTTATTTACTAGCAATTTGCTTATGTAGCATACTTAAAGGGGCAAACGCGTATGGTTTACACAATTTGTATTTTGTACGTAAATAAATAAGTGTGTAGGAAATAAAGACAACACCAGAATAGGAATCTGAAAAGCTATCAATCCAAAAAATGTCCGCCTTAATATTTGTTTCTTCTTAGTCTGCTTTAAACATCCAAAAATCCTTAACTGCATACCGCACACCATCTTAAAAAGTGAGAAAATTTTCAAAATTACACATTCGTCAGAAAATGCGAAAAACTATTTCTTACCACATTTTCATATGGGCAAGGAAGACTTCACCTTAGGATTATTCAACAAATTATAACAAAATTTGCTCCTGCTTTTACTGAAAGGTGAACACACGCTCGGTTTACATTTTTAGCGTATAATTTCAAAAATGCCAAATTTTGAGATGGTGTGCGATATATATATATGTATGTATGTAAACAAATCTATATATTTCTATATACATATGTAAATTCTACTCACCGAACATTTGCTAGAGTATGTCGTCGATTCTTCAAATATCTACTATGGTATTTCTGCAGATCACCAATGGAGCCTTGTTCAGCCTGCATCTTGGTGGCTGGCAAAAGCTGTGAGCTGGAAACGTGTGGTACCGATGACAAAGAGATGCGATGTAGACCGCTGCTGCTGGCGCTGGTTGCGGTGTTGGTGTTGCTGCCGTTAGAGGCGAGTGTTTCGTTGGAAGTGGCGCCTCCACTGCCGCTGCCACCACCAACGCCACCTACACTGCTGCTACCGCCTGCACCGCCGCCGCCGCCGCCGCTACTTCCGCCACCACCAACAGCGCTACTGGGCGCTAGTACCGAACGAGCCCAACCCGATTTGTGTTGTTTACGAAATTTGAGTTTAATGCGCGGCGAAGGAGTCGAAGCGCTTTGGGTGACTAACTCTTGATGACAGTGACACGTACTGCTGCCGCCAGCACCGCCGCTGGTCGGCGCCGAAATCGAAGTGTTTGTCGACTGTGGCGCGTTTGTGCTTTCGCTGCTATCACTAACGGTATATATTGTACCAACACCGCTCGGATCTGCGTCGACGGGCAGTGAGTATTGCTGACGATTGCCGATATGCTCGGATTCCTCCTCCTCTTCGATGTGCGGCAATGGCGAGGTTTGTGATTGCGAGACACGGGGCGCTGTTTGCGCGGTTGGTGCTGGCGGCAGCGTAGCCTGTTGCTGTGGTTGTTGCAGCGTAGCTCCTACACTAGTATGGCCAATGGCAGTGGCAAAGGAAGTCACTGCCGGCACGCTGCTGGTCGATTTAGTTGGTGAAATGTGTTGTGCGCTTGTGACGCTGACACTAAGTGCGCCACTGCTGGCTGGTGTGCCGTGCGAGGCGTTCAAAAAGGTTACGCCAAACGGCAATTGCTGTATGGCTGCGGTTGGCGAAACACTTGCGTCGCTTAATGTTTCCGGTTCGGCTTTGCGTGCCACAATACCGCTGGCAAGTGTGGCGGCTGCGATGTCGGCAACACTTAACGCAGGCGGATCGAGTTCTTCCTCACTGTCGTTTATTAGCGTCTTCAATGATATGGGCGTAGTTGCCGAGGTGGCAATTGTGTCGGCAAGTGAATGCTTCTTACCGTTAGCTGCTATGGCTGCAGCTGCTTCGGCGTCAATGTCAACGTCTATGTCAGCGTCTACTTCGGCGTAGGGTGCGCCAATCCCGCTGCTATCTCGTTTTTTATCGTACTCAACTTTGGCGTACTTATTCTGTGCTGCGTTGGTGGTCGTTGTTGTCGTGCCGTTGTTCACATCATCCGCGGGCGTTGCAGGCGAATGGGGCGGACTTGTAGCGGGGGCTGCTGAGCCGCCCCCGCGACAAGGTATACAGCAACGAAACACTGTGCTACTAAAGCACTTTGTCGACTTTGATTTGCGCCGCTTGGCTGATGCCGCTGCCGCTGAAGCCGAGGTTGTCGACGACGACACACAGCTGCCGTTGCCGATGCTGTTGCGAGTGTTGGTGGCAGCGCCACCGCTAGCGCCGCTTCCGCTGCCACTGCCACTGCCGCGTGCGCTTCCACAATTGCTATTGCTATAGATGCTTTGACTGCCGCTGAAGCGCTGCGAGAGGGAGGAAGATGTCAATTATAGGCACTTAAATATATTTTCTATAAAAAATATAGCAACCAAGTAACAGTATTTTTTCCAATAAGACTTAAAATATAGTTCGTAAAATATGAAGTGAAATACTGTACTAAACTAAAGCCCGATTCGAGCGTAAGATATTTAGCCTGTATGCATATAGGATTTCGATTGAATATTTGCTTCGGGATCTATTAAATTCAGTGTTTGGTTTTTAAGCGCGATTGCATGCTATGCACTGCCGCTTTGCAAAAATGTCCTGCTTGCTTGGTGTCTTTTTCGGACTCTGCATGGTTGATTACCATTGGCCACAGTGCCTACCCACTACTTTTTTATCCAATAAATAAAAATTTTTGTATACAAACATACTGGTCTCCCTACTCACTGAGTCATTTACTACCCTTCGAGCTGAATGCTGTTTCCAAGGACGCGGTTGGTGGTGCAGCCCTGGTACTTGGCCGTTTGCAGGCCTTGTGTGCCTTCTTCTGTCTCTCACTTTCCTCGTTGGCGGGCGCCTTGACTGGCATACGCGCCTTCAAAGGGGCCTTTCTGGCAGATGCACGGTGCTGGGGTTTCTTATTCCGTTGGCCGTGCGCGCATTGTTGTTGGCTACCTCATGCATGTGTGATGCGCGAATCCGCAAACCTGGTCCTTCGATTCGGAGGTACTGAGTCATTCAGTTGGTAAGAGTAAGCGTGTTTCTATTTGCATGTATACATATCTAAGCTAAAAATTTGTATGGGGCTGTAAACGATAAATTTTAGGGGGCTCGATATATATATTGGCTCAAATAAATGTGATGTTTTTTTAAATATTTGTAATGTTTCTCGAACGGATTTTTTTTTGTTGTAAATCTATAAAAATACCGTCCAATCTTTAACCAAAAGCTAATAAATCACAGTTTCAAACTTTATCTAAGTTTTTAGAAAATTAAGCAAAATTTCATCAAAATTTTCACTTTTTAATCTTCTTAGGTATGCTCTTTTATAGCCTATACAATTTTAGTCTAATGAAGAGCAAGTTTTAAGCAAAAACTTCTCCGAAAAAAATTTTCAAAAATCAACGCAATTTTTTAGCCGGTATGGGCTCTAGCATGCCTACTTAAAAATGTTCTAAATATTCAGATTAGAAAGCTGAAATTTTGCTAAAAATTTGTTAAATCTTCCCAAATTCAAAAAAATTAAGCTGCTATATGTCAGGCCTTTATAATTTCTAACTCGGAAATTAGGGAAGGTTCGGAAAATTCACCAATAAAAAGCGATAGATTACGAAAACCAGTGAAGGAAAGAACGCAGATCCAAGGCAGCAAGCTTCCAGTTCACTTCAGGCTGAAATCCGTAATAAAATTTAAATTTTTTTTCTTCCTCAACAAACATTTACCTTAAATTTCCAGGCGCATTTCTAAATTATATTTCCATAAAAAGAAATCTAGCTAACGAATGGATATTCTGTCGAAATTTACAATAAAATCTCTATTTTGCTGTTAACTAAAACCGCCACACCTATTTCTATAGGTTTCGCGCCTTCACCAAAAATCTTCCCCAACAAACATTTTTACTGAAAAGGTATTCAACGTAAACTGTAATATATCTTACATGATTGCAAAAACGCTACTAAAATAGTGACTTTAACATACATAATACCATATTTCACTTCATATTTATTATTATAATATGCATAAGTTTTATACATAAATGCATTCACTTAAATTTTTTAGGTTTTTCATCATTATTTTCTCAAAATTACTTAATAGGGATATTCATCTAAAGACACAACAGTTTACCACGTTATATGAATACCCCTAATGTAATCATTACATTTCTATTATGGAAATTCAAACGACATTTATGTGTTAAAGCGATGATCAGTACTCGTACGTAAAAAAATTTACTAATTTTTGTAATTCATTTCAGTTTATATCGCCTTTTCATTATGTATTATCATCAGTAGCAATATTTTATAGCCAAACCTTGCCGCCAGCCGTCGCTTGACTTTTTGCTGTGTGGTCAATTTGTTGCTGTTTTTCAAATTTTTTTGTGCCATTTTTAAAACCGATATGAAAGTTTATTTTTGACAAAAGCATTATAAGAAGTGCTCTTTGTGAATTGTCTAAGCAACATATACGTAACTACACCGCACTTCCAACACTTTTCACATTGCTAGTGCATTATTGACTTATTTTCCAATTCTTTTTCGCTTGATTTTGGGCATATGAAGGTAAGTTTGATTGGTTGTTTTATTGAATTTTTTTTTGTGTTTATGATCGTTTTTAGTGCTCGAAATCGGCTGAATTCATTCATTTACATTGATAGGTGTGTGATGCCATCATTATCATTGTTTTCGCAAGCAATTTTTTTTTTTATCTGCAAGGAAAAGAGAAACAATGAATTAAAAATTTGGATTGTAATAGGAGTGGGAGATAGTACATTTTTATAAATATTAAATGTATATGTAGATATATATGTATGTCATAGGATTTGAAACATATTTTTATTTTTATTTTATGTGTTAAAGAGAATCTTGTATTTGCACTTCAAATTTTGAACTTTTTTAGAACACTGCTTCCGCAAAGTTTTTGGATTAGTTGGTTTACATTTAGGCACACAAATACATATGTACATATGTACAAGTATGTGTACATAACTATAGCACTTTTTGGAAAATATTTATACTAAGCTTCAGCTAGCCGAGACCTTAATCTTAACCTTCATGTAATACTCATATAAGTATGAATGCTTATATTAATTCCATACCGCTGAGTAACTCGATACAGTAACGAGTCGAATTTACTACAAAAGAACCACTCTCAAGAATCCATCAAAAAAATCTACTCAACTAAAAACGAGGTCAAGTAAAGGCTGTTTCAATAAACCCACTTAATAATTTGAATAGACATCAGACTGCAAATGTCTGAACGTACAGATCTAGTTGCTATTATTTACATTTATAACAAACAGCCTACTTTATTTCGGTTAAGCCGTAAGATGTTCTAAATTTAATTTAAAAGCTACACAAATTGTTGATTAAAATTTAATTGCAATTGAGTTATTGCGACGAGTAAAGGTAGAATTTCTAGCAAAAAAAATGCCAAATAAAAAATGTATCTGCTTCATACTTTTACTAATAGTGCTATGCAACTCAGCATGGTCAGCCAATAGCGAGGAGTACGCAACTTCATTTACGGTGCCACAAGCAAATGACTACTTCGAATGAATTTTCTATGAAGACTTTGCGATGCAAAATTTCGAAGTAATGGAAGAGCGGCTTAAATTTATTATTTAAATGGTATTATTTTTACTAAGAAAAATTATGTTATATTAGTTTATATAAAAAAGAAGAAACTTAAATAACAAACTTTTAATATTTCGAAAAAAGTAAAGATAAAGGTTTATCTGATATAAAAAATTTAAAAATTTTTTTAGACATAAGAATAGACAGGCATAAAAATCAATGCTTGCAAAGGCCAGCGCCGTTGAATATTCACAAAAATATCGAAAAGTCCGATATACGTAAAACTTGAAAGATCACAAAAAATCACAGAAGTACCCACAACAAACATAAAACTGAACTTGTCACTTTTTCTATCCAAAGAGTCCTGAAAACTTTGAAGCTTTCTGAATGTCAACAACTGTGAGCACATTTATTCTAGGAAAATTTATGCTGCTACCAGAAATTTCAATTAATTCCGATCTCGCCCGGAAATCAATCATTGCGGATATTTAAAAAAAAAATCAACATGTGAACGCTTGCTTGAGTCACTGTATATTTATACTGTTCTCTCTGAAAAATTGTTACTCTCTCATCAAGCTGACATGCCCCAATGAAGCGTTATGTGCCCAATAATATTAGTATGTTCCAATATCAGTCCGGTTTACAGGATTTACTCTCAGAACTTACAGGAAGTCGTTCCAATAGCCATAAAACCTGTAAGTAGGAACACTTTTAAGAGGGTAACTGAGCAACTGTCCCTAGTCAGAAGTTACAATATATAGTCCGGAGTTTTCTTCCTGTAAGTTCATGAAAAGTGCCAAAATATGGGCAGGGTTGCATTTGTAAACAACAAAAGAGAGCGATGAAAGCAAAGAACCTTACCTTTGCTAAAAAAAAGGAAGTAAAAAACGAAATATTTAAATATGTACGTAATTATTATTCATTGTATAGATTTTCATGATTATTTAATGATCTTTCAGCCAAATCAGTGTTGTACCAACAACATGTTAAAAAACCGACAGACGTTTTTGCAGGAAATATAGCTTTTTTCGTTCCTCGTTTTACTCTCACTTGACAGAGTAAAATTGTAGTTTAACAGTTCCATAGCTTTTAGTCCGAAGTTCAAAGGAACAGGCTATATATATAGTCTATACATATAATCTTCCTATTTAAGAAGGAATGACTATCGCTGGATTCTGACCCTCATTTGGCATCAATCAAACTACACAGAGGTTTAATTAAGTTAGCTCTTTGCCTAAAAATTGGCGAATGAAGCCAAATGAGTCAAAATGTGTTAACAGGTAACATTAATCCTCAAGCGAGACCCCTTCCCAAACGTCACACATAAAATATATACCCCAAAGTAACGATATGTGCTATCTTGATATGTACTTCGAAACAAAGACTTAAATGACCATAGAGTCTGCCGCTCTTTCTTATAAGTCCCATCTCTTTCGATTCCTTCTAGGCCATAATGGCTATATTTCACTTTTGTGGTAAGAAATAAAATCATATGCAAAGCAATGGTCGTATATCTCGTGTCTTCATTCCCTCAGTATACCGGGGCTTGAAAGGCCTTTGCCGTGCCTCTCCCAAAGAGGCGTCGGAACCTGGTTCTTTCATAGGAGATAACTTCTGCTAGTACTTCTAGGCGGGTTTGGTTTCATAGAAATTTCTTAGTTTTCAGAGGATGCTCCTGGATTCATAATTCTATGCCAGATATAAATTCACATGCAACTCATTTCTGAGGTCTTCGTTCTTTACCAAAGGCCCACAGACTTTCCTTCTGCCATCATCAGTTAAATTATGCTCACATTCAGCTATGCAAATGATTGCTGAAAATGACAGCCGTTTGTAATTTTAGGAAATATTACCATGGAGCTGCATTATTACTCAATGGTTGGCTGTTCAAAACCAACCACCAAGAAGATATTCTGTTCATTTCTCCGAAAAAAAAACTAAAAAGTGGCTTTCGTCTGCCAGTTTCCATTTCGTTTGCTTGAGCGTCACTGTAAATACTTCAACGGTAATTAACTTCAAATTCGCAAAATCAAAAAGACATTAACAAGAACAAAAGAACAACAACTGTAATTGCAATAAACAATTAGGAGAACTCAAACAAGCAATGGCCTAGAAAATGAAGTACCAAAAAAATGTTGTCAGCAGGTTGGGAGAGAGCTCTCAGTGGCTACACAAGTAAGCTGTAGTTACCAGCCATTTAGCCAGAAAGTCAGTCAACAACATCGTTAACGTCAGTGTCAGCCGCCAGTGTCAGTGAGGTAACAACAACATCAGAAACAACGAAAATTGGCAAAATTAGTTGCTGCTACGGGTTTAGAAGTAGATTGCCTCCTTAGAGTTGGGTTAAATAGTTGTTGTTATTACTCTTGACTCTTTGCCAAATTTGTTTATTACAATTTACGAATATTTTATGAATGTTGGTCAGCGCTAAGCAACGGCAACGACAAGGTAAATATTCACTGCCTTCCAAAAATTTAGCAAACATTTAACACAGCAACCAACAAATACTTTATACAAAACTTAGCTGTAAATGAGGCAAAATATAAAAATAAAAATAACAATGAGAAGAAGACGACGTGAAATGCAGCAGCAACAACAAGGCTGACTAATTTACTTATCGCATGGCAATTACCAGAATATAATGCCTCATTGGCGCGCTCAACCAGATAGTAAGTAGTCAGAGAGGCAGGAAATTGTTGGCTTGTGCGGCAGCTCAAAATGTTGACGGCTGCAATAATGATGGGCTGCCTTTTGAGCTTCGCATTGCATAATTTGCTCATAATGGTTTTGTCGACCGCGCAA
>NW_023458556.1:14983581-15079479 GCF_013731165.1 Rhagoletis pomonella | reverse complement strand
TTTTTTTTTTTTTTTGTTCGTAGGAGAGGGAAATGCTTTATGCACTGGCCGGGGGCGCTAGTCTCTATACTACCTTCCCCGAGTGTGGGACTCCCACCGAAGCGTGTTGGGCTACCCACTAAAACCCAAACTCCCACCGCCCGCGCAAGAATCCCGCATCTGGCACCGCAATTCTGCATGTCTTCAGATGCAGGAGCGCGCTGTTAGAGCCTTGGGGCTGCTCTTTTGTAGGGGCGTTTCATTCGGGTGTCCTCAGTAGACAACCGTCCTCTCGTTTGCAGCGGAGTACGAATTTCACGTATCTCGCAACTGCTTCCCACTTTTCTGCGCTGGAAATCATTATCCCAACTATGTTGTCCGGAGTAATGTCTCCGTGTCTTTCTTCCAACATTCTGCGCGAAATCAAGAAGTGTTCGCAGGTGAAGAATGTGTGGTACACGTTATCTTCGACGTTTCCACAGTAGTGACAGAACGGTGAGTCCACCCTTCCCATTCTATGAAGATATTCTCGGAAGTAACCATGACCGGTGAGGAATTGCGTCAGGTAGAAATCGACTTCCCCATGTGGTCTGTTCAGCCATGTTTGAAGGTCGGCTATCAGGGAGTGTGTCCATCGACCTTTTGTGCTCGCGTTCCAGTTTTGTTGCCACTGCTGGATCAGTTGCTCGCGCGCCCTTGCCGCGGCAGCTGCTCGACCTATCTCGGCACTGAGATTGTAAATCTCTTTTCGCTCGTAAGCAAGTAGCTCAATTGGCATGACGCCAGAAATAACTAGAACCGCGTCCGCGGACACTGTACGGTATGCAGAAGCAATGCGTAGTGCCCCTCTGCGCTGTACCGAAGACATTTGAACCCGGTATTTTTTGACTTTCAATGCGTCAGCCCATATTTCTGCCCCGTACAGGAGCACCGATTGGACCGCTGTCATCAGAAGCTTCCTGCGGCATGGCTTCGGGCCGCCCACGTTTGCCATCAGCCGGCTTAGAGCCGCCGTGCTCTGCGCAGCTTTTTCACATACTCCATGGATGTGTTCCCAGAATGTGAGTTTGCTGTCCAGCTTCACCCCTAGGTATTTTGTAGACCTAGAAGTCGTCACGGGTTGAGGTCCGACCATTATATTTATAATTGTTGGGATCCGTTTCCTGGTGAGGAGCACGATCTCCGTTTTGGCTGCAGCCAATTGCAGACCGTGATCGCTCATCCATCCACTGACGTTGCGCATGACCTGGTTTAGCTTGAGCTGTGCTAGCTGGACATTTCTTGCTGTTATGACGGCTGCCACGTCGTCCGCGAAGGCGACAAGGAAGGCGCTCTCCGGCATTTCCGTGCGCAACAGACTGTCATACGTGGCGTTCCAGAGGTCCGGGCCAAGTACAGACCCCTGCGCCGCTCCGCCGGTTATACGTCTCTTTCTCTGGCCTTGTGTTGTGTCGTACAAAAGCCAACGGTCTCTGAGGTAGTCCCGGATCATATCTAGCAAGTATGTTGGAACCTTGAATGACCGTTCCAAGGCCTCCAGCATATCGTCCCATCTTGCCGAGTTGAAGGCGTTCTTGACGTCCAGTGTGACTAGCAGCACTATTGGCCGCGCCTGGTGGCAGGCTTCTTCGGCCTTATGTACCGCCTCGACTACTTCGCCAATTGCTCCTATAGTTGAGTGTCCCTTCCTGAAGCCTTGTTGTCGGGGTGAAAGGCCTCCCTCGCTTTCTATGGCTGACGTCAAGCGTATTTTGAGCAGACTCTCCATCATTTTGCCTGCTGTGTCTAGCATGCAGAGTGGCCGGAAGGATGAAGGAGAGTTTGGGTCCCCTTTGCCCTTGGGTATAAGCACCAGTCTCGCCTTCTTCCATTGGCTTGGGAAAACCCGGGCCCTAAGGCAGCTGTTGTACATGTTAAGCAGAAGATCAGGGCTCGTTTCCACTGCTAACCTGATTGCCTCCGCTGGTATGCCATCTGGGCCTGGAGCCTTGCCGGCTTTCATGCTTCGCAGGGCTAGCTTCAGCTCGTCTGTCGAAAACAGTGGTGCCTCGGCTTGCTCCTCGACGAACACTGTGTCGGCTCTTAGTGGGTGTGTGGGAAATAGCGCATCCACTATATTCTTAACTCGGGCCTCATCCATCGCCTGTGATGATGTATGGAACTTTTTCATCACTATTTTGTATCCCTGGCCCCAGGGATCGCGATCCACTTCGTCGCATAGCGCTTTCCAGCAGTTCCGTTTGCTCTTCTGTATCTCGGCCCCAAGTGCTTTCTTTGCGCTTTTGTAGGCTGCTGCTCTGGTCAGCGCCTCGGGTCTACCACGAGCGCGCGTTGCGAGTCTCCGCATTCTATGGCAGGCCCTTCGCAGCTCAGCAATTCGGTCATTCCACCAGTATACCTGCTTTTTACCTGACCATGCTCTCCTCTGTGGCATTGAGGCTTTGCATGCCCGGTGAATGCAGCGCATAGTTTCTTCGACCAGCTTAGTACAAGACTCCCTGTTGTGGATCTCTCCCGTTGTGGGTGAAATGCCTTGGGAATCTGCTAGGAGTGACGTATCGAACTTGCGAACATCGACCCTAGACGGGTTCCATCCTGGTTTCCTGCGAGGGATACTACGTGTTTGCCCTCGCGTGATGTCAGTGACTTGGAAGGTGATGTAGTTGTGGTCGCTACCACTCAGGTCTTCCATCACTCTCCATCCGTCAGCCCTTCGGAGAAGGCTTTCTGAGACCAGGGTTATGTCGGGGATAGAGTATCCAAAACCCGGCCTTCGATATGTAGGGGTCGTTCCGGTGTTGAGGATGGTCAGGCCAATGCGGGCTGCCATTTCAAGGACCAGTCTTCCCCTGGTGTTATGGTATATGTGACATAGAACGTTTGGCAGTATTACCGACGATATGCTTAGCTTTGATAAACTTTGGGAAAAAAAAGTTTTACTTCGCAGTAAATGAGTCGCATATATGAAAACTCCTTGTCAGTTATGGACGTTTAATCTGATCTTTTGCTTTTCAAGGACCATTCATGCGAATTGAATTTATCATAATTTTCTGACTTTTTTAATGACTTTGAAGCAGAGGTTCGCGATGTTGAGTTACACTCCAATTGAACTTTTAATTTATTTTTTGACTATAGTCATCCAGACAATAAGTAATATTGAGGTACATTTTTTGTCAGAGTGTGTCTCAGTGAGATAATCGTGAGCCAAATATGTTGATTACCTTCGGTTAGGTTAGGTAAACTGATTCAAATATCTGCAAGACTTATGTAACATAAAAAAAATTACCAAGAAGGAGGATGCCTAGGCATAAATCTTGGGCACGTTGAACTTTTTAAAGATTTTTAACATCAGTCTATTCCTTTAGTCTCCAATTTCTTTCAGTGAGGGGAACTTGGTAGCCGAGATTTAGTTTAAGGTTTTAGTTGTGTTACCAGTAATTGCCGGTCCCTTTCATATCCAAAGGCTACTCAATTTAGTAAACGATTCATTGCGAAACGGTTCGTTTTCCATCAGCAGACACTACTATATTGTGAGTAGGATAGATAGCCTTTAATTTCGTACGTGGAAGGAAACGCTCCTTGATTGCCTTCAAGCTGAGATAAGCAGTCAATTAAAAATGTGTTTTCATTTTACCGTAAACATTTAAATCACTAAACATAGAAATTTCGATTAGCGGAAAGAAAAGTTGAAACTCTTTTTCTAAATTCTAAATTTCGCATTCCTCATTTTCTGAATTCTCAACTGCCAAAAGTAGACTTGGTACATTTCGCAATTTATTAGTGCGCTTCTACTCATAATTTGTGGCCCATTCAGAAAGTTACTCACTACCAAATACCTTTACGGCAAATGCATTTCGCCTTAAGATATGCTTTTCGCAATTTTCAGCTGAATTTTCCCCTTCCGTTTAAGGGCAATTTTAGCTTAATTCCCATTTGATCACAAACTAATTTGGTAGAAAATTTGCGTGAGTTTAATTTCATTTTGCTTTCATTTTTCGTTCTACGAGTATATAGCTCTCCGCATTCATTTAAATGCTAACTGAGTACCGAACTTTGATAGCTGTCACTTGTAACAATTTAACGTCACGTTAGTCACATGGTTTCAATATGAGCAGCACCTACATATGTATATATAGGGAATTAGACTATTTATTGGCGTTGTTGTTGTGTTTTTTACTATTGCTGCTGCAGGCTGCAACTACAGAGCTGTTGACATTGGCAAATAAAAATGCTTGCACCGTGATTGCTGTCATAGCTGATAAACTAAATTACGTATACGCCCCGCCTCCGTAATTAAAGTGTGAATAAATCTTCATAAAATTTGTGAGGCTTTTTCAATTTACTTATGTGATATCACTTCAGAAATACTGAAAATTACTGCATAATATACCACGCGACAACTCCACCCCTAAACCCACCTTCAACAGGCTCTTCAAGATGAACATACCGTGAAGCAGGCGGTATATAAAAAATTACACAGATGGAGCCAAACTAGACAACAGAGTTGGCTACAGAGATTTTTCTAAAGAATTAATTATGGGTCCCGGCACATAGAGATATTGAAGAAAAGTACAGAGCTGACGAGCTAACCAGGAAAGGTACCAATCTTTCACTGTGTGAAAGCAGAGGTAAGATTGGGATACCCATGGCAACCGGCAAAGTAAAGATTAGGGATAACATAATTCAAGAGGACATTAGGTCATAGTCAGACGTGGGCACTTTCACAACAACTAGCATACTATGGCCGCAAATTGATAGCAAAAAAACCAAAGAACTGTTAAGCCTCTCAAGGGGGGCATTTCATTTGTCATGGCTTGTGTAACCGGTCATTGGCTATTTGGTAGGCACCCTTAGAGATTAGGAATATTCTCCCATGAACACTGCAGAAGTTTCAGATATGAGAAAGAAGAAGAAACAGTTGAACACTTCTTCTGTAGCTACCCATATTTAGCTAAGTACAGAACGGGCTTTCTACGTACGCACTTTTCAGCTCTCTCACGGAACTATCCGGTGTAGGAATAAGAGCAATCCAACGCTTCATAAGAGCTTGAAAATGGTTAGATGCAGAATAGTCACTGAGGTTCCCGCATTTTATAGTGGTATCACAATGGACCTGCAAGGTCTAAGTGAGTTGGTCATTGGACTAACTGCCACATCAACCTAATTTGTAATAAGATGTAAAATCCCCTGAGTTATGCCAAAACAGTGTCGGGGACGCGTCACTGGTTATATCTAAGCAATTTCCACTCGACCTCTTGACTCTGGAATTGGTCGAAAATGGCAAATGAAATAAAATTTTCCAGAACGAGTAAGGCAATGTAGCATATGTCAATGACGACGGAAATGGTATAACATAACGAAAGGCATGCCTTTTTTAGCCTTCCGTAAGCCTGGTGAACAGAATACGCTCGAGAGCTTGGCGAGGTAGAGTAGACCCCAAAATTGGAGGCTACCTTTTGCAGCCACCAAAATATTGTAGCCTAATAAATACTCGTATATAATGTAAATTTAAAACGTACAAATTAAATGAAAAAAGTGGCTTCAACTCAAATAAGCATGATGGCTCTTATAATAAAAAGACGTTACTTTTTTTGGTTTTATCGGTAAAATAAACTTCTTTCGATGGAAATAATCGCGCTACGCACTAAAAATCAGCTAAGTACTAATGTTCTGATATAGATCGGGCCTGTTAGATCCCGCCAGACACGCAAAAGGTTGATATCGACGGATCGTACGGAAAGATAGATTTTTTTCTTTAGCAGATTCTACGGCTCTGTCGCATTTGAAGATGGGCCACGTTCATATGTATGTCCTGGGGTCAACACTCTGAGAAGAAAACTCAAACATATCCTTAGTGATAATGGAGAGCGAAGATGCCTAGAATTAAATAAATAATACATCTGCCTTATGGATGCAATAACTCCGAATCAGTAAGCAAACGATCCGCAAGTATGAACGGCAGGCGAGATTAATAACGAAGGCTTTACGATTGCTGTAGCAAACCATATGTAACGACCGCATCTTTGAAAAAATACAGAAGAAAGGGGACGAGCCTCACAAACCGAATAAGTGGCAGTAGGGTTCTGCATTTTGAAGATAGTTAACTTAGTAACGAACCTCTTAGAAGTACATGACAAATTGATTACTTGACAAAAATTAGCTTAGAGCTTAGAGCTCAAACCGCCTTCCGGAAAAAGACTTACGGTGATAGCGGGAGGACCGTCACATAGACTGTAGGAGATTCAGAGGGTTAGAGTTTTACACTGAGAGTTTGCAGTCATAGCTTCCGATACTTCCTCTTCAGAAAAAGAAAACATATTTACACAAACACGTGTAAATGCATTCGTAAATATTATTGAAAAATATTGGACTGAACGTCACGCTTTTTTATATTAAAAATTAATCCTCTTCGCTTTCAGCGTTTTTATTTTTTGTTTCCTTTTTTACTTTAAATATTTTATGTACTGTTTCAAATACGTAATGTCTTTACTTTGTAGAAATATTATAGATATTACCACAAAACGACCCTCTGTAGTAACCTACAATCCATCTAGTAAATTGAAGGGGATCTTAATGCTCTTACGACGCATTCATAAGCGGATTTGCGTGTGCCAATACGCACACTTTTATATTGTAATTATGCGAAGGATCAGATAAAAAACAACGTACTAAAAATACCAGCGAATTACGAAAACAAAATAATATTTTCCAAGCAATATAAGGAGAGTGATTACAAACTGATGCACAAATTTTGGAAAATCTGGTAAAAGTTAGTGGCCCGTAGTCATAGAGAAGTTAGAAAATGCATTTAAAATGAGGGGAATTTGATTTTAAAATGGTAATATAAGGTTCTAAGGTTTGTTTTGCTGTTGAAGTAGTAAACGCAGTAGCACCCACTCCGAGCGACTCTATACAATATTTTATAAATTTTATTATTATTTTTATATAAATATGTTTTTGTTTATAGTATTTCACATACATAATTATTTCAAGTTAGTCAAATTTGGTTTGATTTTAATTGAAAAACTAAAATTACCCGGGACTCGAAAACACGTGTTCGCGCCTTTTTAAATCCGCAAAACGGCCTCTTTCAAAAATATGCCATAATTATTTTGTTACAGAAAAAAAACTTGAAATTTGTTAGACTGTGTTAGTTTTGAAATTTCGTTAGTATTTATCTCGCTTGATTGCTTTCATTCATAATCATTTTCATAAGCCTTCTTAGGTTCTAAGTAAAACAGAAAGTAAATAATGTTGGTAACTAGCTTACTAAAAAAGAATGTGAAAGTATGAATACGGACCCATATTGGATTGTAACTACTCAAGCGAAATATTTGCGTAGCACCCGCATGTATTTATTGTAACTTATTTAAGCTTGCTTATAAAACTGTTTGTGAAAATAAAATATTTCTAAAAACGAGAGTAGGGCATTCCCAAGTTTGCATAGTCACCACTAAATAATATATTTTATATATACCTGAACCAAGAAAGCAAATCTAAATACTTATTATATATGCATATTACACACATTTATATATGTAAGTCTGTATGTAACTAGAGTTTTATGTTTAACATAAATGCATATGTATGAATGGATGTAAATTTTTCCTTGCATTAAGTTTTGATGAGAGATATTTTTCTGACCTGCATATTTTAGTTGATAAAAAGAAAAAAAAATCTCCTAATGCCAGTGTGCTTTGATATTATATGATAAGTTTGATTACCAGCAAAGAATAATCAGTCATTAGTCTAATGGAGTAGCAATGGATGTTAAATCGATGGGTTGGAACTTTAGTTTTTTAGAATACCTTTTTCACATTTTTTTATTTTTTGTACATCCACATCAAGATGGGTTGAAAAGGTTCACAATTTTTCCGGCGGGTACTTAAGTACATATTTTTAAATTTTTTCCTAAATTATCTTTCTCGTTTGAATTTACTCGTATCACAAGCTCTTTAATCAAAAAAGTTTGAGGCGTTTGGAAGTATCGGTTAAGTATGCTCACTTCTGACGTACTATTTATGTTTTTGCGACAGTAAATCGATGTTTTCCGAGGCACTTACTTAATATGAATACGAGTGCGTTAGCGAGAGTAGGAGACATTGAAATAAAATTTGCAAGAACTCATAAATATATGTAAATGTGATGAAATTTTTCTCGACTATGTTTGGGTACCTAAAAATTCGATAAAGTTTATTAAAATGAGCTTAGTCAAGAGGGTGGGGAGCATACATTTTCAACAAATTTTAGAAGTGCAACCAGAATTTTAATTGCTTTTGGAAAATCGCAAAAACCCGCAAAATTCTTGCTTGAAATTTGATAAATCGCTACGTTATAACTGGTCAAAGTAAAAAGTTTAACGAAATTAAAAGAAATTACATTTTTAAAACGCCGGTAGCGATCCTTATTTTTTAATTTTTATAAATGTGTTTATTTTATACGTGCCTAGATCCAAATAAAGGGGTGCCCATTATAAGGGCATTTAAGGGCCACCGTAGTGTACCTTGCCTTATGATGTTTTTTTGAACTCACTGAAGCCTTCAGAAGCCCCTCATAAGCTTAATCCAAATTAGCACTAGCTGCGCAAAAGAGAAAATATTTTTCTGCACAACAATTCCATTACATAAATCTGTCATAGGTTGGATTTTGAAAATCGAAGAAAAAAAATTCAAAAACAACGCGATTTTCAAGCGTCTTGAAATTTGCACTTTAACCTACTAAAATTTAATGAGCTACGTAACTGCATACCCAAACTTTTTCTAAAACGCCTGAATAAAAAGTTTAAAATAAATACTAAATCAACAAAAGAAAACTAGCCAAAACTAGCCAAAATGTCACTTGATTTAATCAACTGACCACAAGGGTACTTAGAGCCTAATTATTTTCTTCGTTAATTAAAGTAATAGAGTCAACTCTTCATTGCCATCCAAGATTACTAATGTACATGTTCATATGTGTATGAGTGATACCTACCAGTTCATTCTTCAGAAAACATCAAAAGAAATCAGCATAAATGTCATAAATATGGATAGCATTTTTCTGTGCTAAATAAACAGTTTTATTGACATCCTGCTGTCATGCTGACGCCTGCTTTATCATTTTGACAATCAAAAGGCGTTTGTAAATGTTGTAACTGTTTGTATTTTGTCTCTTGGTCGCTGGTGACTGGCTGTCAATAAAAGAGTAAAATGAACTTGAAGTGCTTTCTGCCACAATACATGCATACATATTTACTTGCTGTTTCCCTTCACATTATTTATGTGCAATTGTTTGGTTTTGTTTTTACCCAATGGCAGGCTGACTTGAATGCTCGTTCATTCTCTATCTGAATTACAGCAGAGCAGAGTAGAAGGCGCAAGTATATTGGACGTGAGAAATTATTTAAGAATTTTTAAAAGTATGGAGAGCAAATTTAATGCGCCGGTTACATAAAGAAACATTGAAAGAAAGTGTTGTTATTCTTTATCCATATTAAACAATTTTTATTGAGCTTGAGACCGTTTTCTATGAAAAATTATTGTGGAAAAAAAAAACAAAACAATAGTTTTGAAGGTCACCATATCTCCTCATTAGACTTCTTCATCGATTTCACTGTGATTCGAACCAGCGACTTCAGCCTACCAAGCCTTATAACTGTTGTTGCTTTTTGCACAAAAATTGTGGTTTTGCTAGCGCTGCTATCGCAGTAGTCATTAAGTTACCAGAAATTTCTATGCTCGAATTACCTATTTTGTTCGGAAGTCTAATGGCTACTTTATCGTAAACACTCTGGTATAAGCAGGAAGAAGTTCCAACCATGCCATTCACAGCAGCAAAACCACCGCGAGACAGTAAAATTTACACGCACACAAATCAATATATTGCGAAACTAGTGACAAAATATAATCAAACGGCGTTTCTAGATATGTTTCTCTCTGACATTAGGGTTATTTTTAAGAATTTTTTAAACTTCAAAGAGCTCAATAGATTAAAAAATTTGGACAACAAATAAAATAGAAAATTCTTTAGAATTGTAACAGGTTAACTTTTTTGTGCATAAGCGCTGATAGTAGGGCTGCCAGACGTCCTCGGTTTCCAGGATTTGTCCTGGTTTTAGAAAATTGTGCTGGTATCCTGGTCCACCCCTAAATCTTCCCGGTTTTTTATTGAAGCTCAATGCGGACGCCCATTTCATTTTTGACAGATTTTTGCTTTGAAAAAAGGTTAAGATTTCTGTTATTTGAAATCGAAAATCGATAACAAAACGCTTTTTTAACATTTTGAACAATATCTCGTGAGTTTATCTTTTTCCTGTTATTTTGTTAAAAACTTACTTTTTTATCTTCAGGCGTCCCAAAAAAAAAAAAGTGGAACTTACTGAACAGGCTGAGGGGTCATGCATACATATGTATTACCCATTAGATAAATCTCTACGGATTGTGCCATAAATCTACATTGCTTCAAACTATGCAAATTTATTTTTGAAAAACTTATACGTTAAGGATCATTCTAAACACGATCACGATCGTCACGATGTCAAACAAAAAACTGGAAAATAGTTACAAAGGGCGACTAATGTTGTGACTGGAAAATGGAAAAGAACACATATTTTCTCTTAAAAAAAAAATCCGCTTTTTGTATTGCATATATGGACCGTTCCTGTTGGCGAACACTTTATTCATAAGACACCTTAAAACTACCTACAAGAAAATTTTACGATTTTCCCCAACTCTTTATTTATCAGGCACGCAAAACGCTAACTTTGCAAAAATTATTGTTTCATATACATAGATAAGCTCTTTTTCTTCCTCTCGATTTGATTTTGCATTTGGTTTTCTCAATTCATTTCAATATGCAAATTAAATTTCAAAACTTCCAAGCTCTATAAATTCAAATCAACCCATTCAAGTGCTAATAATGTAAAAGAAAGAAAAAACACTGCAAAACTTTCGGCTCACTTCCAATTCACCTGCTAACTCAATTTACGATAAACTTGTTAATTTATACCGTGCATACACTTCACATAACACCAACAACTGTGACAGCGAAAAAAAATAAAATAAAAATCAAAGCAAATAAACTAAAAGCCAGCGAACGAAAAGCAGTTAGTCAGGTGGGTAAACTCATTATTGAGTTGAAATTTCAACTGTTGGGTGCACTCGAACTGCATACTTTTCCACTTCCGGTCATAAAGTTTGTCAGTGCAGGCGCTGACAAATAGTATTTCAGTGGCGAAATCGTGAGTATATGAATTTGAATAGTAAATTCGGGTGAGAATACAGACAGAGGCACACGATTAGTGTTGAATTGCCAAAGTACTTAAGTATGTATGTGTGTTTGCTTGAAAGAGGGTGTGCGGCTCGGGAGCCAATAGGAGTGAGTAATAGCCTGGCAAAAAAATTAAGAAAATTTTCTTATACTTCAGGAGCAATCAATTATGCCTGTAGGTGTCGAAAAACATTAAGTGCTAAGCATTCAGAAAAAGCCTACACATGCATTAAGTGACTAGCAATAAGACTTAAAGTGGGCTGCATAGATTTGTATATCATTTATAAGACCTGTTGCGCGTCACCATTCTAAGGTATCATCAATCTTGCTCACACTCGGTCATAGATTTAACGTTAATGGTATCTTTTTATGCTGCTTTTATATTTTATAACTTTTATGTCAACCTTAAATTGAAAATAAATTGCTAAAGCATACTTACTTAAGCCAGCACAAGTCCAAAGTGTGCATCTATTTAAGTTGAATAAATTTTCAGCCAGCCTAGCCAAGTATTTACTCAGCACGCAAATCCAAAAAATCAACTGCCTTTTATTTATACAGTCTCAATTACTTTGAAGTCGTTTCCTACTTAAGTAAATCGCTTTTATTCACTTGTTTGATAGCTCAGCCAAACGACTAGCTTATCCATCAAGCGGCATTGTCGCGCATATTTTAGGATTTTCGATAGAAATGATTATTTTATATTTATTCTGTTGAAAAAAAGTATCGCATTGTAATTGTGCATTCCCGGAAAAATATTAGTATTTTTATTTTTTGTACTACCATTTACTCATAAAAAGGTGAATATTAAATGAATGATAAGTAAGGGGTGCTCCATCTAGACCTTTGGTTTTGTAATATTTATTAGAACAATCTCTGACATTTACTTTTTTTAAATAATTTTATTAAAATCCAAATATAACAGTTATTTATGAAAGCTGTCATAAATAAATTCACTATGAAGGAAATGTTTTACTACTAAGCGATACATACCAATCGATTTCTTTTTTCACCGAGAATCAGATTTGAAAAAAAAAATATTTGTAGTTTTTATGCAAAACTAAAAAAAAATAACTGTAAATAACAGTTATTTTGGATTTTTATATTTTATGTCTTTGATAACAGTTATTGAAAATATTTTTTTATAAAATTTATCAATAAAAATCGGTCACCGACTTTTATTTTTTAAGTCATGCGTATAAAAGTCATTATCATTTTTCGCGGTTAAGAAGATCTAAGCTATATAATTTGAAAATCAAAAATAACTGTTATTTGCAGATTATAAGATAAAAATCAAAAATAATTATTATTTTGGATTTATAAAATAAAAAGCGGACAAAACTCTAAGGAACAATTAAATAAAAGTCAAAAAATAACTGTTAAAGAGCGATTTTTTTAACAAAAGTTTTAACTGTTACGGTCCCTGTTCTAGATAGATTATGTAAGCCAAGGTCTCTATCCATCAGTTCCCATATTGGTCACAAGATGCAAAATCATCACTCGTTTCACATCTGTAGGCACTAGCAAGGTGCTTTACAGTAAAAATCTTTTGACAACATCAGGAAACTATATAGCAGTATATGCGTCCGAGAGATAAATTTCCTCTAACTCAGAGCACAGACGGGTCTTTAAACAATATAACTGACTTCAGCATGACAACTTCGTTTATTTGGAAAGATTAAATTTTCTGAAATATAAAGTTTTTAATTTTGACCCTTTGAGCCCTTCTAGCAGCTGTAATATAAGTTCTCACAAAAAAAGTTATATACCAATTAAATAAGAGCAAAATGCGGACCAATTCTATATTTTTACTTCTTTAGTTTTTTACATAAAATAATTAAAAATTATTTTTTAACCAAAGGTCCAATTTCGAGCTTCGAAGGCCCATATCTCGATTTCGGAGGCTAACTTCGAAAAACAGAGATTTTTTTTACTTATGGATTAATCTCTGAAAAAATTTGGTTTGGTCCAAAAGCCAGCCAAGTTCTGTACAGTGTGCTTGAAAATGTGCTTTGCTGCTGCCTGCTGTAAATTTTGTTGAAAAACATAAATATACGAGCATTTTTTTTATTGAGAGCTGAATACTATTTTAAGAAGTTTTGATAGAAGAAAATTTCTTTTCCATTCCTTGTGTATGAACTTTTCGTTTTTCTTGAGAGCTGCAGAAAGGCTTTTAATCACTTCTGGTGTTATTAAGCGCCATCTGGCGTTTCGATTGGAAAGTTTGACATATTTATTTTGCCATAAATGTTAGTGTTGTTTACATGCTGTCAAAACTGGATTAAAACGTGAACCGCTTCCGATTATTTTTTCATAATTTTAGGTGAAAGAAGAATCTATATAATTATACTTTACGTCTGAACCTCTAAAATAAATTTAAGTTATTATCGGTAAAAAAGGTACTACCTTATGTCTTATTGAAAAGTGATCCAAATGTTTTATGAAAACAGTGGTTCTGCGAGAAATTTTTCCCTCAACATAAATGGCCATCTGAGATAGCAGTCAGCCGCTTGGTGCAGAAATTCAAAAAAAAACTGGGTCAGTGTGGATCAGGCCGCGACTACCTCAATTCGTCATCGCGTACACCAATTGAAGCTTTTCCACAGTACAGTAGTTCAGTGGACAGGAATTGAAGGCTAGAAACCATTCGGTAGACGAGAATGAACAACAACCAGTTGATGCCGAAAATAAAAAGTCATTATGAGCGATGAAGGACATTTGCTGTCGCATTTGGGGTGCTGAAAATCTGCATGTCCGTCAAGAAAAAATTCTTCGAAAATAATACCAGTAACGCTGTTGCGGCGAACCGGGTGAACGCTATCGTGACTTGATAACAGATTTTGTATGGCCTGAATTAGATGACATGGACTTGGACAATATGTGGTTTCAACAGGACGGTGCCACTTGCCACACGGCGCACGAAACAATAGCATTACTGCGAATGAAGTTCCCAGGATGCATTATCACACGAAACTACGAGATCAAATGGCCGCCAAGATTTTGCGATTTGACACTATTGGACTTCTTTCTCTGGGGCTACGTGAAAGGTATGTTCTATGACAATAAGCCCGAGATGATTCAACAGTTGAAAAAATAAATTATGCGGATATTGTGTTTCACACAAAAATTCCATAGACCAACAATCTTGATGAAATTAAAAAAAAATTCGGGAAATTTTGTTGTGTTTTATTTATACAAAAAACTGTGCTCTAATGAAGCACTCTTCGTTTGATGATTAAAATTCGTCAAAAATTTACACCTGTGGTCCACTTTTCAAAAAAAGCGTGTCTGCTTTTGCTTTCTTTGCCAAATTTGTTTGATTCAAACCTTAAACTTTCTATATAGAAATAAAAAATTCGTATGGTAAGACAATCATTCGACATAAAAAATCGCATTAGTCTGTCTTGGCCGATTATTTAAATTAATTTTGCATGTTACATTAATAAAATAGTACGACAACAGTTCTCTTAAACCAGCAGCTGGTAAAACACTAACTCGTTAAAATCCATTGCTAGCAGCAGTTACGACTTGCGCTAAATTTAAATCCTTACACATAAATACTGCATTTGTTATCCATCCAAACACTTTTATTACTCGTCGTCGTAAAGTTACTACAGCTACCACTAGCTGATTGATATATGTACATACCTACAACTGTGCACAGGTCTTACAACTTAATAAGAAATTCTTGGCTCAGATGGCTTGCCAAAGCCATTATAGTGAAGTGAAGTAACAAATGGATTGCAAGGGGATAGCGGAAGTAACAAAAGCAAGTGATATCTATTTTAATTGTTGCTTAGTTTCAGTGAAGTACACTTGTGTAAAAATCTTTCATTACTCTTATTGCAAACTTCTACTATTGGTTGGAAGTTTTTCTTGCCATTACCTCTACGAGCGGGAAGGGGGTATATATTCATCTACAGTCGGATTGAACTACTTCAAAAAACTTAGTTAAGGTTTGATCACGGGCCAAAGGGAGAGCAAACTGGGCATGTGTATACATACATACATATATCGATGGCTGAGTGGAAGATCGACCTATCTCGGCAGCCAGTTCGAAAACGCTCTATCTCAAAAAACTTTTCAAGAACGCCCTATTTCAGAATTTAATTGAAAAACACCCTATCTCAAAATTCGATTCAAAAACGCCCTATCACACTTCAAAATATATTGAAAATATGCTGATATAGGGCGTTTTTGAATCGGCAGCTGAGATAGGGCGTTTTTGAAACGAATTCTGAAATAGGGCGTTCTTGAAAAGTTTTTTGAGATAGAGCGTTTTCGAACTGGCTGCCGAGATAGGTCGATCTTCCACTCAGCCATCGATATGTAGTTGTTGCTCTCTAATAGTTCTTGTTGGCAACTTGAACTCCTCAATGAAATTGGAATGCATGATAAATGTAAACGTATATTGTACGTGTAACATATACTTACTTGCATATATAGTATACATATGTATAAGACACACTACCACGAACCACTAAGCTTAATATCTACATTGCTGCCTGTTGCACACTAATTTCATTAGATTTGTCATACTCGTATTGCTCAAGTGAGGATTGCTGCTCATTTTGCACAAATGTAAATGAAGTTTACTCCAAAGCCACAAATGCACTGAAGCAGTTATAAAAGTGACAGCATTGTATGTGTTTAGCAACAGCAACAAAAACTATTGTAAAATTTACAAGCAAGCACTCAACCCTTGCATATGCATGCACATTAGGACGCATCACTCTCCATAAAAAAAAAATAAATAAATAAAATCGGTACTGTTTTTCTTTCGGAATTACAAAACGTATGATATTCTAAGTCTTTCCCCAACATATTTCGGAAAAATATGAAGAATTATGTGAGCTGTACCCAATTCACAATATCTCCAAAAATCTAGATTTTTACAAATCAAATAAGTTTTTGACAATATTATTTTTTTTTTGAAAAAAATCACTTCAGATAATAGAAAAGTATACGCTTAAAAGGTCTGCATAAAACTGTTTAACAATTTTTTCAACGAAATCAAAATAATTAGATATTTTCAAATCGGTCTAACTCACGTTAATCTTAGAATTGTTGGCTCTTAAAATATAATAACAATGACTTGTAATTCCGGTGATAAAACCGCAACTTTTTTTGTGATGCACCCTAATGTATGTAAAAAAAACACACACAAAAAAAACAAAATTGCAAATGCTTCCGTTCCACTTGTTTTGTCAACTACGAGCACCATGTCCGCTTCCTCCGTCGTCAGCTAGCTTCCTCAGTTCTTCTATGCTACGCTTACCCCAAGGTGTTACTATTTATGTATGAGAATGTAATTTTTCTTTTGCCACCGCAAGCGCAACAAGTTGTGGCCAACAACAGATGTGACAAAAACAAATGTGACAGCAAAATAACAATAGCTTACAAAAGCAATAACACAAAGCGAACAACATTGGCGCGTGTGCAACAGTTTGTAAAAGTTTATGGGGTTTATTTACTACATGAAAAATTTAAGTGATTTAAAATGTTTGCAGCCAGCAAAATTTTTTATAATTTTGTTTTATTGGAACATTTTTAGGTTTTTTCAATCCAACTAACGTTACTCGTACAAAAAGTTAAAAGTTTGTGAAGCAGTGTGTATGTTTGTTCCTCTTTCACGCTAAATCTGCGGAACGGATTTCAATAAAATTTCACTCGCAAACAGCGTACAACCTTGTTTAAGATATAGGGTATGCCTTTGAGTGTGTTGTCACCGGTTTTAAAAATTAAATTCACTTAATTAACAAGTTGAATGAAATTGTACATTTTATGGGTTCAAACGTTAGGAGTTTAAAAAAAAACTTTATAATTACCACCCCTTTAAAAATGTTTCTTTAATTTCGGCCATAAGTTCAATGAAGTCTAACTACATTTCTGTGAGACGGTGGCCACATGTTTTTTTTTTTCTTTTCTGTTAAATTCAATATTTTTGAAGAGAACTTCGACCTGTTTAAAAAAATTTACATTCCAAAGAAAGTATCGAATAACTTTTAACAAAGGAGGTTTCAGAAAAGAGTTGGCAGTCATTTAAAATTTCAATTTCAAATTAATTAACTAATTGTATCAAATACTTTAATATGAAAAAAAGTAAAGTAAAATTTGAATTCAACTTAATAAATGAATTAAATCCCACACAACCAGCTGCTTGATTAGCAATGGGCTATAGTGATACAAGAGTAGGTGCATATTCATTTTTTTCTGGACTTTTTTAAATTTGAAAGTACATTCGCTACAAGCACACCATTTTAAGTACTTTTGTAGCCAAATAACTTTTGAAGAAATTCTTTCTTATTTCAACTGTCATCTAAATGCATTGGTTTTTTGTGGGGCCAACCATAACCTCAGTCCTTGTGAAAGGTATGGTACGGAAGAGCGGTAAAAGTAGTCTAACGTTATCCCGTACCGCTTCAAAGCTATGCGCGTCCCAAAAAATAAATAAATTCACAATTTCTAGATGTAAGCGAAAATTAAACACTAATTACACTTTAAAAACTTTTAAGAGGAGCTGCAGCCAAACCTATGGCAGATAAAAAGCAAAGAGCAAAGTGCTATCAACAACAAAGGAGTTGTAAATAAAAGCATCTGTAAAGCTGAAAAGCACAAAAATATACATAGTAAGTCTGTTGATGTTTGATAAGCAAAAGGGTCGAAAAGTAACCCGAAAAGGGGCAATTTATATTAACTAAACAGATGTACACAATAAAGGGTAAGGATAGGGAAGATATACACGTCAGCCCGAAAGCTTCGTTACCGCCAAGCCTATTTAATTTTAGTAAGTAAGCTTTGGTGACACTGCAGAAACCACAACAAAAAGGGAGGCAGATAAAAATCACATATTTATTAAATGCTAAGTAAGCAAATTAAAACCCACAACTCCGACGGCAACTCCAAGTAAATACTTGCAAAGCAGGTGTACCAAACAGTTATTATAATCCAGTTTATTTGAGGCCTACACAACGTATGCGTAACATTTAATGAGTGCAAATTATTGAAATTTTTTAGAAATGAAATGAAATCAAATTAGCCTAATAAAATACGCGTAACTGTGAAAATTAATTTAATTCACACATTTGTACGTTTGTTAGAATTTTCATGTTATAGCTACCAGTGCGCACGTGGCAGCGCAGAAATTGCAGAAATTACCAATTTGTGCGAGACTAGAATGAAGCGCAAAAATAAAAAAGCGGTAGCTTTGGCAAGGAAAATTCATTTCGCGCATAACTACGCACGCAAACTGCCAGACATGCATACCAATTTAAGCGCAGTGAGTCACATATGCGCGTTTGGTAGGGATGTGCTTATGGGAAAGCAGCTAATTTTTTGCTTACCCACATTTTCATTCTTATTTTGCTGTAGGTGTATTGGAAATAAAACACTAACAAAAATAATACTTGCAATATTATATTTCTGGGTATTTCTAGTTATTTCTAAATAGTTTTGGCTATGCATTTTTTCAATAAAAAATTTATATATGTATATAAAGGTAAAATCGACCAATGTTTGCAATCGGCCATTTTTGATATGAATGAATGCTGTTCAGAATATATTCAACAATTTTATTGAGCTTAAGGCCGTTTTTAATGAAAAATTATTGTGGAAAAATTGGTTTGTTCAGAATTTTTTTTTATCAAATAACAAAGTTCTGCCAAAAGAAAATAAAACCGAATTCGAAAGCTCGTAAGCTCAAAATTTCACAATTTCCCGGATTTCGCAAGTTTATTTATTGAATATCTCAAAAACTATTGTTGTGCAAAAATTGTTCCGGTCTCGTTTTAAAGGTGATATTTTAAAGATTTAAAAAAAAAAATTTAAAAGCAAAAAAAATTATAAATATTCGACAAATTTTTTTTTATAAATCTTCGACCCTCAATATCAGTTTTGCCAATATTTTTATATTTGTTTTTGCCTTTGTCTTTGTGTCTATCTTTGCCATAATACATACATATTTACCCTGGTTTCAGTTAGTCAATCTCATCACAAGTCACTAAATTTGAGATTAGCAAGTGTGACTCTTTTTGTCAGCAATAATTTGGGTAAAAGAGAGTCATAAAAAGCTCACCAAAAATGTGTGATGAAAACAAATACAGACAGTCAACTGATAGCATTTATGTATATATGCCCTTTGCTCGCGCTGCTCTAACAGTCGCAATAGCAGACTCACTCGAGACATCCGAGTTCGAGTCCTCCTCGGGCAGCGACATTTTTTGTGTTTATTTAATTTGTTTCTTTTTTGTTTAATTTTCTTCTTTTTATATAATCTTTAAATTTCAATTTTTTAAAAACAAAAAAAATATATATATATTTTTTTCCAATGATCTTTTATGTTATTAAAGTATTTTGATTTTTTTTTCCTAATGAAATTGTTGTTGAAAAAATATTTCCCCGCTTCATCGCGTCTTTTTTAATAAAATATAAAAGATTTCTTTTCCTCCATATTTTTTTTCTTTTTGTGATCTGCTGAGAGCTAGCTGACAAATTAGTGACATTTGTTTTAGACAAGAGACGAGAGACAGCTTACTGTGTACCAAGTAGTCTCATAATCGATGTTCACTACGAAAACTCACTATTATTGACTAGAGTCTTCTTACTGAATGCCAGGGTTATAATTATTATTGTCTTTCTATATCCTTGCCCCTTTTCCATTGTCTTTATCTATCTCACGCCTAGTGGTGTCAACGCAGCCGCTCGTTTTCTGCCCACGCATTTGACGTACACCAACTTTACTTCTTCCTAGCATTTCATTAAGAAGTTTCACTTTAAAAATAAGAACAACCCTGATATACTGTGTGAACAAAAACAGCGTGTTTTTGCCACCATTCTAGCACGAAACATATGCTCCTGCCGCAATGACTGCCACAAGGCGATATGTTTGTAATACGCAGCCAAATGCTACATAACTGCTGCATATTGCGTATGCACTCACATGTCCAATTTACTTTGTTAGCTAACCAAGCATTTGAATTGAAGTTTTTTCTAAGCTCAAATTTTGCGCCACCAGTACAATTTTAGCCGTCACGGACAGTTCTACGCTTTTTTTGTGGCGCAATAGAGATGGTGCAATTTTGTGCCACCGGATAGTAAAGATGGGTATACGTACCTACTAAATTTCTAAGTGGATTTTTCTTTACCTTCGGTTTTGGTGAGATGCTTTGTGCTCCGATGCCTTTTTCTTTCAAACATCTAATACCTGAATATGCATGGGTAACTTCTGTTCCCGCTAACGCTTTATTTAAATTCGTACTTCCTAGAATGAATTTGTTTTTGTCCTTTCAATTTAATGTAAATTTTAGCACGAATTTTCCAAACTCAGTTCGAATGAACAAAATTACAGACTAATTTCAGGCGCTTTTAGCATAAAAATATATATTAGGCGCTTACACATTTGCTAGCGCCTGGCCGAGCTTCTCCTTCGATTTGTGGTGTGCGCCCTGGTGTTGTCACACAAAGGAGAGGGACCACAGTTTTACGCTGACTCCGAATGGCAACTGATTTTATTGAGAAACTTTTTTCGTGGGAAAAATACATTCGGCGGCTTGGGAAATTATAATTTTTCAGTATTTGCTTAATTGGCCAGTCGAAAGTCACCGTGGTAAAGAAAGCAACGAAGCCTCTCAACAGCATCAATGCTCCAAGTAAACTAATTAATTTCCATATATTTAGATACCCAAGCAGCCATAAAATCTCTTATGGCAAAAATGACGACCTCAGAAAGTACTCTAGAATATAGAAATGAAAGAAAAATCCTAGGATCGCTAAGGAAAATTCACCTGCACTGCATACCTGGACAGAGAAGCATAGAGCGCAAAGAAAAAAAAATGAAAAAAATGAGTCTGACTTAGGTATGCGCAGTACTCAGGGCTATGCTAAGGTCTCATGATCTGATATTAACAAAACTCATGCTCAAAGTATCAAGCAATAACTGCCCAGTTCTGACGGGTCTCATAACAGGTCGAAATTTATTAGCTAACCTCATCCTTTAATTGGATTTGGCGAGTTGTGATAACTGTAGGAAACGAGAAACGGAAAAAAAAGAGTGGAATACATAGTGTGAGATTGCCTAGCGCTGGCTTTATATCTGAACTGCTTTGGTGAGGCGTTGGCCACTAACCTGTATACAAGGAACAAACAACAGGTTCTACAAAATGCTAAAATTGGCAAGGAAGGTGTCGTGGATTCTGGATATATTGTCCACCAACTCATCGTGAATTTTCGTTTTATCTGGTAATACTATGGAAGAAATTATCGGTCCTTTAACTACCCAGCCATTTCTATTTAACTTCATATTGGCCTTAATTTTAAAGTTTTACCAGAAGATAGTTTCATGCAAAATTTAGTTATTAAAAACTTTCACTAAAATATTCGATATTGAACTCTGCTGAGAGTCATTGATTTCAATACCAACCAAAGAATGTTCTGCCCTTTAAAGCTTATCTGAAATAGGACGTTAGTATGCCAATTTTCAAAAGAATACTTTGACGTAGTCGCTTTTGAGTCATCTTAGCATTATGAGCCAAAAGAAAAAATACTTAAAATTTCATACCTTTCACACAAAATTTATCTGAAAAAAAATCGAGTAAAAGGTCTGAAATTTTAATAAAAAGTATTTTTCTTAGGTTTTATGCATAGGGTCTATTATGTTTGCTTAAAAATACAATAAAATACTTTAAAAAACTGTTTTTTTTTACCCGTTATTCCGCGTCCATTATAATGGCCAGTGGGCCCCGAGTTTTGTAAAATGCGAAGAGATCTTATTTTTTTTATTTCGCGAAGTATATTTCTTAATTAAGAATAATAATTAAAATATTTTCCCAATCTTAATTCCAACGAAAAATAAATTGTTTCCAATATATATCGCACTCTTCACTATCGACTTACACCCCGCAACAAACGCCAGAACATCAACATTTTAACCAGTTGTGACTAATTTTCTTTTGATTTTTTAAGACCCGTTATTTTTATATAAAAGTATAGCTCTTTATCTAACAAATACCATATAAATCTTAATTTCAGACTTTGTACAAAAATAAAAAAAAAATTCACAAACTTCTCATCCCAATTCCATGCATTTTAATTTTAATTTCTAGAATTTTCTTCCATACAAAGTAATTTTTTATATGGAAAAGAGTGCATAACACAGTCAGCAAAAAAAAATTTCAAAAATCAACTCTATTTTAAGAAGAAAATCTCTTACTTACGAAAAAGAGCTTTAAGCACAAAAAGGTTTATGCAATATATTAGACGCTTATATTGAAAGGATTCAAAAACACACCCTTGTATGCTCAACAAAAGCAAACCACCGTTTTTATTGGCTCAAAAAGTAAGGACAACAGTCCACGTATTTTTTGTCTACTTTTTTTTTGTTCGATGAAAGAGCTTTAGATTGTATTAAAACAAAACCTAAGAACTTTGAACTTTAAACTTGTGTCTAACAACTTTCGAAAAATATTTTTAAGTTTATCGATTATTTTATTACATTAATTAATTTCTTAATCCATATAATCTCCAAAGCTTGCCAGCTTCGTTCTTATTTGTCCGTATGCAAAATTTTTCCGGATAACCTAAATCGCCTATTTCATTCCCAAAAGCCACCCAAGTATTATTAATACAATGCCTCAGATTTACCAATAGGGGGTAAATCTATAATTTATTTTACTCACACCACACCAACAGCATTTATTGTGCCCATTAGTCCGACAATAACTCTTCATTTTACCAATGCATCTGACAGCTCTAATCAATATTTACGAGTTACCTGCCAGTAGTTCAGCAAATTCAAGTACAAATTCACACAGCATGAATATTCAAATGCAACACTACAATACCTTAACACTCTCTTCAACACATTTGCAACAACATTTACTGAAGTGGCCAATAAAAGAGTGTTCGAAAAAGTGCTTACTGCTTTGCTGTTAGCAGGCGTCAAGCAAATTAGTTAGATTTTTTTGTATGTGTAGTAGAAGTGGTGGGCAAAGAGACGTCGGAAGGCGTGTGCAAACGAAACAAGCGCCAAAGTCATATTGGGGCAATATGCCAGCAATGTTAACTAGTTGCACGAAATTGCGGTTGTGTGGCATGCAAGACAAACAAACAAACAAAAAAATCAAGCTACATAACAACAACACTTCCGGCCACATGCTGTTGCCAAAAATGGGCTATTAGCAAATCACACGAATAGAAAGTATAAACGAAATTGAAAGTACTGTACATAAATGAAAGAACAACGAGCTGACCTTGGCTATTTGACAGCAAGTGCAGCAGTTAACTATCATAAAAACAGCAAATGAAATGCGGAGAGCGGCGTTAAATAAAGTTGATTTTAATCACCACTAACACGTTTTGCTACATAACGGCGGCATTGGGTAATAGCTTCACGTGAGCGCGTCCATCACTAGCATTTTAGCAAAGCACTCATACGCCCTGTACAACCCGAAGTAGTGTATTAGATGGTATCACCTTACTTACAAGCAAGCAAAAAGACACGCCTGAGCCTAAAGTATTTGCAAGACAATTTCGAAGAAAAATATGTTGTTTTTTGCCCAGCCTATTTAAATTCGGCAATAATTTTTTCTTTTGTTGGTTCTACTGGAATACTCAAAATTCTTGCTTAACGAAAGTTAAATAATTTTTGGGGGCTTTAACTGACCGGCATTAGGGTGGTTCCGTAGAGAGTTTGCAACTGAAATGTGTTGGGTAAGTACTAGAACGGGGCACTTGAGGTCAATGATTTTTGGAACAAAAAAATCAGGGACCGTAACAGTTACTAAATTTTATTTAAAAAAATCGCTCTTTAACAATTATTTTTTAGCTTTTATTTTATTACTACTTAAATAACCGTTATTTCTGACTTTTATTCTATAAATCCAAATTAACAATTATTTTTTATTTTTATCTAGATAATCTGCAAATAACAGTAATTTTTTGATTTTTAAATTATATGTCTTAGATAACAGTTATTTAAAAAAGTCATAAATACAAATCAGTCACTGACCTTTATTTTTTAAATCATACTTATAAAAGTCATTTGTAAAAGTTTTATAAATAAAAGTCTTCAATAACTGTTATCAAAGACATAAGATATAAAAGTCAAAAATAACGGTTATTTACAGATTATTCAGATAAAAATAAAAAAAATTGGTTACTTTTTTTCGATTTTGCATAAAAATTACAAACAAGAACTTTTTTCTGGGTGAAAAAAGAAATCGATTGGTATGTATCACTTAGTTGTAGAACATTTCCTTCATAGTGAATTTTTCCATGACAGTTTTCATCAATAACTTTTATGTTCGGGTCCTGACAAAAATGCCTCCTCGAGGAAAAAGGTCGATATTTCATATTTTAAAATTCGACTGTAAATGCTGGAGATATGAAGCCAAATGTAAAAAAGCGGTCCCTACGTTCGGTCAAAAAAATTCAAAATAGTCTTCGAATCGAAATACTGACCTAACAAAAAAGTTAGGGGCCGTAGGAACTGGAATGTGGTGGGTACGCCCTGGAAAGGAGACAACAACAACGCTTTAATACACCGTGAGACCAAAACCAAAAATTTTCAAAACACCCGTAACAATCAATATGCTCACGAAACTATGCGCAAAAATATAAAGTAGAACTGTGTTTTTTACTTTTTTAGCTGGTTTCTGGATTTTTTGAATGGACTTTGAAATTTCAAAAATATTATTAATTTAAAAAATTATTTAAAATTCTGTGCAATATAGAATAAAAATATGGGTACCCAATGAATGAGAAAATTCTTTTAAATAAGTATTGAAAATGTAATTTCAAGTAGTCTTTTTTGATTCAGTTCGAGGATGTATTTGTGTGCATATTAATCCTTAACATTTCATTTTTTTTTTAAGAAATTACTATTGCAAATTTTCAACAATGTACAAGGATACAATTTTAAAGGGGCATTTTATTATTAGTTCTATAGAATTTTCACTTTTATTTCACTTTTATTTCTGTGCCGTTTTTTTAGAGTAGCCTAAGTGAAGACAAATCAAAATTGAGTTTTTGTTGTACAGAAAAAATCTATTTCTATTTATTCATTAAAATTGCAGTTAGGCTATTTTTAAAATAATCCTGCCGTCATAGAGAAAACCTAAAAATCAGTTTCACTACTTTTGGCTCCTAGGGTTGGTTAAAATCCGACCGTATATGCCGAAGATATGATAAACATTTTAAGGGTCGATTGATCGGAAAAAAATTAAAAAAAAAAAAAAATTCCAAAAATACTTTAGACTCCCGGGTGTACAGCGATCTTTTTTTGTAGTATGTTCGAATATTCGAACGACTTTTTTTTCTTTTGTCCGAGTGTTGTATCAATTTTACACAAATTTCCATAGCAAACAGGTGAAATATGTGTTTTGTTGAAATTTATTTTGCCCTGTTCATTAAATTATCGCAAATTAGCATTTTAATTATGCCGCCCCAGGTCAAAGCTACTTTAATAAAGCTATTAAGCCAAGAAAGTAAAAAGCATCATAAAAGGCCAAGAAAAACGCGGCGCTTAAGATGCAAAGAAGCAAGGAAACAAAGAGGAATGCAAAATAGAAAAATTAAACTCGAATTACGTAAATAACGTGGCAAATATTAGCCGGCAATAACTATGAGAAGAAAAAATCGAACAACAGAATGTAGGGTTTAGTAAAGGAAGAAGTGGAAAAGGAAAAGAAAGTAAAATGGGATTTTAGCTGCTAACCAGCAATAATTAGATTGCTTTATCTTTAGTGGCACAGTCGGTAGTAGGGTAGGGCAAAGTCATGAACAAGGAAAAGTGCAAGCATGGCAAATCGCATTAAGCAGGCTGGCCATTATTAAGCTGACATTGCTGCCGCTCTCGTGCGCATGAGCGTGTTGTACACAAATGGCAGATGATTACAATATCTAAGCGGATGGTATTTCAACCAGTTATTTGTTTTTTTTTTTTATAATATGTATGTATGTACTCACTAAGCGCGTTTACTTTTTGTTGAACGCCTTTTATGCTTACAAGCGACAAGGTATGCAAAAACATTTACACGCCAGACAATAAACGAAAGACCAAAAGTTAAGCTTAAATGCATTAATTATTTTTACTTATTTTTTGCCTGATAATCCATTGCCTGCATGTACTTAGTGACTTACCAGAGGTTATCTTTTAGCTGGGTTTCAAACAGTTTGCAATTACTTAGCAAATGTATTGCGGAAATTTTATAGCCGCAAGCATATGCTGCAGCAAAGTTTAGCTGAACGATAAATCATAACTCTGTTCAAGTAATTTGCGTGTGGATATTTGATGTTGCAGTAGATAAATAATTTTAAAGCGGCTGGAACAGAAACTTTTAAAGAAAAGATTAACTTGAACTTAATATCCGTTATTATGCGTAGAGGCAACATAATTCAAGAAATAAAAACAAAATTTACATAAATGTAATAAAGGGAGTAGAAATGGGAAACATTATGGAATCGGTAAATATATCGACACATTTACCGAGATTGATTTAGCGATTATGTCGACACAAATTTGCAAAAAAGCAATAGCCTAAGGCATCTATAATAGAACGGTCGATAAGCGTATCGATAATATTGCCGGTGGCGATTATTTTCGATCAAAAAAGATTTATATATTGCTATTTATCGATATCAGTGCCCATATCGATGGCTAAGTGGAAAATCGACCTACCTCCACAGCGAGCTTGAAAAGGTCCTATCTCAGAAAGTTTTTCAAACACGCCCTACTTCAGAATTTGATTTAAAAACGCCCATCAACAGTCTCCTGGATATATATATTGAAAAACCAATCGATAAAATATTAGACCGATAAGTATATGTATGTAGGTCACTACGTATGATTCAGTCGTCATTTAAACGTATTTATTCAGCAAGTGTTTGTTAGTAAGTATCATATCGGGTACGAAATAATAATTTTCTTTTTTTGTTATGTAATTTTAAAGTTAAAAAAAAAATAAATAAAAAATAAATTATAAATTTTGTATCCACAAGAATGCGAATTTTTTTCAAATCTAGGTTCAGAGTTTCAAGAGTGGGGTTAGTGGCTTCTTTCTATTCTTTTATTTCAAGTGTTTAAGAAAAAAATTTTCTCCCTTTGATGACTAAAACCAAACCAAGCTTCGAGCGAAATATTTAAATTATTTCAAAAAATTTTACACTTTTGAGAATGCTAAGCATAAGTTGATACTTAAGATAGGGACATGGCCGACCTGAGGATTCTTTTGTACTAATAAGAAGAGTCCCGCTGTTGATTGACCGCTACTTTCACCACCGGTGCAGATGGCTTGCCAACTAAGGATTTTTTGGGATTTTTATTTTTACTTTTTTGCTCTTAGTTTTTCAGGAACATTTCCTCGAGAATTGGGTGCATATAAAATTGTATAATACCTTGTACTTACAAATATATTCTGTATTCGTTTTTACTTACTTAAGTACGCTACATACGCTCACCGAATTGGCAAAAGCTTACCTGAAATGAAACAAAAAAAAACACTCAATACATGCAATGAAATACAGCAATTTTATAATATTTTAATGCTTTGAAAACTTTGCTTTAAAAAATTTTGTAATAATTTTGATGAAATAAATTTGCATTTTATTTCTGTAGACTTTTATTTTTTTATTTTATTTATTCAAGTCTATGAAATACAGGTTTCTTACAGACTACGAGCTATATTTAACAAACAACGTAAAAACTTAACAATATATTACAAAACTGTATTCAATATGTTAATAAGTTCATACTTAGATATTGAGAAATCAAACGAAACAGAGTTCGAGATCCTGTTAAGTTCATTGATAGCTCGAGCGATGGGAGCATTTCGAGCGTAATCAGTTCTAAGAATTTGTTAATAGAAGGGTAAAACAATACGCAGAGACCTCCGCGGGATGTTAAAATTAATCCGAGCGAGAAGAGATGTACAATCAATGTCACCACTAATAATATTGAAAAAGAAAGATAATGAAAGAATTACTCGCCTTGTCTCCAGCGTTTTCAAATTTATTAGAAGTAACCGTGAATTATAAGTAGGCATCGGCTCAGAGAAGTTTAATAAGCGTAGCGCAAACCTAAGAAATTTTGGTGAACCATTTGGTTTAATAAATTATATAAATATATCAATCAATCAAGCCATGTACTATTTCAAAAATTTTCTATAAAACTTACTAACTAACAAAATAAAAAATCCAAGTTTTAGAAATGCACAACTTAATTTCACTCTTTACAATAGTTACTATGATTTATTTAATTTCGTTAAATTCCAAATGCTCATGCGATGCATTTAATTTACTTAACATACATGCATACATATTCACGAAAAAAGCGCATGAAAAAATCAATCAGACTTGCGCGAATTTTATTTACACCCACGCAATGAATTTATACAAAAACTTCGTATACATATATGCACATATGTAAATATTTTATTTTTCATAGCAAAATCGAATGCTGCTTTTTGCCAACCGCACTGCCAATCAGTCAGTCAACATGCCATTCGCAGTCAAACAGTTGGTGGTCGCCAACAATCAGTTTAACAAAATAAAAGCAACAATCATACCTAAAACCGCATGCGGCTAGTAAAGTGAACGATGTGCAGCTGTAGCGGTCGATGAAACCTTTCATCAATATGCATCATAAAAATAATACATTGCAGCTTCTCCTGCGATTTGTCGCGTACGCCTGCAGTTTTACGCCGACTCCGAATGGCGATTCTATTTTTAGGAGAACGTGTTTTTCATTGCAGAATACACTCCGCATTGAAACCAGGCCCTGCGGCCGCCATATATACTTACCAACAAAAATGTATATACACTTACAAGAGTAAACAACCAGTAAAGTAGTTTGTAAACATCATTCGTTTACTCAGGTAAAAATTTGATATTTTTATTGATTAAAGTGTTATTGGGTGATATAAAATATAAATAAATGTGAATGTATGTGCATACATATGTATGTAGCTTAGTTATGGATAAACCCACTGGGAAAATAGGTAAGCACCTTGCGAGGTAAGCCATGTTTTCTTTCAGTTTTTAGTACCAAAATTGTCATCATGGCCAATGTCATCTACTAGTAAAGGGCAAAATGAACACCTCCGAAGACACATTACGTTGTCAGTTGAAAAATAACGTGCAGCCGAAGTTATTTCCAAGCACCGAACTACTCCGAGCGACTGCTCTGCATTACACGTAACTTACTTTGTAAAGCGGCTCAGAAGTATGTCTGATACCAAATGTACATTCTAAATTCCTACTTACATAAGGCGGCCATGCCTTTGTAAAAGTAAGGGACGTTCGGCAGGGAAATGGTAATGACTGCCAGGTGAAGAGTAAGTTGCTAATAAGGTATTATTACGTGCTCCTAATTCCCACTGGGAAGCTCTCTGGTAGGTCAAAAATTTACCAGTGTTCGAATTTACAGGTGATTTTTGAAGCATTTTTATGGCAGAAGTACACTCGGATGTTTGCCATTGTCTGCTGAGGGGCCACCGCTATTTGAAAAAAAAAATAAAATATTTTTCTTTAGGTTGCTGGGACCAGAAATTGACCCATGTGCCTCCCTGTGACAGCGCACATTTAAGTAATCGGGTACGGCAGCAGGATACTACTCAAATCCGAAAAGTAAAAAAAATGCAATCATTTTTATTTCTTCTAGTTTTGATATAGAAAACTGAACTTATTTTGCTTTGCTTTTTTCATAATAAGAGCTGTCCTGACTGTTTATAGTTTTATTGTAATTTTTAGTCATGACTTCATACTAACATAAGCAATTTTATTGTATGAAAACTATGTCAAATGAAACCGGTTTAACGGTTTTTCCTAGTTTCAAAATCGGGAACCAGTTTTTTTAATTACAATTATTCGAATAACTTGAAACCGGTTTTAGAAAAATGCCGAATAATCGAACACCCTAGCACATATGTATGTACAGAGGGTGTCCTATAAAAATATTTTGCATTGAAAAACGAAAAAATATGACTTACCAAATATGCAATCTTTTGGTGGTATTAATGGTTTCCAGTTTCGACCGGCAACGGGGTTAAACTGACGGGAAGTTTTCACAAGAAAAATTATAAATTTCGTTCACTAAGCCGTTGTGAAAGTTTTCATATCACCTGAAAATCACCAGCACCATAAACAATTAAACCAACTCACGTACACCAATTTATAGCAACGCATGTGTGTTTCAGTTTTAATTTAGCTTTTAGTGAAAAAAAATAAGTAAAAATAAAAATCTTTCGTCAACTTTTCATCAATACAACAATATAAAGTGAATGTTGTATGCAAACACTCGGCTTTATCAAGAGATCGCATCACTGCCGTTGCGAATTACAAAGAGAAACTAAAATAACAAAATGGACCTCTTTATCTCGCGTTTCCGCCATCCACCTACCACGCTCGCTTTCTTGTTTTTATTTAATGCTCGAACAGCAAACTACACCAAACTAAAAACTTACCAACTAAAACAAAAACGTAGCAAAATAAAAAAAAACTAAATTGCTTTAAAAACTTTAATAAACGAAAGGTGGCACGCTTCCAGCAGACAACAGCCAGCAGTCGGTCGAATGGCTGATGGTCATAAAAATAGTACACCAACTGGCTGCACTGTAGTAAAATAAGGAATAAAGCTCAAGTTACTTGCTTTTTTTTCAAGAAAACTTCAACTCAACTTTGTTGCAGCAAGCGACTGGTTTTCTACGCTGAATTTGGCACAAAGAAAGTTTTCAAGGAACTAAGTTTTCATTTGATGTTCACATAAAATTATGTACGGCAAGTGCTACGTTGCGAAGGCGAAGGCTGCGAGTAAATTAGGGGATTCACATGACATGTCAATCGTTGTAAAATCTTAAAGCTTATTTTACATAATAAAAATTTTAAGTTTAAGATTTTACGACGGCTTATATGTCTTGTGAATCCCCTATACGTGAACGTCCGCGGAAAGCGAGAAATTAAAAAAAAAAAAAACAGGAGGAACAGCAAAAATAAAAATGTAGACACAGTGTTTCGTACAACAGATGGAGGTTCCGGCAGGTGCAAGCAAGAAGCAAAAACACTAGTACTTTTCAGTAAAAAAGAGCAGCCAAGTCTTTTGAGAAGAAGCGGGCATAAATGTTAAAATGCTATTCGCGGTCTGGAGTTGAGCAACATTTTGAGTGCTCGCAATATTTGCAACTCCTAAAATTACGATTAATTTTAACAAATCCAATTAATATGAGTTGAAGTTTTCTTTCTAAACTATTTATGTAAATACTTGCCTACGCATATTTTTTTACTACAGCGAAAGGAAAAGGTTCGGTCAATTCGAATGAAAAATATTTGATGAATCTGCATTGATAAATATGTTGGAAAATATAAACATATATGTATGTTTATAGAAGCTTTTACCAAGTTCCACCTGTGTGTAATCAAATCTTGCAATCTGTTTTTAACCAACCAAGATGAATTAATCCGCTAAGAGACGCAGATGTCCAGATATTTGAAAACTCCGTATATATTCACTTGCTTGAAAAGGCATAACTCCACAAAACTTTTGTCACGGAGGTGGCGTAGGCGTCGAGATTCTTGGAAAATCCGTATTTAGAAGGTATATGAATTAAATGAAAAGAAATAACTACAAGAAAGTTAGCCACGGAGGTGCGAAGGTCGTTTTTTTTTACTTACCGCCAATAAAGGCTTGTCTTAAAACTTTTTTTTAATAAACTAGTTTTAAATTATTTTCATTTTCTCTTCGTGACGCTGAATCTGAACAGTCAAATAGAAATTAAACCACAAAAACTGATTTGCTTTCAGCTGTAAAACTCTTCTGAAAAGGCTTGCTGTATGAACACTTTCAATAGCTAAAGAAATAAAAAAAAAGTATTTTTGAATCCTTTCAAATCGAAATAAGTAGCAGAAATAAAATAAAACCGATTTTTGAATCGGTTCCGAACTTTGGACCGAGTTAACCGATTTGAATATTTTTTGCATCGGAAAGGTAGTGTCTCGGAGGTTGTCCCATACTAATCTGGTTTAGATACGATCATTGGATCATGAAATATATATATATATATATTTTTTTAAGTCGTTTTTTTTTTGATAAAAATTACTTGTTGTTAAATAAACTAATGTAAATACTCCGAATTACAGCTATGTAGATGCAATATCTAACCAGTTCCGATCAGAAAAATACTTTACTTTTAATACCTGTGATAAGAAAGGGAGGAATGCTTTGGTATTTGCTTTCTCAAGGCGAAAGCCTTGCTACCTTAATTTTTTTATACCAGCTGCAAATTCAAATTTTCTTAAACTTTTCTAGATTTTTTAATGCAACGGGATATGCATCAACTGAAAAAAAAATCGAATGTTCATTCTCGAATTCACGGATCGAATCGGACCTAATCTAATCAGAAGGGCTAGATTAATCGATCTTCGATTTGATCGATTTAAAAACGGCATCTCTATTTGAATGCTGAGAACGCATTTGCATTCGTCACAAAACAATATTAACAACTGTAAATTATAATCGGTAGTTAAACAACCAAAGTACTAATCTGAATATTATCAATTGTTACCTTCGACAGATACCTACATACGTATTTACGTATATTTACGTTCGTGAAAAAATTAAAACATTTTAAATTAAGTTATCCTATTTTGGCACCACTATTCAACCAATCTTTGTTTGCGATTCCTCCTTATCCAGTTTTTGATATCTCGTTTATTTAACGAAACAAGGCGTTAACCATTAGCAATTTCTTCGCTATTCACACTCCACTAAGCTGGAATAATTCTTGGAATTTCTTAAATTAAAACCGCGTGAATACACAATATCGCTGTCGTCAGCAAACACAGCCACGTTGTTGCGCTTCCGTTAAATGAAAGCAGAAAATTAAAACTCGACATTAAAGCGCAATAAAAGCAGATGTACTGAAAACTTTTAAGGCTTTAAGCGCAGAAGAGGCACTTACCTAAGGAAGTACATATAATTTTGTTTGTGTGTCGATGGTAGTAATTCCTTGAAATTTCACAACAAACACGAGGGACTTATGAACACGCGCATGAAACTCCGAGCGTGACACCTACATACACAAAATTATAAGTTGATACTGGATTTCAGAGTGTGCGACTAACTGCATAGCTTACAATAACGAAGAAGATCTACTTGGTAAATTAACTCAACGCTATTTATTAACACTTATCTCTTCGCTGGCTTTTATATCATACACATCAGCACTTAAAATTTTTGAGAATGGTACTGTTGATGAAATTGTTTCCAACTTTTTTTTTTAATTATCTTGCATGGGGGTAAATCCCAGAAATCCCAGTAGCGATTTTTGATGCAATTTACTACTATTTGACATGTATACCATGAATTCACAGTCTTGCCCCTACATTTCATATGCTGTCTTGGAGTTTAGGTTTTTTTTTTAGTTTTTTGCGATTTGCAAGCTTACTTTGCACAACTTTTGTACGAACATTTTTTTTTGTAGGGCGTTTAGATCTCGACAGGGAGCGTGCCAAACATAGCAATGTAAGAGAAGCTTCGTAAAATTCATTTTCACTCACGTCAACCGATACAGTACGAAGGCCAAAATTGTATAGGACGAATTACAAAGATGAAGGTCTTAAAATTTTCAGATATCCAATATGGCGGCCAAAAAATTAAAATCGATTCGGTCAGCTTGAAACGTTTTCCCCTGTGGTTCTTGGGGCCGCTGATTACGAGTCTGAAGTCAGGTTGGAAAAATTCAAAATGGCGGACCCAATAGGGCACCAAAAAAAAATTAAATCGATTAGATTCGCTTAAAACTTCTCATTCAAGGGTTCTTAAGGTCTCTGATTACGAATCTGAAATCATATTTAAAAAAATTCCATTGGCCGATGCATTCCGAAGCTATCATTTATCAAGGAAAAGGATGAAATCAAGCGTACGTAACTGGCGTATGAGTAACATGTGCTTAACAAACAACCCCTTAAAAGTATGGGTCTATAAGATCCTTTATGGTAAGATCTAGAGGACTAAAATCTTCTAGGGAATAATTGCTGGAAAAATTTTACTTAAGCAGTCTGAGGACAGAAATTATATTTGACATACGTACATACATAAAAATAAACATTAAGGTGCATCACCAAAAAGAGTTGCAGTTTTTCCACCGGCATTATTTATTTATACATTTTTTATTTAATCTATTAATAAGCTTATAATTAAATTATTAATTTAAAGTATAAGTTAGCGCTAGCTGCTGGGGCTATCTACTTACCGGAATTCCAAAAGTTATTATATTCTACGATTTCCGCCAAAATATTTTGGAAAAATATTACGAAAACTAGACCGATTTGAAAATATTTCCGAAAATTTCATTATTTCAATTTTATGCAAAGCTTTGTAACATACACTCCTCTATAAACTGAGGAGATAAAAAAAAAAATATTTTTCAAAACAAATTTTTTTTAATGGGTCCAGCTCACGTAAATCCCAATATTTTTCTTAAATATTTTGACGGAAGTATTAACAATTTTTTTTATATGAGTTTGGCGCACCCTAATGTAAATGTTTTCGACTAATTAATTACACTTTCGGGAAAAATGACAAAACTTTAACCCTTGACTATGAAATTCAGAGTGACGCAGTTTAAATCCTGCTGAACAAAACAAGATCATCTGTTAATTGATGTGGTGATCCCCGTAAAACATAGCAGACGTCAAGTTTCTTGAAAATAATAAAAATAATAAATTCTACATTTTTATATTTCTTGCCACAGAATTAACTACCAAATTGCCTGCTTTACCAGTTGTGAATCATTTTTTAATGGGTGCATACCATTATTTTCCTCAAAAAAAAGCTACATATACCTATTATGGCAAGTGTAGGTAAAATCTCTGAGCCCATACGCTGATAGTCGAGGTGTTTTATGTTTGCGTGTACGTACGCTTGTTTTGCTCTCTGCACAATGTCAACACGCCACAAAGTGGATTCTCCATTGTGTAATGTAAAACAATGCTTTTCTTTTTCCTTATACATACATACGTACATATGTGAATGTATGAGAGCGTGCCAGCAAATTACATGCATTTACAAAAATTTGCATAAATTTGTCTGATTGTTGGTACGCATGTATGTATGTATTTGGTTTTATAATTATGTGGCGTTGGTTTGCTTGTAGGCGGATTATTTTTTTTCGTTTGTATTTTTATTCTCTCCTTTGCTTTTGTGCTATTTTTTTGCCTCTTTACAAGTAATTTGCTTTTATGTAAGTGCGCCGCCTGCAACTGATGGCTTCTACTTTATTTTGCGTGGTTTTAGTAAAAGAGTCCCGAAAAATCGGGATTTTATATAACAGTAGTGTTTTTGACATCAACATAGGAAGCAAAATGCTGAAAATTCAGTGGCAATCAATCCAAGGACATTAACAAATAATTCAACCAAGATTTGATTTTTTTTTGTTATTTCTTGCTTCGTCCAGTAGATTAGGAATCAGCTGTTTTTTGTAACAAAATCTAAATGATAATATGCGGACTTAGAATTAGTGATATAGATAATTAAATTAAGTTTGGCAGAAATCGATAAATTGGTTACCGATATACACCTTGTAGTCATAAAGTGGATGGTGCCACGCCCAATTCCTTAAAGTCTATTATAGCAGTCTTATTTATTGCTAAGAGATTGTGTAACTGTTAACTTGGAATTGCTTCTCCGTACCCGCGTTATTAAGTGCACCAAGTTTGATAGAAATTTATAAATCGGTTACCGAGTTACACAATTGTGGTCATAAGAGGGCGTCGCCACGCCCATTGTCCAAAAATTTATAACAATCTCATTTCTTGCTAAGTGGTTATTGCAGTAATCGATTTGGAGTAAATTAGCTGCAGCAGTTACTGATTTATCGCAGTTTTTGTGTTTCTGTAAATTACCGTTATATGGTAGGCGGGCGTGGTTTTTGTCCGATTTCAAAGATTTTCAGCGGGTTGCGTAGCTAGGCCCTAAGCAAGGCCCGTACCGAGTTTGGTAAGGAATGGTAAAGCGGCTACTGAGATACAGCGTTTCATCATGAGTAGCCGGGGTCACGCCCATTTTTCAAAAATTTCATAATAATATTATTTTTTACCAAAATTCTACTTTACGTACCAATTTGTAGCAATTTGCATCCAATATTTACTGAAATATCGTATTTTATGCATTTTTCGAAAATACCGTTATATGACAAGTGGGCGTGGTTACATTCCGATCTCGCCCATTTTCAACACCATGGATTAAGGGCAACCTACATACTTAGTTTCGTAGAGATATCACAATTTTTGCTCGAGTTATCGTGTACACGGACAGACAGACGGACGGACAGACAGACAGACATGGCTTCTCTATTCATTCTGAGCATTTGTGTATACATTTGTCTACTTATATATATCTCGATTCGTTTTGGCTATTACAAACAAACATTATGTGAACAAAGTTATAGTACCCTTGTGCACAAGTGCGCTCCGGTATAAAAACGTTACCAATTTTGGAGACTAACATATTACATAACGTGAAAAATCACGAAAGTTCGGGATTACAAATTTAAACAAAATGTACTCTACTTTCAGCTGTATAATTACATATATTAAGATGAGGAGCTTTCTTTTTTTGCTTTTGTTTTCTTAACGCTCTACAAGTGTCGTGCGTTTTGTGACGCTATCTGCTACATTCACAGCCGCACATACTTTCAGACAAAAAATAAAAGAAAAAGCAAAAAAAATAGTAACAATTAAAAGACATAACAAGTGGCTAAATACAGGACTGAAGAACAAAAATTAATAATGACCATAAAATGAACAGTGGCGCATAATTAAAGCAAAAAATGTTTTAAAGAGAAAATTATACGGTAATTATATTGTTTTTTTTTTTTTTGGTGATGAATTAAAGTGCCTACTGCACAATAACATTGGCCCATGCGCTCTGTAGAGCAACGAGAGTTCAATACATAAATTTAAAATTTAAAAATTTTAATTTAATTTAAAAATTTTTTAAATCAGTATAATTCGACAAATTTCAACCAAATTCCATCAAATTTTCAAACTTTTTAATCAGTTTTTTTTTTTTTTATAAATATTATATAGGCAAACCATATTTAAATGTCGCGTCTGTATGTAAATGTAAATGTTAAGAAATCTTAAACTAACATACACCATTATACAAACAGGATCTCATGTCTATGTTGATAGTAGTTAATGCAAGCTTTTTCGTGGCCCAGTCTACCACATACTAGGGTTAATCACACTCCATATAAAAAAAACTCAGTACTTTTTCTCTCGGAATTATAAAATCTATTACAGTTTTAGACTTCCGCCAAAATATTTCAGAAAAATGGTGCAGCACCCTAATAAATACATACTTATTTACACATATGTATGTAGATGACCAAAAAATACGTCACATACAACATGAAAAATTGTCTTAGTTTTGAATGTGAAAATGTATATGTATATAGATAAGTATGGCTTTTTACCGAAAACTCTTCGTGGTTGAGTAATGGTCCATTATTTGCGCATATATTTAACTTTTTAATTACTTTCAATCAATCAATGACTTTTGATTAATTAATGCGAACGCGAAAAAAGTCAACAACATAAATAATTAAAATTATGTGGCACATAATTTTTGCTGAGTAATTTGTAATTGATTTTTTAAAAGCTGTAACAGTAAGATATATAATGAATTTAATAAGTCAGTGTACAATTACTATGAAGGGTTAATGAAAGGGAATAAAAAATGCTTTTATACAAAAACTAATAAATAATTCGACATTGCAATAGTCAGCTTTTTCTACTGAACATTTTTTTTAAAAGAAACATTTAATCCACAAGATCTCACATCGGCTTTGAGTGTTTCCGATTGCGATTCTCCATTAAACTCAATACCACACTCACCAATGACCTGCCACAAAAGCTTGAATACAATACACTCTAAATTTTATGACTGCTGCCTATTCGTAAATTTATGAAAGCAGTGCACAGCAGCAATATAATTATTTAGTATAAAGAAGTGCAACAATAAGCTGTCGTAGCTAAGATAAAATGCCACAGCTATTATTGGCAGCACAACATTTATCGATTTACAATATATATATCAACCGTAGCTTACTCTAAGTGGTAAAAGCAGTCATAGAGACAAATCTGAAGGCAACAAAAAATAAAAGTAACAAATACACAATGAACATAATCAACTCCAACGCTAAAAACAACAAGGATTAACAGAATAAAAATAGTGAAGCCACATATATGTACAAATTCATTCAAGCAGACACGAACTAGAAAAGATGAGCCTAACAAGGAAAATATATTGAGCCACAATTGAAGAATCGTAAAACCAGGCCTCATTGTCGACAGCGTCGTTTAAGTCTAAATTCTCTCAAAAAATCAGCTCAGGGGTTCGAAAGGGTTTTTATTTGTTTTCCATAAACCATAGGTGTAGGTTAGCGTGGGCCGAAAATCCGCAACGTTAGAATTTTGATTGGTAATATAAAAGATACTCGTATGATTCATTATGCTCTAAAAACAATCTGTATGAAAGATGATAATTTTTGGTCACTATCTTAGGCTCGCCCAAGTCCATCAAAGATCAATGTGCTCAGAAACTAAAAATTAATAAATACCTTAAGTAATACATTTTTTTTACTACGAAATATTTTGATTTTGCGTGATATGGAAGAAAAACACGGAGGTTCCACAAAAAAAGTTCAAAAAAATCGACCATAATTTGTGGCGACGTGGAACTTGTACTTTATTAGACCAAAACTTAATGGGCAACAAACCTGCATACGAGAAAATTTTCTGAACAGTCTTATTAATAATGATGAAACATTTTTTAAGTGTGTGGTTTTTGTTATAGATTTTATATGGAAATTATTATAAACAATTAGAAAAAAAATAAGTTGCAAACAATTTAATTTTAAATTTTTGCGCTAAATCTCTTACCATATCTAAAAGATGCTATATTTTAATTACTATCCATCATTATATGTCTACATGTTTACTACTAACGTTCATTAACGTTCATCATTTTAATAAATTAGTTTTTGACAAGAAAATTTTACAATGAAACAAATAATTAAATCCACAAACGCTATCTCTTATTTTCATTTACAAACAAATGTATGTGTACATGTGCGTATGTGCCTAAATTTTACACAAAATATGCGGGACGCCATTAAAAGCATTAATTTAATATCTGTTAATTACACCGACTTTCAAAATGCTTTTGATACCCAATTATCTACATCAGCGCAAGCCATGGGTTATCTCTGCTAAAATCGCTAAGCTGTAAGTTTTTTTGTGAACTTTATTACATGAAACTTAATGAAATTTCAATTTATTGGAGCATCCAGGCTCAACGAGTGCCGCACATACACTTATCGTATAAATATACATATGCATGTGTGTAATAAATAATTTTAAAAGCCATGCACAAGTAAATTATAGGAGTACAAATAAATTTGTTGTATTTCTAAAAATTGCCAAATATTACCAAAATTTACTAAACTCGTCAGCTACGCATTACACATATGTGTACACTAGGGTGGTCCGAAAAACATTTAGGTCGGAATTTTAACGTTCTCACACTCTACGATTGTTCTATACAGAAAAAATATAACCCCATTTTTCATTTGATATCAAAAAACATTTAGATATTGTTCAAAGCGCTAAAATTTTCCATGTATTTTATATGAAAAAAAAACAACAAAATAACTAACAACTGTTTATTTAATTAATTAATTAATGTTAATTTTTTAATACTAACGATTTTTTTTGGATCCCCCATTGCATTTTTAGCGGTTTTTGCCGGTTAAATAAATAATTGGGTCTTATTATTGGGAGCCTTCTGAAGAGAAACCAAGTTTTGCCATCGAAAAACATTGATTCTCAAGAATTGTATACCATTTCTACGAATTTTTTTGTCCCATAAAAATTACATGGCAAACTTTAAACGATTTGAGAGACCTCCAAATATTTTTTGATTTCAAAATAAAAAATAGGAGTACATTTTTTCGGTATAGAACAGTCCTAGGGGGTGGGAGCATTAAAATTCCGACATTACTTTTTCACATGCCTTTTTATACCACCCTAGTGTATACGCTTTATAACAGTAATTCTTTTGGTGAAAATTTAGCTTGCAACATTATTAGTTTATTTTTAAGTGCGAATGTATAGAAATATATATATGTATTCCTGACGGTTTATAGCGATATTGTGGTTGAGCCGCACGACTAATTGCAGAATGGCCACATATGTAAATACATACTTATATACATACGTAATTAATAAGCTACGTACATATTTATAGTCATACCTTTGCCCTTGATATTCCTTTATATAGACAGTCATTTGATTGAAGTGCAACAGGCACTTAAAAACCCACTAAAATTTGAGTTAATGGATGCCAATATTGTCATTTATTGTAAAATTCAATAGTTACCACTCTAAAGGTATCACTTAATTACACGAGAATAAATTGCGTGCTACTTATGCTTATATTTTTCATGAAATATTAAAAATACATATATATAAAAAATTTTGGTGTTTTCCGCTCTTTTTTATTTCAAACAGATTATTAATAAGCTCTCAGCACTAAACAACAGACAAGCCTTTCTTTCAACTTCGGAATTTGGAATGAGAGAGTCAGCGCCGCATAATACGAGTAATAGCATATCTCGCATTTACATATTTTTCGTAAATGCATTTTCTAAAAATAAGACTGAAAGAATAAGATACTAATATGTAGGATAAAGTTATGTATGAAATAGCACGACGGTGGAATGACCTCCATGTCTATGCTGGCACTTAGCCACTTTTTGCACTGAACAGCACTAACAGCAGCTGATTTTTTGGCAGCTTTGGTGCTAATTTCAAATGTGGCGTGAATTTTTTGACATTCTTTATGACCATTTTATTTTCACCCCAGCGATTTTTATATCGCACTAAAATTTTAAATTTTACTTAAAAAATTTATTTGATTCAAAAAACCACTTTCCATGTCTTTTGAGCCTTAAAAAAGTAATTTTGCGACTCGTCAGCAATATGGCATAAAGAGATGTTAAATTTTATGAAGCCAGCGCTTACGAGCTCAGCTCTTACGCGTAGGATGATTGAGTATATGTAAGTGTAAGTATGTGTGAGTGTATGCATTTGTGTTTTTCGGCACGTGCATTCATCGCATGCAAACATTTGTAATGCGTCTGAAATCCCACTGAGCAGATTTGCGCTTAACTCATCCGAAGTGTTACTCTTCCAGTGAAAGTTTATTTTTGTGCTGCAAATTTCAAAAATACAGAAATCATTGTTTAAGCCAAGCTCCAAGTGGCAGTATACGTACATATGTTGAAGTTGAATGAAATTTGCACACTATGAAATGCTGCTAATGAAACAAACAAGCTACACCTTTTAATTTTATTTTTCCTGATGGCTTCACAGTAAAATTGCACATATTTGCATTGCGTGTCAAATTTTATCTAATTCTGCCGGAAATACATATTTGAGATACGCCATTTTCATACTAACGATATGTTTGTATTTACGTCTGTGCTTATTATTAAGCAAGTTGGCATCGCGTTTACCAAATTTTATTTTACTTCACTCCATTATTTATCACCAAGTTTTTGTTAGTCATTAAATATGCTATGGCTTTCCATATTTCGTTTGGTTCTATGCAGTAAATTAGGTTTGATTTTTAAATTTCTCTACTACATAAATGTACAAATATACGCCGTGGGGAGCAGAAATGAGTACATAGTGATTTTTGTTGAATATTTGCAAGGTTTTAAATTATTAATTTTCTTCATAATAATATGGTTCATGCTTTAACCAAAACCATATAAATTAAACTTTATACAGAGCTTAGACAAATTAAAAAAATATTTTTCGGGGTTTTTCATATAAAAAGTGCAATTTATAAAAATTGGCGTAGAATTTTTTTTTTTTTGTACTTTTCTTTGCAAACGGTCTTGCGCGTTTTCTCCCATAACAAATTCATGCTTGTAAGGAAAAGAATGTGAAAAGCCGTCAGCAAAATAGAAAAAAAAATTTAATCATGACTAAAATAAACTTAGTGCGCTTCATCAAACTAAAATGGGGTCCCAAACGGCATACACTAAAAAATCTAAAAATCAGATTAAAAAGTTAAAATTGTAAATAAAATTTATTAAATTTTTTTAAGCTCTGAGTAAAGTTTGAAAGTTTAATTTATATGGTTTTGATTAACGCATGAACTATGGTTTTATGAAAAACTAACAAAAAAAATTCTCTTTAAAAACCTTCCAAATATTTAACAAAAATTACCGCGAGCACATTTCTGCTCTTCACTGTATGTATGTTTATCTGCGGCGTGATCTTATTTATGCGTGTTTCCCGTTGGTGTGGCAGGGTACGTTCACGGCGTTGTGTCTTATCAGCCTAAGTACTTTCACTTCAAAAAGAATTGTATACATATTAAAGACAATTTTCACATAACTTGAATTGTCCTTACAAACGCAGTTAAATTTATACAACTAAGTACAACCCATATCAAAGCATTTTCGTATGCTGAAAAGTCACATCTTTATTCAACTCAGCAACCTTTCGCCTCACATTCGCTTTCGCTGCCAATAAGGCGCTAACAGTTTTTCGTCTAGTTAACAAAAAACAAAAACACAAACACTATCATAATATTTTAAGGCATTTAGTGTCAGCTACATGCTGAGTGAGGTCATTGAGAAAATTACAAAATCAATTTCAGCTACTTGTGCAACGAGGCGTATGAGTAACATCAATGCATCGGCAAGAAAATGAGACATGCGACTGTTGATATATCTCTATGTCAAATGATTCCTTTATTCCTATTTTTGTGCTGTGCTATGAAAGTTAAAAGCAGTCAATGTACAATAGATGTTGCGTATATAAATCTATATGTACAAATCTTCGCACTTCAGTTAACCTATTGTGAAAGCCAATTGTGACAAGAAATTTGAACACAATAACTCTAAGAAAGTTTCAAATTCAATGGTCTATGTATGTATGTTGGTTATAATAACTTGAAAGACGAATTAGCAGCGATTTATTTTGATTTCGTTTTTCATTTTATTTATATTTTTTTTTGCTTCTTTTAACTTCTCGAACTTTTGCCTTCGCTTGTAACCGCTGTCACAAACTGTTTTTAACTCAATTAAGTAAAAAACATAAATTGATTTTTAGCCAATTTTGTGCAGAAAGTGAAAATTTGGAAAATCTTAAATAAATATAAGAAAAGTAATACATGTAGCATGCCTAGTAGCTTTGTTGCGTGCTGTTTGCTGTGAGTGTGTCGTGTTTCAAGCGCGAATATACAGAAAAGTTGCTTTGAAATTGAATTAGTACACAAAAGGGATTGAAGGTCAGGGATCAGGGTCAGCCAATGTTAAAATTTCGTTTGAAAACTGGCTAAAGGTGAAGGCTTAAGACTAATTTTTATATACAGTGCCTGACATAATAATAAGGTCGCACTATTTCGACGAGTTTTGGCCATTTATTTTTTTAATTTTTTCAAATTAATTTTAATTATCTTGTACAAAAACATACGTAATAACCGTATAAATCCAAATTTATATATATTTAAAACAAATCAACAAGCTCTCTTTAAAATGTCAAACTTCTTAATAAGATTTTTTAGAGAAGCTGTGAGAATGCAGTTTTGTAGTCAATTCACGTTTAGTATAAGAAAATGCGAGGTAGAAGCTCTTAGGGCTTACCGTTGATTTTTGGAATTTTTCTACATTCACAAAATGTTCGCACATACATACACATGTACACTAGGGTGGTCCAAAAGCAAGAAACGTCGAAATATTAATGCTGTCACCCTAAGGTTGGTTCTATACAGAAGGAAATATGTCTATGTTTTTTTTTAATAAAAAAATTTTGAGAAGTCTCTCTAAACGTTCAAAGCTTTCAATGTATTTTATATGGGGAAAAACAATTTTTCGTAGAAGTGGTGTAGAGATTTTAAAAATCAATATTTTTCGATCGGATTCAAAATAAATAAAAAAGGGGTATATTTTTCGGTATCGAACAATTCTAGGGAAAGAGAACACTAAAATTCGGATTTTACTTTTTCACATGAATTTTTCGACCACCCTAATGTACATACTTCGTGTGAAAAAATTTCCAAAAATCAAAGTTGTACTTTATTGCACTAAAATTGAATAGCCTACAAAACCACATTTTCGAAATTTTTCTAAAAAGTTACTTGTCTTTTATTTTGTTTATTTATTTATTATCAAACACACAACGCAAATTTATTTTACAGTGTTTAAACTTAAAAAATCAAAAGGCATGAAAATGTTTCAAAATCTTTACCCTTTTATTCTAAACATTGCACAAAGTTTAAAACTAGCATTTATGGAGGTTTTATTAAAGAATAAACTATGTTTCTACAAAAAATTCATTAAAATTAATTTAAAAAAAATCGTCAAAATTTGTCTATATAGAGTAACCTCATCTTTAAATCCGGCACTATATGCATATATGTAAAAAAGAAAATAATTGGGTACTCTGCAGAAGAGGCAGCAATATTTCGAGACACATTTTTAATAAACAAACATACAATAAAATATAAACCTAAATCAGTTTCCTATTTCCCTTAAGCATTCATCAAAGCAACACCTCCATTAAAACCCAAAGTCAAGTTAGCGCAATGATTGCTTGTTGCTCCAACATCTAAAATAAACACTTTCGACGTCACCCAGATTGTGTTGCAACTTGTCACTTTGACTTACATATGTTTCCTATCACTTTTTTATTCTGTGCGCCAACTCTTTCGTTATCCAAAACTCTTCTGCACATACATATGTAAGTGCAGACAGCCGATTATTTTTCTTCCATATAAGTTTTTGAACCTCAGCAGGGAGACAGCACGCGCAGTTAGACTTATTGTGCATATACATAAGTATGTGGCGACTGCTGCCTGTGCAACGCAATCCCAGACACCTCATTTTTTGGCTGCTATTTCGTGGAGATTTTTATTTTCCTTAGAATGGCGTCTACTGAATCTTGTTGATAAATTTCAGCTGCCAGGGATAACGTGCTTCAGAGCATTTCAATTTTGCAAGCATGCGTTTCTCCGTACACATGCGTAAACATTGAAGTAAACATTTCTGAAGATGCGTATGTACGAGAGGCAATGTGGTTTTGGTTATATTTTATCTTTGTTATTCAGGAAATACAAAAAAGTGGTTGGGTTATTTTCATAAATATTTAATTGTCACCTCAGAAAAGTTCTGGCCATCACCGTAGCAGCTGTGTTGAAAGGGGCGTGCATAAATCGGAATTCCACGTTAGGTTGCAGGTCAAGGAGACATGTATGCACAGCAGACTACGTCCTGCTAATCCTTATCGACAATGGCGAATTAAGACCTCCGGCAATATCAAGATATTGTTTAGCTTTTAGAGCCTATGAGATCGACTGGAAATCCCCCCTGACCAGAACTCCGATCGGTATACGTAGTCTAAAGACACATCCTTTTCAGTGCCTCCTTTTTATTTGCTGAATCCAGCGGTAGCAGATCCAATAAAGCATTCATATACTCTTATGTCGCCCGTTTAACGTACAAGCCGTAATTTTGACAACAGTTCTGAGCCACCACAGCTCAGCACAATACGTGACAATTGGTCTATCTAAAGCTGGGTATGTAGGTATATCAAAAATACCATTGCCATTCTCAACTCCCAGTTCCACGTAAGGCTCTCTGACGCTGTCCGAAAGCTTTCAATGCTCGATTTACCTTAAACTCGAGGCTGGTTTTTCATGTCAGCTTCGTAGCTGGATTATCTTAAGGTCCAGTGGACTTAATTTCTTTAATCGTTAGCAAAAAAGTTAGAGCTGTCTGAATCTCAATCCAATTAGGTCGGTGTTTTTTATATTTTCTATGTGCTTAACCATGGCGTTTTAACCAGTGGGTTCCACCACACGAGCACATAAAATAGTCTTCTTATCAAATATTCTATACAACCGATATGTTTTGGCTTTGAAATAAATAGTAGCACCTAGTGTAATGTACGATAAGGTTAAAAAGTCAACGAAATTATTAAATCTATTAGGATTGCCGCAACAAAAAAATATCTAGATTAAGGAAAAAGGATTTTAACGGCAATTGATTTTTTTTATATAATAGAGTATTTTTTCACGTCTCAAATATATTTAATTTCAGTAAAGAAAATTATGTTTCATTTGTAGTCCTCTATCATCAAGCATGAGAATTGGCACGCAAAATATCAAAGTAAAAGGGAAAAGACCGCCGGCAAATCGCTACGTTAACGTTAATATATTACACGTACTCGTACATGTGCATATATATATGTGGCTAAAATACAACCAACAGATGTAGCATAAAGGTTAAAAACCATTAATTTTCCATAGAAAAGCGCAAACTTTGTGAGAATCAATATAAGAAAGAAGTTAAAGTGAACTTAGGTAAGGCAAAGTTGAGGTCGCCATGGCGTATGAGTAACACTCATTTGTCAAAACGCATAAATGACAATAAACAGTGCTATGAAATTGCGTAGCGACTCAAGTAATAATGTTCACTAATTAGCAACTTCAGAAAACCAATATCCACAAGCTATATTTGTATGTAAATTATTGTCAGTGGCAGAATGACAAGACAAATTACACACATCTAACTCTGGATATAGGCGGACAAAAAATGCCAGCAGTAAAATGGCATTATGCTGACTAAAAAAAGAGAAATACGAAGAAGAAGAAACATGCCCTGCTTAGGTTAGAGTAATTTCCCAACAAAGTGCTTAAAGCTTCATTTCGCTCTCACAATGAATGGGCAAGTGCCAGCATTCGCTTTCGAGTAATGATGATCGGATACTGCGAATATTACTCATTATTATGAATTGCGAGCAGAGACAAGATAATTCTAATGGATGAGAGCAAATAACAGAGAAAATAATGTAATTCATAACATAGGGAAATATTTTAGTAAATTTGTTTGAAATATGAATGCGAGGTGGGAAAAGCTTTCGGTATGGGAATAAAATTTGCATATCATGTTAGATGCCTACAAATACAAATAAAAACTAAAATTGATAATATCAACACTAATGCGAAGAGTGAAATAATGTTAATAAGAAAAAAAGGATATGACATACATAAAGCCAATATTGCAAAAAGTCCCAAAAATTCGAGAAAAACTTCCGCAGGCATCGCCCAAAAAATATCGAAAGTCCCTGAAAAGATACCAAAATATCCTGAAAATATACCAAAAAATACCGAAAACCCCCGAAAAAAAAATACAAAAATATCCTCAAATATCAAAGATGAGCAGCTGATAGGCCTGAGAGGCTTCAGATTCGTATGTAAAACCGTGCCCGCTTTGGGGAGGAGGTTAGTATTTCTGATTCAGAAGTTTAAAAAAAACCTAATACAAGCAGGTATTTTAGGTTTGACAAGAAATAGAACTGCGATCTTTTGAAGATAACGAAACGCGCATTAAATAAGATTATCGGCAAAATTGTTGTTAATTTTATGCTCAGTCCAATATAATTGGCAGATTTAAGGAAGTACAGCCGGGCAAAACAAAAAATTTTATAATTAAAAACACTAACCTTAAACGTGTTTTAGCAGCATTTAATTAATAAATATCTATGTTGTTAGTTTTCCCAAATTCATACATCAAATGCTATTATCTTATGGCCCATTCTCAATTGCACAAAATTTTTTATAATTCTATGCATTAGGATGTATTTAACCTTTTATGTTTTCCTACCACCAACTAAGAATGTTTTCACTATAGTGCATATAGACATATCTACACAAATAAGCTGCATTGCCGGTTTTCCAAAAAAAAAACCTAATTTCATTTTACGCAACATAAATTAAATTATCCCTAACAAGCAGTAAAACGAAATTCCTCATTTTGTGGGCATTTACATACTAAGCATGGGTTCATATACATACATACATACATGCATACATTCATACATATATATTCTTAGCATAGCACTAAATCAAATGCTATCACTACCGCTTCCTGCAGCATCAAATATTCAGCAAACGACATTGCAATATCTTACGTCCGTCAGGATACAGGATGTGCACAGCTGATTTCATCACTCACTCTGCAAATGATACCGATTCGTATAGTTACTTATGCGTCTGAATAAGCCTTAGCAGGTTATGTTTTAAAGCTGTAGACAAATACATACTTATATATGAATTGAAATTAAGACATGGCAGCTAATATGGGCTACGACAAAGCAGGCTTCTCTATTTAGATGGCATGTACATACTAACATATATTTGAACCTACGCATTAAAAAGTTAGAAAGAAGCGCAGTAAATGCATATCTACTAACGAAAATTGGAAATGTGCAAAGTAGTAAATCGTACTGAAAATAGAAGTAAATGTCGCATTTATATTTTAGTTTCGAAATTCAAATGTTTAATAAATGGCAACTGAGACAGAACATAAATGCTCAGTAAGGAATTAACTATATTAATAAAATTTAAGTGATTCCGTAGTAAGTTTATAATACAGGCTTAATTTTTTTGGCAATAATTAAACACTGTAAGCATAAATTTAATCAAATGGTACAACAGATACGCCAAAAAGACTTTTTGACCGAGACATTTTGTGGTAGATTTTACACTGAAAGGGCTAAAAATTTCATATAGTTAACAGAAATTTGTGTTCCATTTTTTGGTGAACTGAAAAAAAGCAGTTCTTGTAATTTGAAGCTGTAAACTATAACCAATATCGGTTTCATTTCATACTATATTCTGATTAAAAAAAAAAGTAAGAAATTAATTTCACGTGACTGTCGCACCTACTGCAGTTAAATTGTTTTGTAAGTATATTGTTTACATAAAAATTATGACTAAAATATTCTAACTTACACTCTTACACTCATATATTTAGTATAAGTAATCAGCAAAGCATACGAGTTTACCTGGAAGTAAAAAAAAAATATGAAAAGTTAATTTATTGTCAATAACTAGTAGCGGAAGAATGCTTACTTTAAATTGTAAAAACATTTAAAATACGCAAAGTATTAATAAAATACGATTTACACGAACGGGCGGACGTAAAAAACTTTCTACTATATTTAACATTGCACGTTTGTCTAAATATTTCATAAACAATTGCATAGTAATAAAATTTATTAATTAATTAATGCCCGCATTTACGTTTCTCAACTCTTAGTTCCTCCATTAATTATCTGCGCCTTAATAAAGCTAAGCAATTCATGCATAAAACTGCATGTAAGTAAGTAAAAAAAAAAACAATATTCGTTTAAAAAAGCATCAACAATTTGCAACGCTTTATATTCGAGCAGCAGATTGTTATCGCCCTCTACACACATGCATACACATTTATTGTGAAAGCTGTGTGCGCTTTTGTGAGCACATTGTGTGCAAAATGCAAAAAATTTACTCATATTGTGGCTGCTGTGCGATTTCTGAATAACAATAGCGACAAGAAAATAAATAAAATTTAAGAAAGCAAAATAATGCCACCATAGGGGCGTAATTATAGTTAACAATTTATGAAGAAGTACAAAAACACAATGAATATGAACATATATCGTTATTTCGCGCTCCAACTTTCCCTTTATTTTTTTACCGCTGCATGCGGAATGCCACAGCAAGCGTAGCAATTTACAAAATCGCAAATTTCTGATGGTTTCATACAATCAACACAATGCAATATAAAATTTGATAGCATTTGACAACAATGGCTGCTGCGGTGAAAATATAGACTTCGCATTTCTAAAATATGTAAATACTTATTACTCACATACCTAAGTACATACGTTACTTAATTTTACTTAGGCGTGTCAAGTTGATTTCAAGCGAAAACTAATGCTTCGCTCTTGTCCAGGTGCAGAAGGCAAAAGGAGGTCCCCAAAACTACTATGGAAAAGGTACATACGTACATAGGTTAGGTTAAGTCTGGTTAGAGAGGCTGCTACCATACAAGAGCATGGTGGTACACGAAGTCTGAAAAAGCCGATTGTGATGGCCCCTGGCGGAAGCCATTTATTTTCTTCCTTCTTTTGAAAAGTGAACTAGCGAGTGTCCTATATAAGGCAAGTTGAGAGTCTTTCGATAGATAATTTGATCTTTGTTCCGAGTTTTTACTCACAGCGACCCCCCTAGAACATCCCTGCAGGGAAACCCCAAACTAGTCAGGAAACATACTAGTTTACAACTAGAATTTCCTGACTGAAACCGAACTAGTTCGAAAATTACCAGACTTGTACCAAGTACAAACTATTTATTCATGCCCTGTTTTGACTTTGACAGTTTAATACAATAAAGTAAACAAAATATTATAACTTTTATTTGGGTATATTGTAAACCATTAAAGGGACTACGTATTCAATTATACAAGACCTGTTAAATAATGATTAATTAAAGCATGTTTCTTTGGATAACCGTTTAATGAGTAATAATTAATATTTTCAATTATTTTTGACTTGTTTTAATTACCAGATTATAATTATTTGATTAATTTCTATTATTAATCATCAAGAAAAACTATTGACAAAAGCTAAGAATATTTAATAACTGCTTGAATTATTTATTTATATCATTCTTATCCAAATCTCAAATTTTAAACATTAATTATTACTTTTGTAAAATTTTAAAAAGAAAAGACTGGAATGTGCAAAGTTAATGAATTTAATTTATTTCAATGAAAACTTTTTATTTTAGTTCACTCAAAAATGAACTAAAGTTTTCATTTAATTTTTAACTAAAATGTTTCCTTTTGCATATTCAATATTATTAAAAAAGATAAAAATATAGTATTTATTGTACCGGAAACCTTTTACTTTAATTAACCCTTAATGAAAAATGTGTAATATATTAAAGTGTACTTAATCAAAAGTGTTTTATTGTATATTCATGAATTCATTTTTTTTTTACTCCCAAAGTAGTCGTTTTGGTCCTAATTGGACTAGTATTTTTCTGTCTATTTTGAACTAGTATGAGACTGGTATATTTCTGACCGAAATCTGACAATTGCCATCTCGTAGGACATACCCATGTTAAAAATACCAGTTGATTGCATGGAAAAAAGATAGTTGGCTGACTAGTTGGACATGCGGTGCATACTAGTTGTGAGGTAGTTTACAATTAGTACGTTTGACTACAGGGATACCAGAAAAAGGCTTGCCATAAAAAACCATTTGCCTTCCGGAGGCGGCATAAAATTGAAAGTCTATACTTTTCTGTGAAAGCGTCAAAATGCGCAGGTCGAATGGAGCTGAGGCCTAGCCAAAAACCCGGAAAGCATAAGAAGAAGGTTTGAATAAAAAATACTCGGCAGGTAGTGCAGGAGTCGAGTCATTACTAAAAATCTCATTTATGGTTTGATTTGGTTAATATTTGAAATATGTTTTGACAGAGTAAAGAGAAATACATTTAAAAAAAATAAAAATTAACTCATCTGATAGCCTTGGAGTGAATTTATATTAAAAATACGTATTTATGGTCTCATTTGGTTCATATTTGAAATATATCTACGCAGAAGGAAATATACTGATATCAAAGACGTTTGCAAAATATTTTCCCCACAGGTGGCGCTGTAATATAAATGAATATTTGGAAAACGTTTGTTCCTGCTCGCAAAGCTCTTGAAAAGTTGTACTCTTTTTCCTTTTTTAATATTAAACTGTAGGCTTGCCAAGGATGGTTATAGGCAAACTGAATTTTGCATCCTGCATATCTCTGGAAGTATTCGTGGTAGAGCATGGAGAAAATGTATAGTTATGGGCGTGGCATATAGCATACAAACTGAAATTTTATACACCGCATCTCTTGAAATATTTTAGGTAGAGTACTGGAACTTATCATCGAGATATATGAATTCAGTTACATACCAATGAGAATATTGTATTCCAGTTTCACAATACATATCTCTGGAAGTGTTTATGGTACAGTACTGGGTCTTAGTATAGAGATATACATATGAAACCCAAGGCTATACTCTGAACAAAAGTGGGGGTTATTCTCTTCCAAACAAGGGGATATTTCAAACAGCAAATCTCTGTAAGTATTTGAAGTAGGGTACTGCCAACTTTTTACGAGCGTGACAACTGCAATATGTTCCAAAATTCTCATAATACCTACATTAGGAAGCAATTAGCTATAAAGTACTGGGATATAGCATTTTATCAATATTTTATTTACTGCATTAAGGGCTATTTGGAGATCTTAGGTTAGATTAGGTTAGGTGGCAGTCCCGCGCTTTCGGGGCTCACTTAGACAGTTATTAGATTGTCCTTTGTGATACCAAAATCTGAATCAATAAAATGCCCTGAGCCGATCACATATTTACTAATTCGGCTAATTTCAATGCCCCAGAGCTGCTCGGAAGCTGTTAAGAAAAATTAAAAATTCATACGCACAAAAAATGGAAAAAGTAATTTTCTTCTATCAAAATTTTTTAAATGAGTTTGCAGCTCTCAAAAGCAAAATAATATTTCAAGCAAAAGAAATAATGAAAATTATTTATTGTGATTTTTCTTGAGATTTAGTTTAACAAAATTTACCACGAGTAAAAAATTTCGTAGTGAGCCACCATTTTTTCGAAGGTCAGCGTTTTGTGGAATTCATTTTTTATGGTTCACAATGATAAACAAATATATAGACTACAAAATTCGAATTATTTTGGTAGTTATACTTAGCTATTAACTTTTTTCGAAATAAAATTTATTTTCAAAAAAAAAATATACCGGAATGCAATGAGAGGAGTGTTATTCATGTATTCTGTTGACGTATGCTCACGACAGGAGGAAAAAATTTAAAAAAAAACCACATACATATGTAAAAAACATCAAAATAGAAAGTATTTCAATTCTCCTGAAAAATTAAAAGATGCAAATTTTTGTGACTCAATATTAACAAAAAAAAAAATATGCAAGGTTATCAAGGTAGCAAATTTGAAAAACTTAACTTAGGCAAATGTGTAAAATAAGCTCCGCAATTCCTAGAATTAGAAGAAGTAAGCTATGAAAATGTTATAAAAAGGCAAGATTAATAAAGAAGTTAGTCCCGTTTTACTGACGTACGTTGTTAAGCGGTTATTTTTGTTTAGTTTCCGCGCTTCGTCGGATTATTAATTTGCACAAGAGATTTAATAACTCCATAATTTTTAACGCCTAAGTACTACATTAACTCGCTCCTAAAGCTATAGTAAAATGAGAACAGAAATAAAATTGTATTACCAAATATTTAATTTAATTTACATATATGTATTTGTGTCTAAATGCGTGCGTTGACTCCGCGTATATAAGCCAATTAAAAAAAAAAAAAACATTAAATATATACCATAATTGACGCCTATAATAGCAATAAATGCTGTAATCAACATTGATTTTGCAATTTCGCAGCAAAGAAATCTTACACTTCACACAATGCATATTTTATTGCTCCCACTGTTTTCTACTTTTTTTTATCGCTGCTTTCGATTTGATTCCAATGTTACGCTGCTTGTTTTGCCATTTATTATTCAATTGTAACACTTTTCTCGCTTCCTTTCATTGCCTGATTTGTTGTTATTATTATCAGTATTTTTTTCTCCATTTTCTTTAACAATTTGCGTTGCATTTTTTTTTTTCTTTTTTTTCTCTCTTATTCATATTGGTTGCTGTGCGTTGCGTGTTATTACTTATTTCATATCGTTTTTGTATTTCAATTGTATTTTCACACTTTCTTCGCAGCGCAACAGCGACCAACACAATTGTCGCTCAACAATAAATGATTGCAAAAATAAAAATTTCTATGTAATCAAATGTAATGAGATTGTTGCAGTGATGTTGCATTACTTCTATCAGATAACGAGTGCGGTTCTAAGTAAGCATGCAGGTATCTATGTATGTACTATTTAGATATGCAGTACCTAGTACCCAGATTTTAAATAATTACTAGTTTAGCAGCGCAAAAATTTAAGGGTGTTCAATAAAATATGTATGTACTAAAAGTGACCTCACAAGTAGCAATACCAGAAAATTACTTTTCTTGGGAGATAAACATACTTACATGCGAAAGAGTTCGATTTTTTATGCGGCCGTGGCATCATCAAAGGCCTACCGCATCCAGCCATACTGATTGAGACCGGCTGCGTGAAAAGTGGAAACCTCAGGTGCCATCTGAGAACTATTCAGTAATAACTCCGTTGTCATATTCACAACAATATGCTACCGAACTTATTCTTAATTAAGCCCAGCAAGGTTGTAGTTCCTGGAGGGTACGCTTGTAAGTCGGTAACAATGACCAGCGAAAGATCGAGAGGCTGGTATACTGATGGATCCAATGAACCAATACCCAACCATATTCAAGGTTAAACATCATATCTGACAACCAGGCAGTATTAAGACCTTTACACTCAAACGGAGTCAAAGCTAGTAGACACTTGGACTGCACAAATTAAACCATGTACCGCTTACCAAGTGGCGAGTTGCAGATTATGGGCATTTTGCTGACAAAGAAAGGTCTGACTCGCGCAACACATAGCCCAACTCGGCCTGCATGGCTCTCAGCTTTTAAGTGGTCCATCGAAGAGATGCACAGCGGAGCTCTTAAGAAAGTGGGAGTACACTCAGGTTGCGGACCACTAGCGCGTATAAAAAGACAAACCAAGGGATTCACAATTCCCTCTCATAGAGACTCTGGACAACTGTTTAAGCGAAGTGGATCCCTGCAAGCTAAGATACCACTTTTGTAAAACTGAACTATCGGATGAGGTGGACCCTGTTCAAAGCATATACAAGGACGTTGTCCACGTTTAAATAGCCTTAGACTTGTATAGCATGGAGAACGATTATCGCCTCCACACAGAATCTGGAACATGACATCCTCTAAACTTCATAAATGGCCTAAAGTTAGAACGAGTTCTTAAAGGTTGATAGAATAGCTTTAGAAAGGTCGCAGCACAAGTATGCCCTAATGATGATGAGTAGATTATGTTGAATTTAAATACTTTAATGATCGTTTTCTCGACTGCCTGTTATTTATTGAATGCCTTTTGTAAATATGCACCTGAGTGACACATAACGAAATACCGAGAACAAAAGTGCTGAGTATGTTTGGCTTCACCAAATACTGCGTAGAAAAGTAGTCTCGAAAAGGTCGAAAAACCCCCAAATATCCCGAAAAATGTATGGCAAAGAATGTTGAAAAGCCCTGAAAATATGTAAAAAAAGTCCCGAAAAAATCCTTTACACACCGAAAAGTAAGACACGAAGAATCCTGAAAATGGTCAAAAGACTAGAAGAAAATTTTAAAAATATTTCTTAATAAAGTCTAAAGCAAAGAAAAAACAGACTCTTTAGCAGTTAGCACCCCAAACACTTAAGTACAAATCTGAAGATCAATTTACTTTTTTAGCTTTGGTAATTAAGAGATGAACTGCCAGAAAATCGAAGTAGGCAACCCTTACTTCTGCACAGTGGCGCTCTCATATTTATGTATCTTGAATATTGGCATATGTCAAAAAGGGTCGATCGGTTAGTGATGCTTTTATACGAAATAATGGCAGTTTTCTTTTTTTTTGCCGTTTTAACTACTTAATAATAGTTACTTATTTCTTCTTTTTGCAGTCTACTAAATCATTATAAACCAGTCAGACTAGTTTGAAAGCTTACAAATTTTCACTACAGAATGATTGCAAATAATACGCAATAATTACCCAAACCCCAAAAAAAATTGGCTCTACTGAAAAACATGAAATTTTGAGTTGTGTCTTTATTGCAGAGGACCATTAATATGTACAAAACATGCCACAGTAAAAAGCGGCGTAGATGAAGTTTTCATATCATAACAGTTGATAATCAATTAATCTAACAGTTTCTCGATTTACATAATTGTTTTATTTACATATTTTTATTTTTACATCAAGCTTGTTACATTTAATATTTAACTATAAATTTTAAATTTTAAATGCCTTCCGCATCAATGCTAAGCCATAATTTTTAATGCAGTGAAGAGATTTTGATTGAATTTCGGCGAAATAATGTGAACAAAAACTAATTTGGACTTTTGCACACACACGAATAAAATAATTTGACAAAAAAAAACGATAAAAAATTTCATAAAATATTAATTTTAAAATATATCAATAAGCCACATCAATAAAATAAACAAGAGTGACACCGATATTCAAATTGCATATCAAAGTGGACACTTTACATGCATATATATATATATTTGTATTTCAGCAAATACCTCTATGTTTTTTATATATATGTATGTATGTATATTACGGTAGTCCATAAAAAAATTTAAATCGGAATTTTAATGCTCTTACGCCCTACGATTGTTCTTTACCGAAAAAATACCCCGGTTTTTTCTATTTTAAAATGAAAAAAAAATTTAGAGGTCCCAAGGCGCCCAAAGTTTTCATCAAGGCATTTTGTATGAAAGAAAATCAATTTTTCGTAGAAATGGTATAAAATTCTTAAAAATAAATACCCCGAAAACTTTGAGCGCTTTAAACGACCTCTAAACATTTTATGATTTCAAAATGGAAAAACAGGGATGTTTTTTCGGTATAGAAAAATCCTACAGGATGAGGGCGTTAAAATTCCGACTTTACCTTTTTTTGCCACCCTAATGTTTATCTTAATATGTATGCAAATATGTAGCTAAAAATCAGTTATTGATTGCATTTGAGTTTTATAACTGCATTCATTTATTTGCATTTATACAAAAACACTGTCTAAGCTCACTGCACTGCGGCTGAAATTCAGCATACATTCAACTAACAAATATAATTTACTCCAGCCATTTGCCAGGTGAAAATTTATGCATAAATAGAAATTTTGGCAAAGTTTATTGGTCCACAAGAAAGCGAAGAAATTCAGCTTTGATATTTAAATTTAAGCTATAATTTTCTTTCTATGGGATTTGTTCATCACAACTAAAAGCAAACACTTTTATTTTCAAAACGGCTTGCGTTTCTTAATTATGCATTAATATGAAACTAAATGAGACAAGGTGGTATTGTGGTTCCAGGGCTCTGGCCTCAGGATAGTAAGCCACTATTACCTTGGCTAAGGAGATTCTGCCCGCTCTTGTGGAATATTTCTCAATATTCCGAGCCGAAGTATTTGCAATCTTCGTAGCACTGAACTACACGGTAAAAAATATATGGAAAGGAGTTTTAAAAGCGCTCGACATCCCTCTAACTACTTCCGCACTAGTTTAGCAACGTACATACATATGTACGTCTCGGCTAGAGCCTCATAATGAGACCTCTTCTTGGTCTGCGCTGACTTCTCTGAACATCGATGCGATCGCCAAGTACTGAGTGGACATTTCGTTCAGCACTGACCGGTTGCCAACGAGGGACTGCAATTGAGCAAAACCCATGCAGCCCTCATTCTCCAAGGGTTTTTTTCTGCATCTTCGTTCATTGGATATGTAGATGGTACTGCAGTCACCTTGGAGGACTGTTGACCGGACATTTCGAGTGGTATAAAAACCTGACTGAGATAGGCATTTCGACATGAAAATCCCTACCTTGAAGAGGATGACACAGTAGTACGTTTTTTTGTGTATCTGTATCGCTTTTGCAAGGCTTAGGTTTACTTGTATATCATGTAGATTTTAATGAGAATTAGATTGAAGGGAGCATGAAACCACCGTGCTGTGAATAGCTAAAACTTCCAAACCGCTCGAAAAACTTAATCACAAAAGTATGGGTAAATATGGTAAAACTGCATTTTTAGTTTTTCTCACTGATCTTAAGACCTTTTAAAGGACTTTGATTGATTGAAAAAGTTATTTAGTAGAATGGCAGTACGAAATAGAAGAGACAATTCTGTGGAATATAAAAAAATTAAGGTTGTTGGGTTACAAGAGCGCATAGATATTGAGAACGTCCTTTTAATTATTATTAACTATTTTCTTAAGATAAGCGGCTGCTGTAATGTAACGGTTAGAAGTGCGCACTACCAATTCCGAGGGCTTGGCTGGGAGACCAGATAAAAATTGCGAATTTCGAAGGATGTTCAAGAATATAAATTTTTAAAAGGACATTTTCGATACCGAAATTATCTTTTTCAATTTTGTAGAATTTTCTCTTTAATGCGGTACCCATATTTTTATTCTACTTCGCACAAAATTTTTTAAATAATTTATTGAATTAATCATATTTTTAAAATTCCAAAGTCCTTTAAGAAATCCTGACGTCACACAGTGTTTCGACTATATGATAAAGAAAACTGGTTGTGCTTAGAGAGGGAAAATAAAAGTCGTAAATACAAAATTTCATATCATTTACTCCCACCCGCTTATTCCTACAAACGGTACATTTCCAAAGAAATACTGGAATTGGCGCGATGCCGACTAATCAGTTTAGTTGTCTTTGGCGCTGGGCCCATTAAGGCAAATATTTATTTTTCAACTTTAATCTCTGTTATGGAAAAGTATTTGTCATTTATTTAGTATTTACCTTTTTTTTGTAAAAAAATTTACTTGGAAATACAGATACTAAAGATTATTAGTAAAAAAAGTGTGAGAACCGGTTCGTCAGCTCTGGAAATTAGTTGCATGATTTAGAGAATTTAATGTACTTTCCGATTATATAATAAAAATTATTACACATGTCAAGTTGCTGCAAAATCGATCCAGGTAGAACCACTGTGCGTCATAGAGAAAAATTAAAAACGCAGTTTTCCTATGCATAGTATAGTGGCCCCTAGTATGACGTAATATTGCTTACAATGGGGAGTGTATTCTACTCTATTTTGTTTTTTAGTTCCAGCGAAAAAAAAGATAAAGTTATAATAAGTTCAACTATTTATTAGAACCAAAATTATTTTATCTCAGTTTCAGAAAACCATAGTTGCGGGTGGTAAAATATTAGCCTTACAAACATATGTGCCTAAGTAATTATTTATTATATTTGTTTTGGCCATAGTTTGAGGTCATTTTGGCAAAGAGAAAAAAATTATCAAACCATAGGCTTTTATTTAATAAGTAGTTAACTATTATCGGCCTAAATTTTTATCATAATTTTATTGCCTATCGATTGGTATATGTAATCACTAATACTTGTAGATTGTGGCCATCAAGCCAATTATAATTTATTTATCTCAAAGTACTTAATCTGTGATTGCTGACGTAGTTCTATGTATGTGTAATGCGGTCGATAAAAAAATGTCAGATAATTACCATTTTGGCAGTATGAGTAGCATTGAAACTAAAAAAGAACTAGCAAACAAAATATATAGAGTTCACGTGTAAACACTATACTGGGCATGGGTGCTACGGCCTATATTATACCTCCAAGTGCAGCCGAACTTCTGGCGCTACTTGCGAACACGTTTCAGTAATTTTAGCTGCGTTCATAGAGGTAACTTCCAAGTGTTATCATTTGACATCCACTACAACTTACATACATAGATATATACCTATATACAGTTGCGGTCAGAATAATAGCACAAAAATTCAGAATAGTCTCGCTTGCTCTTAGTGTTTATTTATTTATTTTTATTAATTATAGTTCGATCTATAATAGAAACCACATAACTAAAAGTTTCAAAGCTTGCACAGTGTTGACAATAATTAATCAAATTTCAAAAAATTTCATACAGTTTTGTAGCCAATTCAATTTAAGTCACTAAATATTATTATTAGTATTATTTGCTGGATTTTTTTTCTGAAAGTGTTGATCATTTCTTTCCAATTTAAAAATTTATTTTCATTTTTTCAACACCGTGGACAAAGAAATATTTAAATTCAACGGTAATTCTTAGCGTCTTGACACTTGTACTTTATCACAGAAAAATCGGGATACAAAACAACATAATCGAAAATTTTCTAAAAATTTTAGATAATAAGTTGGAAATGTTTTGAAATTTGATTGTCTTTGTGAACTTTATGTAAGCTTCGAAAATTTCACTTATGTAAGTGGTTTCTATTATAGGACAAACTATATTTTAAACGAAAATTATTAAAAATAAATATATAACCGTATGTTGCAAACAACATCATTTTGAATATTGGCGTTATTATTTTGACCGCAGCTGTTTGTTTAAGTTGTTTACGAAGCAGATCAGATTTTATCTTATCTCGCTCTATCAACTGGCATCATAGATACTAAAATGGGGGATATGTGCCATAAAAGTATCGCGAAAAATGTTAAAAGTTATTTGGGTACAAAGTTTTGCTTTAAGATGTTGAATATAATTGCATATACTTTTCATGTGAGGAAAAATTATTTTTAATAAGGAATTTCTTAAAAGTATTTGAGGCACATTTTAACTAAATATTTATCCTTCCAATGAAGAAACAAAATAAAGCCTCGGAAGAGAGCCCCTTGTGATGCGCCAAATAAGAAGTAGTCTGCATAAAGGCACCGGAAATAGTTATATAAAATTATTTCAAAATTGTAGTTTTTTTTTTGAAAAAATATAAATCATAAAAAACGAATAACTATTAAAAGAATTGAAGAAATACAAATTACCAAATAACGATTAAATTATGATTTTGACCCACTGTACATTCGGATGGTCCTTAAAATTTCAACATCTAAATTTGTTATAAAAAAATTCAAAATTTTTAACAAATTTTTGGTGGTCTGGTGGTCGCTGCCAGGGTTTGAAAAAATTGTATTTTATTAAATCACGAAAATTCGACAATGTTTTGACTTGAAATCTAAAAACTTTGACATGCTATTGAAACTTATGCATATAGTAAATTCATAAAGTCGCTTAAGTCATAGCTGATCAAAGTCAAAACATTGTCGGACTTTGCTATATACAAACAAAAAATATATTTTTTCTTCAAACCCTGGTAACGGACTTAATTTTTATTTTTTATTTTTTTTACTTTTGTAGTTTTTTTTTATTTTTCAGATAGAAAAAAGTGAAGTGGTGCCCATGGTGTTGATATTTTAAGCGCCATCCTACTGCACATTCTAGTACAACTCATCTCGGCTTGTTCACTAGAAAATATAAAAGACATTCTACGTGACTCTTCCAACAACTTTCTGCTGCTTTCCGATATATCCAGGCATTAGGACTTGGTTGTAGACAGAAAGCTTTCGGCAAATTCCAAAATTACGGAAAAAGTAAAGCAGGGCCCCCTTTTACCGACAGATAGCGTAGGCCGTTTATATTGGTCTTGTTCTTCTTACTATCTAATTGCTACCTAACTTTAATGCACCTGCAAATATGTAATTTTTCCTAGATAATGCTTTTCATTGTTATCACTTGCCATCGTTGCTAGTCAAAATATTTACTGCCATTTATCAGAAAGGAAATTTCGATAGTCTGCTCCTTGCATATAGAACTTTCATTCACAAAAAATAGTTTGATTCAAATCGTATGAATTAAATGTATGTAAATATTTTGTCAAGAATTTTTCATTGGTTAAAACTTGAAGCAATTTATTTGAATTAAAATTTATTAGGCATGAATTTAGCTTTTTGAAAAAAAAATAAAAATAACAATGAGACTATTCATGATAAATAAGTAATTGAATATTTTACTCTGCTGACCTAGATATTTGAAAATAATTTGTATTTACTTTAGCGATTGTTTGCTATTTGCCACTGATTCGGTACGCTGGAAGCGCATTTCATTTTCAACGCATAAATTCCAAAAATTACCAGAATAGCTATTGCAACGAACGAATACAGACACACAGACATACCTACACTTATTAAAATAACACTGCTTGAACACAATTAATTTATCACAAAATGTTTACACAAAAAGCTGATGCAAATGCGTTTGTCTGTGGCATAAGAAAATTCATTAACGAAGAAAATGCCATATACTTCAGTCATGAAAATGCTAATAGTCAGTATGTATGTACATTAGACTGCATCACTCCCCATACAAAAAAAATCGGTACTGTTTTTCCATTGGAATTATAAAACTCAATATATTTTAAGACGTCCACCAAAATATTTCGGAAAAATATTAAGTTTTAAGCGAGCTGGCCCGATTTGAAAATACCTCCAAAAATGAAGTTTTTTATGAATAAAAATAGTTTCTTAAAGATCTTTTTTGGAAAAAACCCCTCAAATGACAAAACGGTTTAAGCTTAAAAAATTTACATAAAAATATTTATTTATATTTTCCGAAATATTTTGGTGGACGTCTTAAAATATATATAACTGGGGATATGAAGTTGAGCAAGGGCAAGACAAAGTCACAGCATGAAATTCAATAGAGTACCACTGTTGCCAACAAGTTCTATTTTTGACTAACAATAAGTTGGTAATTGAATAGTAGAGACATCTCTCTTCCACATGATCTTACACTGCTTTTATGTGTCATCGAAATATCGTCCATATCGTCAATATCAGACTATCAAACTCACAGAGTTTTCGAGAGAAAATTGTACTGGAGGATGCAAATATATGTCCATATTAGGACCTTTACAGATTGGCGACGCCGACTTTCGCAGACGTTGAGACGCTAGGTGCTCAAGGACTTGGAAAAAGCACTGGCGTTCATTTTTGAAGACATCATATTAGTCGCAACGAACTATTTTATTACAACGCTTTTATCAACTTGCAATGTTGTGTGTCCAGAAACTTTCAATGTTGTGGATCCAGAAACTTTCAATGTTGTGTGTCCGACACCATAAAAGCTTTGCTTTGAAAAGTTCCACTAAAAAAGCATATTTTAATTTTTTTTTGTTGTATTGTACCAACTAAATTGAGTTCTTTTCATTGCCAAATTTTGCAATGAATTAATGCATGGGTAATTTCAAAATGCTTGTTTTCAATTTCTACTCACAACTAATGCGACTATCAAAAATCCAAGCACGTACCAAAAAAATGGAAAACACACACACTATTACAAAAATATATAAGTATGTATGTAATTCGAAATAAACCCTGCAGTAAAATTTAAAAACAGTCTGGCAAAGCCCAGTTCCACCCTACAATATTCAGAACCATCTCTGAACTAATGCAAAATGGCTGCAGAGCGGGACAGCTGATACTTTCAGTATGCTAGTTGCGCTCTTCTCAAAGTTTCTCACATTTAGCGTGTGAAAGCTGAGAATTAAATGCACAAACTCTCACTGCTCGTACAATACAAAAGTAGCTCAGCGAGAAGACCTCCGACACTAACATCGTTGGTCGTAAGTTCAAAACGCGGTGTAGGCAGTTGTGATTTTAAAATTTAATAAATTTAAATTGTTGAGTGCCGCTTAAAAATTGAAGAGAAAATTATTAAATTTAATATAAATATAATAAAAAAATTTATAAAAAGTAAATAAAAAATTCTTTCTGTGAAAGAAAAGAAAGAACGGAAAAATATCAAAAAATCGAATAATCAAAATTTTTTCTCATAAAAAACTTATTGCCGCAGATCTGTCCAAAATGGAACCAGTTCAGAACTAAATAGTTCAAAATTTCTGCAGAAAGTGGCAATTTCCACTTCATAGGGCATCGGCATGTAAAAAGAGACAGTTGAAAGCATTGCGTTGGGATATATCGAGAACCAGCAGCACTGCCTCTTAATGAGCTACGCAGTTCTGTGTTAGTTGTGAACTAGCGCGATTTAACGCAGGGGAACTACTGACCATTTCACCTAGTGTCCGCACTCAGCAATAAATTCATATATGTATATCTTCATCAATGACGATGCCTGCAGTAATTACAACATTTCCTAAGGAATATATACGCACACAGATACAAGAAGAAGAACAGAAATAATAAAACAGTGCACGAAAATATCAAAAAGAAAATACATACTACCAAAAACTCAAGTATTGGTTTGCTCCAGCGAAAAGCTTTACGCTTAATACTTTAAGCGCGTAGGGTATGAAGATTTTGCTGATGTTTTGGTTTTTGTTTACGTTGCTTAAAATAAGAAGTATGTAGCAAACTATATACTATATACACACACAAAAAAAAATATTAAAATTAAATAACTGGCATTCGATGCTGCTCAACGTTTGCCGCAACTTTCTTGCTACCCTTGCGTGCCTTGCGCCAAACCAGTTGGATACTGCTGCTGCTTGCGCGCTTGCTATCCACACGAACCAGCAGGATGCGAGTAGGTGGGGCAATTTATGTGCAAACATAGGTGTGTGCATGCGAACTGTGTGGGGGCGTGCGATAGTGACCAACGTGTTTGCCATATAAATACTTGCTGTGTTTGATGTGCAGCTATTTTTATTTTTAGTTATTTTACTTTTTTATTATATATTTTTTTTTGCAAGAATGTTCACTTTTTCATTTTGTTGAACTTTGCCTGACAGCTCGTTAAAATTTAAATTTGAATACATATATTTTGCTCAGCTCAATGTCCGCATGCTAGCATTTTACGTACTCACATACATACAAACATACATACATGAATAAATATATATGTATTCGGGGTGATGAAAAAATAAGAATATTCCTTCAATAAATGGCAAAAAATAAATAGCGTTGATAGAGCGATATTTCACCATTTTATTGCGTTCTCATGTGGCCACTATGAAGTGGGGAATTCTTTACATGTAAAGAGGGAATTTGTCAGGCGAGTATTCGATGCTGCAGACACGCTTTGTTTGCTGATTGAGTTGACAGAAGAGATTTTGCGATTTTTTTTCATTTTTGTTTGACCATATGCGGTTTTTCAGTCAATACTGATAAATTCGTAACAAACACCATACAAAATTACATGCACACTCGTACAACAACGATTTAAAAATCCAAACACATTATGTAAAATTAAATTGTGAACTTCTTTTCATTCTTCTCGTTAAAACATTAATAATCAAATTCAAACCTACTCTACTAATTTCTGCTTCTTAGAATTCGCAAGTCAAATAAAAAAGTATATACTAGGAATTGCAACCGACACCACTTTACTTTGCATCTCCGATTTTTTCCACAATTTTGTATGTTATAGTACCAATTGGGAGAGGCCTCCCTGATTTTTTTTTATTAATTTATTTATTTTTTTGTTGTATATTCGTTTGTTTCGTTGTTTTCGAGATATAGATTAAAAAATGCTCATATATTTACGAAAAATGGGCCTTTTTCAAAACACTTCCGGAACATAAAATCGAAAGGAAAATTGTAAAACCGCATTTCTATAACATTTAAAAATTTTTAATTTAAAATATCGATTTCCAAACATTACGAACTGATCTCTGATCAATTTTCTAAAAACTGTTTCCGGAACCTTTAAACCTAGCCTTATTATGAGACAACAAATGGGATCTATTTTTTAAGATTTACAAAACAAACTAAACAAGCTAAACAAAAAAAACTGTTAATAAATCAGGAAGCGCTCTCTTAATTGGTACTATAGCATAAAATACTATGAAAAAAATCGGAGATGCAAAAACTAAGCGGTGTCCGAGTTCGGCTAGAATGCCCCATATGTACCCTCTATCGCAAAAGAAGGGCTGACCAGGCTCTTTACAGTACCGGCAGTCACGATTTTGGTAAGTTTATCTTTCATTGCTTGATGAGCAGATATGCGGACCAACTGTGTAAAACCATATCATAACTACAAAAACACACAAGCATATGAGCCAATCTCAGGAGTTGTTACATTTTTCGACAAAAGCGTGTCTCAGGTCAAAAATGGTGGCACACTTATCTTAGACAATGCATTATCATCAGTGTTGAATAAACAACAAAATTCAATCAAAAAGGTAAAAAATAACAACTCGTGTTCATATAATAATTAAATTTCGCCTTTGAATAATTTCTTCATGTACATAACAATTTTATAATGAATTTCCAGTGTGCCAGTAAAAATTGTAATATTGGAATTTTTGTTTCGCAAATCATCGTCATCTCATAATCAATGTAAGTTTTGGTCATTTGGTGGTGCACTAGTTTTATTACTATAGATTGATTCATTTTGGCAAAAAATATTTCTACCGTTTAATGTTAACATTTTGAGATATCTTAAACTTTTCAAATAAAAAATCGTTAGATACAAAAAATTACAAAATAGTTGCGACAGATATTCTGCATGCTGCCATTTTCTTTATTTTTTTTATTTGGTGGCACGCTCTTGAAACTCCACAGAAATGTTCTACTTGATCACAACTTTCATTTCCTTTAATATGAATATTCTATTTGAAAACTTCCCAAAGTTATAAAAAAAGAACCATTTTTTTCAAGTGACATTGAAAAAATTTTTAATTTCGGTACTTTTTCGCCTAAATGAACGTTTGAAGATTAAAATTGTTCAAATACTTGATTTAGTTTTCATTGTTCTTCTTGTTTTCCATTGATTCAAATAAATGCAAGAAGAATGTTTTAGCGTTTTTTCGAGCGAGAGAAGGGACTGCCACTAAAAATACAAAAGGAGCCATGTGAAATAAGCTAATTTGCTGGCCAAACGAAAACGGCTAAAAACCGAACCACTATTAGGTACTCACCACAAGAAAACAAGTTTCATCCTACCGTCTTAAATAGGAATACTATATCTGTTCCCCCAGCGCCAAAGGATAGCATAGCTGTACTTTGTACCCCTTTGATTTTTTACTACTAGAACTGCTTAAGACAGCTTCAAAATCATTTACTTTTCTAAAGAAACAAAAAACATGTCATCCTCCAACCCCCAACAATTACAAATATTTGTAAAATATTATTTTCAACTCATCACCTCCTCATTATTTTCTTATTTACATACATACACATATACACACATACATATGTACAAATATAGAATGTACTCGCTAATCGCTTTCATATTAACCTTTTTATAGCATAGCAATTTGGATAATTATTACCATGAATTTATAAATTGGGTATGACAGCACAAATTGTCTGTTAGAAATTCTTTCATTTAAGTAATAAAATATTCGAGAAAGGGTCATTCAAAGGTCAGCAGCGAATAAACAGTGGGTGTAAAGCAATTTATTGAAGGGTTATGTTTACTTCGAATATGAAGCTCAGCTAAGCGAAAGGGTAAGGATGCAAATGATCTGGGAAAAATTTAAAATGTGCCAAAGTTAAAAAGGATTTATTGACTCAAATAAAAATTTACACAGAACAAATAGTACGTTGTTGGGATTCTGCATACAAAAATACATACATACATACACAAAAATGAATGAATGTTTGCCGGCCATTTCTTGGTTATTAGAATATATAAAACATTCTGTTGATTTTAATTGAAATTTTTCTTTTGGATGTTTTTAATATTTTGCAAATTACTTTTTTGTGCCTTGTAGGCATACATATTACTCAAGGTTCACTGGGTGTATATTTGCAGCGAAATAACTTTTTTTTATATGTACATACATACTTACATAGCAAATCAAGTCAAGGTTAATTTTTCAAATTAAATTTTCTTTTTGATTTTTTTTTTTAATTTTATAAAAATGCAGACTTGTAAAGGCCTCTAGATGTTATTACTGATCCAAAGTTTACTAAATTTTGAGTTAAATTTTAAACATCAACGGCAGCTTTAGAGCGAACAGAATTCAACTACAGTGTGCTGAGAGCCAGAAAACACATTTCCATTACAAAGAGAAAAGAAGGAATAGTGAAGTCATACCTCCGCCATTTCTGAGAATTTATTGACAATTGCCATCGTTAGAGCATTGGTGCAATAGCACTGTGCTTTGTGATTATGCCGGTTAGAAGTTTTATGGATAATCTGTTAAGTTTCCGAAAGTCTTCTGTCAATTTTCTGCTCAACCAAGGTCGTAATGACCTTGAGACCTCTCAATCACTCCGTTTGTTCCGTAATACCTTTATACTGAGTGTAGTGTCGATTTTTCTAATACAAGTAGGGCCCCTAAAGGGTAGAGTGCCACGTCTAGAGGCATATTTGGACATCTCATATGCTGCCTCATTCCCTTTGATATTGCTACGTCCGGGAATTTATCAAAGAATTACGCCAAAGTGAATTAGAGATGCAACCCGGCCATGCAATTTCCATTTATATCCCACTACTTTTAGTGCCGCTTAGCTATCAACGAAATTTGTGGCATTTAGTGCAGGACTGGTGATATATAGTAGAATCTAGCTGCCTTCTTTCAAGCATAAATCTCAGCTCGAAAGATGCTGCAGTCATTTGGCAGACGAAGAGACTGACTCACTGAAATGGTGATCCTCCGAGTAGAGACCGTCGATCAGTTTATATGGTCATACCATACTTCCAGATCATACCTACACTGAGGGAAAAAAATATTAAAATCAATCAGAAGCGTAATTTATCTTGCTATAAACGTCAACGAAAGTACTGTATATTGGTAAATATTCAATTCACTTACGCGCGTTTGTTCTGAAAAAGCGTGCGTGAAGTGAATAATCAAGATAAATATATATATATTAGGCCGGGTCGATTTGTGGGGAGGCAAAAAAATCGCCCATTGCTCTGTGAAAATCATATTATAGGGATCAAAATAAGAAACTTTGCCGAAGGAACCATACCTCTAAAACGAATTCTGATGTCCCCCAATTTGGGTCGAACTTTTGGGTAGGGGCAAATTTTGAAAAATCCCACTTTGACCCATTTAGAGTGCTCCAATCGAGTCCAAATGTATGACCGACCCCCACTAACTTTGGAGGCCCGACCCACCGATGCCAGTGGCACACCCCCTGGAACCCCCCTGGGGGTTCACCATACAAACATTTCAAAAAATCGCCGGTTTTGCACTTTACATGAAAAAATCAGCGAAATGCCTATGTTTCTTCTTTTTGGAGTTTATTTTTCTCTTTAGAAATTTATTTAGTCAGAACATATGTAAATAAAAAAATGAATTTAACTTAGTAATAGAAAAGAAATTAAAAAAAATTATTAGAAATTAGCGTTTTTACAACCCTTTTAAAACCAAGGCATCACTGTGATGCATTTGCATGTCGTAAAGATAGTTGTGTGGGTTTTTTATTCAACCGTTTTAAAAAATGAAGGTATCACTGTGACACAATTGCAAATCAGAAAATTGCTTGTGTGCGTTTTTTAAGACTGCATGTCGTAAACTTACTTGTGTAGTTTTTTTATAGCACCTACTTAAGAAATGAAGGTTGTTTTTACAACCCTTTTTGTGGGTATTTTAAGGCACCTTCTTAAGAAATGCGCGTTTTTTGCAACCATTTTAACAATTAAGGTATCACTGGAATGCACCGCAACCCTTTTAAACAATGAAGGTATCACTGTGACACAATTGCAGATCGTAAAATTGCTTGTGTTGTTTTTTTTAAGCCACTACAAGACACAGCAGGTAGAATTGAAATTACCATTTCATTCTTATTACCTCGTCTCGTAGACCATATATAACGCAACAGTTTTTGTGAATGCATTAAGTCGTTGTGAAGAACTCAAAGTGTGAAGTGCCAGTTTCAGATAAAAAATATTTCAAAAAAAATAATAAGTGAAGTGACCATTCCAAATCAAAAAGTTTACAATGAATCCACCATCCTCTACACCGCAAGATGAAGCAACTACATCAACAACTATCGAAAACCCAATGAGTCATATACCCAAGCATGATGTTACTGTTTTTGGTGTGTCTACTGATTTAACTGATCTTAATTTACCAACCCATCTGGATATCTTGAGATATTATTTTTACATAAGCGAACGTGCTAAAACAGAACAAAAATAGTTTTCCCATAAATCATTCACTATTCAAGTACAAGATAAGTTGATTGGAATTTGGGAAAAACTTGGTATGGAAATAATGCTGAAAAAAAGTGTATTTAATAAATTGAATAAATTGCTTGACAAGTATCAAGAGCAAATCAAGAGAAGGAACAACACCCAACAATTTACAGGGTATGTAAAATCTCTGGAAACAATTTTTTACATTGGAACATGTAAATGCGATTTGAAGGCAGCTCCATGTGCATGCGGCTGGGTTCCCGAACGCCTCAAAGTGTTCATGCACGATCAACATAATCAGAGAAGACTAACAATGGATGCATTTGTGATGGAAACTGAAGAGCAAGGAGCAACGTCTATGTCATCAATGCCAACATACCAAGGTCCCGATGATTCAACATACGCACCACCACCGGTTCAAGAAGATATGGATAGAAGCGCAAGTTCACAATACACAGAGAGATACGATTGTTTTAACTTTGCCTTGGTATGTGACAGACTTGGTGTGCCTGACAGAGTAGCATCAGCATTGGGAACCGCTCTTTTGTAAGATTTTAAAATTAAAGATAAGCATGGGAAACCTCTCATCATGGATAAATCGAAAGTTCGCAGAGAAAAAGAGAAATGCAGACAAGAAGTGCTTCGCAAACGGTTAGATGATACCAATTTGTTAGCATTTTCATTCGATGGCAGAAAAGATGATACTTTAACGATAGATAAAATTGATGAGAAGTATCATACTAGGATGGTAAAAAAACCTCATCTTGTTATTTTGAGAGAACCCAATTCTGAATTGATTGGTTACGTAAGACTGGAACATGAAACCGCTGAATACAAAACAACCAAATTAAATGGTTTTTTCAACGATAAAAATATATCACTGGATGCATTAATTGGAATATGCACTGACGGTGAGCCAACAAACACTGACCCACACGGTGGAATTATACGACGATTCGAATTGCTGTTAAAAAGACCATTGCATTGGTTCGTTTGCCTTCTACACTTCAGCGAACTTCCGTTTCGGCATTTGTTTGAAGCTTTGGATAAATCAACCAGCACTGGACCAAGATCGGCAACCGGAAAACTGAGCCGTCAAATCGAAACTTGTGAAACTCTTCCGGTAAGTTATTGCTATCGCTCATTTATTATAATTGTCAACCATTTTTAATTATTTTATTATTATATATTTTCAGGTGGTGGACGAAAATTGAGTTGCAAAATATGCCCCCTGCTCCAGAAAAAATTGAATTTTCCACCGATTCGAAGTACTTATACGACATGGCCCATGCAATTTCTAGCGGCGTGGTTCCGGTGGATATGGCTAACATCAAACCAGGGAAAATTGTACATTCTCGGTGGCTCACCAAGGCCGCTAGATTTTTGCGATTATATGTGACAACGGAAAATCCAGATGAAAATTTAAGAATTCTGGTTGAATTTATAATTAAATGTTATGTGCCAATGTACTTCAATATCAAGTATTACAGCTCTGTCGTGTACGGCAGTGCATTATTTTTCAAGTTCATTGGTTGGTCACGATTTCTAGAACCTCGTTTACGCAAAATTGTCAATCAAGTAATTAAAGATAATTAATATTATGCGCATTCGGAAAATATCTTGTTATCAATGTTGTTTGATGATAGCAAAGAAAAGCGCGACTGTGTCATCAAGAAAATTCTACGCTATCGAACCGATGTTGACGAGCCAATGGAACTTAGAGTTTATAAAAAACCAGATATAAACTTTAATTGCACAAGTTATACGGAAATGATCAATTTGAATGATATAAATATCGTATTTGAACCACCATTCACGCGAAGCATTCCGTACGATACATTGAAAGAATATTTAAATCAAGATGATCCACCGTTTAATGATCCAAAAATTCCATCACACATACAAGAAACGGAACGACATGTTCAATTGCTAGCTAGCGTTTCCAAACGGGTTATACCGGAAAATGTAGAGGCTGTTATGGCGACGACATTAGAGAGCCGTGCGAAATTGCCCAGACTTGAAAGTAAAAAAGACTTCAAACAATAATTTTTTTTAGTTTCTTTTCTATAACTCACTTAAATTAATTTTTTCATTTACATATGTTCTGACTAAATAAATTTCTTAAGAGGAAAAATATATAATATTATAAAGTTCCAGAGTTCCAGGGGGCATGCCACTGGCATGGGTGGATCGGCCGTCCAAAGTTAGTGGGGGTCGGTCATACATTATACTCGATTGGAGCACTCTAAATGGGTTAAAGTGGGATTTTTTAAAATTTCCCCCTACCCAAAAGTTCGACCCAAATTGGGGGACATCAGAATTCGTTTTAGAGGTATGGTTCCTTCGGCAAAGTTTCTTATTTTGATCCCTAGAATACGATTTTCACAGAGCAATGAGCGATTTTTAAATCGACCCGCCCTAATATATATATATATATATATATATATGCATGTTGCCTACAGTGGAATTCGAACCCTGACCTTTTCTGGATATCAAAAAATTATGATAAGCATCTTTGCGCACTCAGCTACACCCAGGCATATAAATGTGCTTTCAACCCAGTGAAAAATGAGAATGTATTACCTTTTTCGATCAAGAAAAAATTAACAACTACGGTTGAACGAGAAGATGCATCACAACCCTGCAAACCATTTTTTCAGAGCATTCTGAATTGTAGAGAAATTTTAAAGAATGCGTTAAGATCTCATTCTTTTACGAAATTTCGGAAGAAAATCGGTAAAGCAATGAAAATAATACCACTATGTGAAGAATTTCTCGCAGAATATTTTCAGAATTTTCTTTATTTTTCGTACAGAAATTTCTTTACGAGTTCGTGTCAACCACTTCGTATAATTTTCTTTGAAGATTCGTAAAAAAGTCGTTATAGAAATGAGATATGTACTCCTAAAGATTCCGGGAACTTTGGTTTGCAGGAAATATAAACGAGCGGATGATGTGTAGTTTTAAAGTCACAAACAAAACCAAAAGTTTGAAAACCAACTCAACTACTCACGTTATCTTAACAGGTGTTGTAGCCGAATGGATGCGTGTTCGACTGCCGTTTTGTTGGTAACGGGTTCGAAACCAGTGGCATGGACCTTAGTTTTTATTTATTTATTTATTTTTTATTCTATTTAAAGATTATATTTATAGTTTCGTAAAGCGTTTTGCTACACATTACTTTCATATGACATCGCTGTGGATAAATTCTTGCTTCTTTACGTGCGTAGGTTATAGGGACTATTTATTACTTTTTGCATTCCCAAACATTACCTTTTCCCACTAGGAAATGTTCAATTTCCATCAACGCCACAGGCCGCGATTTTTACGGTTAACAGGTACTATGTATGTATGTGTGTGTTGTCGCCGCTCTGTATGCTTGGGATGCGTATGTACACTTACATATCCCTGCAGGAAATGCATCTAACTATAAGCTAACTTTAAGTTGATTAGGAAGGAGCTAAAAGTCAGTATTATTTATCTGTATGTTTTCTTTGACGAAAGCTAACTATATTTCTATGGCGATAGCCGCGAAATAGTCAAGGGTGGTTACCTCTGTATGTGATGTTAAACTAACTACTTTTGGACATAAAATATCAATAAGAAAAACAAAATATTTTATTTTTATATTTTTTTTTTTTTTTTTATTAACTTTATTTATTTTATTACATTTCATATTTGACTGATAATTTTTTTCTGCAGCGATACGTACAAAAAATGTGAACAGTCAAATATGTACGTAATAAATGTTTGTATGAAAATATTATTTTCAAATACCAACATTTTTAAACGATAATCAAATATAAGGTACTTGTTTTTACAATGCATTATTTCCCTTAGTGTAATTTGAGAGGCACAATGGAAAATTGCGTATTGAGTATTATTTTGACATTCTTGATTAATTGTACAACTGCATAAACTTTTCTGAAGTCTGTATTCAGAAGCGTATATGCATCCATTACAAATGCTATCACGTAAATATGTAACTCCAATTTAGTTTCGGTATCTGTAAGTTTACGCATCGTTGAGGCTAATCTGCCTTACTTTGTACTTGAAATATTCTATTCCCCGAAAATTGTATCCTATAATTTTATTATTAGGCATTAAACTTTGTACGGCTTTTGTGACATTTCCTAAGTCTCTTTGCAATCATGTTTGCTCTAATTTTGTAACATGAGCTTTTATTACATTATTACTAAATTTAACCTTGCGCCTACAGAACTAAATTTAACCTTTTGCCTACGCCTAGTCACGCTCATTGAATGTTGCGTACGTAACACATATTTTCTTGTTGTAACTAAACAAGGCAAAAGTTCATCGATATTCAAGACCATGACGTGTCACATAAATATGAACATAACCTCATGTACTTATGTATGTATAGTACCACATATACATATATATGTATATACAAAGGTCACAGCAGTGCAGAAAGCCACAAACTTTTCTTTGTCTGATAATTTCGCGCACATTTTTATCAAAACTTCCATTAACATTTCATTAGTGAATTTGTAACGTTGCTAACGTTTTGATGAACAAACCTGTAAATTGGATTAACGCTAATAAACGAAATATGTATGTTGTAGCAAAAGTAAGCCAAATGGAGAGTTAATAAAAGTCGGATGCAAGTGACGGAGAATATTGGAAGTAAACATAAATATTTGTAATTAAGTAGAAAATTAAATTTTTTATAATGAAATTATTTATACGATTTTGGAAATTTAAAAAGGACATCATTTTTTGGAACATAAAAATTGGACATATTTTTTTTTTTTGGTAATTTAATATTTTTTAAATCAAACCATACAATGAACAAAAATTTTTTTTATTATTTAAATACTAGAAGTATATTATATTACATTGGAAAAAAAATATGTTAATAGAAAAACTGAAAACTGGACATATTTTTTATTTTTTTTTTTTGCTGGAAATGACAAACAAAACAAATAACTTAAGGACGAGCACACCTAAAAAGTTAAACATTCTAATAATAGAAATATTAACAAAAACCAACAAAACCAACAACCACATGATCAAGTGAATTGCAGCGGAATAGCTGCGCTTGATTGTAGTTGGCTTAGCAAAGTGAAATAGTGGAAAATAAGCAACAAGAATTAACAAGACAAACTTAGCACAGTGCGTAGGTAACTGGCTGAGTCAGTGGTGATCGTCGGTTCGAATCCTACTGAAAGAAGTCTGATGAGGAAATGTGGTGATTTCCGAAATAGCTATCACTTCTACCATTTTTTCAAATTATTGTTGCTTTTCCATAATAAGTTTTCACTGAAAACGACCTCGAGCTCATAAAAATTGTTGAATATAATTGTTATAAAGGCCATAAAAATAACAAAAGCAAATGAAATAATTTTTGGCATTTCACAAACTAGGCTTAATTTTTGATAATAGAAAACTGAACACATGTGTTTTTGTAATTTCAAAACTGTATATAGTATTTTGACAGTTAAGTCAGAAACAAGACATCAATTTATTCGAATTGGAATACTAGAAAATATATTTAATAGTTACCCCACCAGGCCTTGCCGGCTGGGTAAATGTGTTACTACACTTTGCAACGTTACTTTATATATAAGATTAAGTAGAAAGTAAAATTTTTATACTGAAATTAAAGCAATTTAAAACTGGACATCATTTTCAGAAATTGAAAACCTTGGTATAATTCTTTTGGTAATTAAAAAACCTCGACAATACCTTTTTCTCGGTCATTCAAAAACTAACACTAACACAACAAAAACAATGTCCAGTTTTTCAAATGCCGAAAATGTTTAAATACTCGTACCAAAAGTTCATATCGTTACCTAAACGTGAAAAGATGCCAAGTCCATATTTCATTCATTCTGCTTAAAAATTTTTTTTTTTGAAAAAAGTGGACTAAGCACCTTTAGGTATCAATATGCTGTCTTTCCTGTGCGCCTGACACCTATAGCTAAGTTTTAAATAACAATATGTAAACAAAATTCAAAATACACTACTTATAACACTAAATAAGTGCATATATTTTGCTGTTTAACCATACAGCATACATAAAGAGCAACACTAAAGTTTTTGTATTATTCCTGCCGTCACCTATACGAAAATATTTTCTCTATGAATTACGATATGCAACATCAATTTGCATTATTTATGCACATCTAAACAAATAAACCCGCACTGCACATGCTATTGTCAATCGTCATTTAATATGAATGCCAATAGTTTCTTTTAATTGGCATCAAAATTATTTATATATTTTTAATAACTGTTTTTACCATAAAATTATGCATTTTATTGTTTATTATACACAGGTTATACAGGAAGCAGCGGAATTGGCACTCAACAAGCAATTCATACATACATATTTATGAGCTCAGCATAAACTTATCTACACACCTAGGTACATATATGTATATGTATATTTGCACACATGTCCACCTATGCCTGTTATAGATACGTGGCTGTGCAATTGATAGCTGCACAATTTTTTTTTTTTGTTACCGCAAAATGTATCTGCTCTGTGGCCGGCTAATGTCCACTGTGGTCAAATGTTCACAGCATTTTGGTTGACCTCATTTGCTGCAGATGTCATAGACAGCCGCAAGCATTTCGATTTTTGTGTGGTTTAGTTTCAAAAAATATATATGTATATTTTAGATGGCGGCTGCAATTGCCTCTATAAACTGTTCATTTAACTTCTTATATCATTTATAATTTCCACTGTAATTCTTTTTTTTTTTTGTGGTTAAACCATTTAATCTTCGTAATCCACTAATGCCTACCTAATTTCATTTTTTTATGGAATTTAAGGCATCAGTTTGATCATTTCGAGCTGCAAGGGAAGAGAAAGACCTCTTCTACAATGGAAAGACCAAGTGGAGAATAATTTAATTTATCATTCATTTAAAGTCGACCTCAGTCGGCCAAAATGGTTTGTGCCACAGCACCAATCAAAACAAAAACGTAGCCATTTATATATTCATGTAACCATTCACAAAACTCAGAAAATATTTTTTAACAAATCTTACCTCGACTATCTACTAAATATACTAGCCGGTCTCGTATGCGCATTTGGAGAAAGCAGGTGGCAACCATAATAAAAAAATAAAGCCTTATTGCACACTTAATGGCCAAACCCTTTCATTGTATACCTCATTTTTTATAATTGAATGAACTCATTGTCATTAAAAAAAATTTAAGGTAAAACTTTTAAAAAGGTGGCAATTTTCACGCATTATTTGTATGTGTGTATGCAAGGTAGTCATTTTTAAATAGGTGGCAACCCCACGCAAAAAACACAATTTTTTATTCCAACGAACGGTGAAGACCTTATAATTTTTAAAAATGTAGCAACCCTGCTCTAAAGATAATACATTATTGAACATCTAGAGGCTAATGCCCTTTCATTTGCCTTCTCACTTTTTGTTATTATGTGTCAAACGGACCTTATAATTTTTTAGACAGGTGGCAACTCTATAGAAATTCTAAGCACTAAAGAAAATATCACTATCGCTACAGATTATATTAAACAAAATCTCGTCCAAATCCTTTGAATGATTTTCGCGATTAGCGTGATGAAAAAATTTCGGCTTGCTTTACACTATGTAAGATAAAATATAAATTTTTAAATAGGTGGCAACCCTACTAAAAAAATTGAAGTTTTTGTATATGCGAAGGTTATGCCCTTTCATTTGGTGTCTCATTTTGTTATCCATCGAATGGTTAAATCTTTTACTTTTTAGCAGGTGGCAACCTTGCTCAGGAGAATTACATATTACTGAACATCTAGAAGCTAAGAAGTTGATAGTGACGGTGCAGAACTGATGCCTACGCTTATTATGATTGAATATAATACTTTTTTCAACAGGTGGCAACCCTATTCAAAAAATAAAACATTAGTGCTTTTCTAGAGACAAATCCCTTTCATTTGCCTCCTCACTTTTTGTAAACCAAGGAACGATGCGGATCTTATAGTTTTTTAGACAGGTGGCAACCCTATAAAAATCTTGTCCAAATCCGTTTAGTAGTTTTCGAGATTAGCGCGTACAAAGAGACTGGAATTTTCTTTATAGTATGATGTATAGATACATATATTTTTTAGAACAATTTATTTAAAAATTAAAAGAAATTTTTATATAAAATAAAAACTACACAAAGCTTCTTATTCATATCCCTGAAGTGACAAGTTATGTTGTGAGAATAATTTTGGATTCCGTAAAAATACCAATAAGTATTTAAGCTAGATTCATCAACAAGCGTAAAAGGAAATATTCTCATATAAGTATTTTGCATACTCCAATAACCAAAATGATCACTAAATAATCCATCCAAGCGCAGCGCTCTGCTTCCACCAAGGCTGAGTAATTAATGAGAAAACTAACCGCTGAAAAGCAGCGAAATTGCTCAAATTCGCTTTTAATTCCGCTTGGAGCAAACTTCAACGCGAACTGACTTTGCCTACTCGCACAGCTACAGTAGTACTCTTGATGCTTTTGGGCAATTTGTTATGTGCACTTCATTTTTCATACTCAAATTTCCGCAACTTCATTTCACTGCAACGCAGTTTTAGTGGAAGTTTTCACTCAATTTTCATAGTTTTAATTGGAAAACTATGCAGTAAATGTTGGTGTGACGCTTGCATGCTTCATATGACTGAATAATTGCTTCCATTTCAAAATATTAAAATTTTTTCTCTGCTTTTAGGGACTTATTTTATGTATAGAGCACTTAGTTTAAAAATTCACACGCTTTGAAAATTAAGTATATGTATGTATGTGAGCAGTTTATAACCTAACCGGTGTGCTACAAACATATTCAGATACTAGATTATTGCCTGCCTTGGTGGCTTACTTGTACAATAGACAACAGGTTACAAGCCTTACTTCCCGAAGAATGAAATGGATAAGCCTGTATTTATAATGTCTAAAAAAATAGACAGACACCAGCTGTTGTCTATTGTACAAGTAAGCCACCAAGCCAAGCACTAATCTTCACTGATGGCTCCAAAACTGACTCTAGGTCAAGATCTGGGGTCTTTATCGAAGTTAATGGGGTTAAGTTTCACTTTTCTCTTGTGGAGTATGCTTCGGCCTTCCAGGCTGAGGTATTTGCAATCATCATGGCCATGGACTACGTGGCGGAAAATATGTGGAGGGGAAAGAGTTTAAGTGTCTACAGGGAGACCCAAGCTGCACTTTAGGCATTGGCCAGCCCTCTAGCAACTTCCAAATTAGTTCGGCAATGCAAGTCTCGACCAAATTATGTTGGAAAACATAACGTTCTTGCTTTACTCTGGGTGCCAGGTCACTCGGGAGTAGCTGGTAATGATACCATTTAGCCATACTTGGTTCAGACAAGGCATTCCTCGGTCCGCAACCAGATCTAACACTCCCCACTTCGGCAATTGAAGCAACCGTCACAATCTGGGTGAATATTTCGCTCAGCAATGACTGGCAGACATCGAGGGGCTGTAGTTGGGCAAAAGTCATGTTGCCTTCAATTTCAGAAGGTCTATCTAGTTGTTTTCTCTCACTCAGCAGACGAGAATGCAGACAACTTGTTGGACTGCTGTCTGGTCATTTCACGTGGAACAAACGCCCGACTGTGATGGGCAAACATAACAACTCAATTTGCCCATCCTGCCTTGTAGTGGAGGCAGTACGCCCGGGACTACGTGCACAATGCTCTGATCAGGGTTTTAGGTTATAACTATATATACAAACGTATTCATGGTAATGAAATATTCACAAAAACTGGCTTGGAACGGCACGTGCTTGGGCAGGTCAATGAAGGGAAAGATTATTAGTCTTCTCGCTTCTACCAAGGGCTGACTTTAGCATCACTGGCGGAGCGTGTATAAAATTATAAAAATATTGGTGGCCTTGATTAATATGAGAAAGAAAGGGATGTCTCTCAGAGAGCTGGTGTGAAACGACCACTAAGCTTGTGTGATTCGAATCCGATGTGTTGAGCCGAGCCAATGCGATAGGGTCTTTGATAATTGAGCCACCTGTATTCATGCAGATTCATGCCACTTTCAGTAGCCGCTACAGATATTTGCACAGTGGGCCTTTAAATTAAAAAATATATATATTAAAACATAACTCATACAAAAGCTTCCACCCCAAAGCGGCTTCGAAATTGATTATGTCTACATATGTTCACATGTATAGGGCATCTGATATTTAAAACTTGTATCGAAACCATCGTTTTGAACACACATCACACTACGTCGTACTACACATCAGATTTTTTGTTGTCAAGCCAATCTATTTGCACATTTGAGGTGTACCCTCATAAAAGAGGATGCTGCGAGTGCACAACAAGTATTAACTTTCCGCATTAATGGTAAAACTTTTCGACGAATACACCAGCTCGTGAATTATAATGCGCATTAGAAATTATACGCGCCACAAAAGCTAACCGCAACGCCACATGCAACACCCACCTCTTTTTTTTTTGGTTATAACTTTTACAGACCAGCTATCCATACAATTCCCACAAGTGCGCACAAGTGAGTTGCTTACGCACAAAAAAATAAAAAAGGAGTAGCGAAATACAAAGGCTTTCCTGCTGACTAAGCTAAACTAAGTGGAATAACTTTTGCACCACTATGGCCACAACAAAAAACCGCAGCAGCGAATGACAGCAGTCCTTGAGGAGAACTACATACAATACGACACTTGAGTAATGCAAAGCTGAAGCTGTCAGTCAGTGGAGAATGCGCAAATGATTTGTCATATTTTAGTCAAATATTTTCACTGACATTTACCCGTAAGAAATTTTGCTTTGGTATTAAAAGAAATTTGAGCGTTTTGACGCTCAAAAGAAATGTTGTTTGACTGCCTTTGAGTATGGAGCGCTACCCGAAATATTCTACGTGAAAGAGGGAAGATTCTGCTGAATTATGTCAAATAAAATACCTTCGCGGATTTACAACGGATGTCAACCAATATTAGGTAAATTGTTTACAGATTTTGGTGTTGCTTCGTTTTTGCTCTATCATGTCGCCGTTCCATAGTTGGCGTTGCTTTGATTATTTTCCTCTAAATAAGTAATCTCGCCACTATAAAATGTCATAGAATATTAATACATAGAATAGAAATACAAATAAAAATAAAAATAAAACGTAACAGCACACAACAAAAATAGCAAAAAGTGCTATTTCGATTTCCTTTTAAGCAGCTGCACACAAAAAGGTTCCGCCGGAAGCAACAGACAGTTAATCAATAGTCCTGCGCAAATAGCAACCGAATCCTATACAAATAGATGTATGAATGCTTGGTAAATAATATATATATGTGTCACCCTTTCCTATGTAAATTTTGTTATGGAATTGTATTTACTTAAGTATGTACATATCTATAAAAGTGCACACACTAGCACTGAATTCGTAAAACTGCTAGCAACATAAATAGCCAGCTTTATATAGCCAATAGCGATACTCTAACAAAATATTCAGAGCAAACAGTCAAAACTCAAAAATATGCACATTGTGTAACCTGTGATTGATTGACAGGCAATCAGTCATTATTAATGATGCTTCTTAGAGTGTAATTTTTTTTGCAATAAAAAATTGTTTAGATTACTTCCTCACTCTCGAATGTTGACAAAACACATTTTGATTGTGAATCGTGTTTTCAGCGGCTCAATACTTCTAACTATTTAATAATTACATATTTTATGAAAAAGCGCGGAATTCATTCAAAAAATTCTGTAATGGAAATTCAAGAAAAAGGTAAGTGCTGCTATCTAGAACAATAATTACCAATATTTATTAAAAGTTGTATTATTTATACCGGTTCTTAGCACAGTCTATTTTGCCCTTAATTAATTTCTGTTTTATTTTTTTACATACATTTTTAAAGGCCCTGCCACTAAGCGCCACTCTTGATTTTATTAATGAAAGTCACTTTCCTGTAGATTAAAATAATACATATTTTAGCGGCAAGTTTTTGCACGGTTATTTTATACACGCCCGTTACTAGCGGAACCTTCAGCTAAATGTATTTTTTTTTTTTAACAAGCTTTTATTTACTTTCACCTGTGTATTTAATCAAATCTTGAAATCAAAGACCCAGAATAATAATTATTTCATTAGACTACACTTTTGGAAAGAAATTTACGAAACTACGAAAGTAAAGCGGGAACGAAAAGTTCAACAAAAATCTACCAAAATGAGAAAAAATTTACCTTTTTACCAACCCCAAAGTTTTTCTACCAATTTTGGTAAAAATTTACCACAATGGCAACCCTGGCGGTAACATTCATGAAAAAAAATCCGACGAATTGATAAGCTGCTCGCTTTTTTGCAGTTGGTTCATAAGAATAAAATGAAATAAGTCTAGAAGTCTAGAAAAAAGACGTCTGATGAGGAGATGTGGTGATCTTCGAAATAGCTGCTATAACTTCTACCGCTTAGACTTTGTTGCTTTTTCAATTTTTCCTAAATAAACAATCGTGGTACCAAGCTCAATAAAAATATTAAAAATTAAATAAGTAACGTTGCCTCTGTAAAAGACAAAATACGAAACATTATCCAAAAATTTAATCTTGAGTATTTTTCTCATAAAAAACCAAATTTTCCCAGATCTGTGCTTTACAAAATAGGACCAGTTCAGAAGGAGATCAGAACTTCTGCAGAGGGGCGCAATTGCTACTTCGTATGGCACCGCCATTTTAAAAAGACTGTATAAAGCATTGATTTGAGATAGTAGATGAACCACCAGTTTCATCGATTTTCACGCGTCGATCTCGACGCGAGTTCTGAAACAGTTTGACTTGCTGCAGCGTACACACATCTACATTAATCACATCCATAGCTCCATGTACTTTTGTAGTAGATAAGTTAGTGAAGAAGTAGATCTTTTTATGCGTCGATTGCGCGCCAAACAGCTGTTCTTTACTGTCATCGTTTCGTTTATTGATGCTCTGGTTTTTTTTTTGTCGTATAAAGAGACCATCATCAACATCAACATTATTAACCAACTCATTTTCTCTTTTTTCGTCTATTACCTACCACTACTACTACTACTAGCAGCGTAGCCAGAGTACCGCATATGCATGTACCAAAAATAACAGCTTCCGCTCCAATAAACATTTCCGCTTCACGTAGCTTAGCTTTTATAATTTTACAATAAAAGCAAATATAATCAATAGAAACAATGTCGAAGCATGATTCACACAAACGCACCAATAACAAAAAAAAAGTGAGGAGCAACTTTATGTAGAAGGAAGTCAATAAAATTTGCTTCCTCATTTAAGCAACGAAAATAGGTTTCGCCAAAATTTATCACATTGCAGGTGAGTGAGGAAAGAAAGTAGGAGGGAGAAAAGGAGCTTCACTTATTTGTATGTACATATGTATAAATAGGATTGAATTTTACAGATTTTGGTTATCGTTTGTGATAAGTTAGGAAAAGGTTCTAAAAAACTTTGAAAATTTTAAAGATATGATAAATTCAAAAAATTATTTAAAAAAATCAGTGAAATTTAGAATAACCACATGGGTACCAAATGAGAGATAAAATTCCGTAGAATTTAAAAACAACAAAGTTTTGTGGGTTACAAGCACGAATAGGTATTGAAAATGCGCTTTTAATAAATTTTATCTTTTTAAGTTAATAAAGTTTGCAGGACAAAGCTCGACGATGTGGTCGTATGTATATTGGTATTCAAACAATCTTTTTTTTCAAAATAAGTACTGCAAATTTTCAATGATATTTATGGACAAAATTTGTGAAGGACATTTTGTATACCCATTTGTCCTTATGCACCAAAAATGTATTCTGTTATATTTCTACAGAATTTTTTCTCTTATATGATACCCTTTTTTTTGTATTCTACATTGCACTGAATCTTTAAAAAAAAATTTGAAATAGTCATATTTTTTAAATTTCAAAGTCCTTAAAAAAATGCTGCCGTCAGAGAGAAAAACCAACTACCTGGTTCTACTATGATTTGCCCATAGTTTCGCGAATATATTAACTTTTTTGTGTGTAAAATTACTGTCACACAGTGTTATAATACCTGCTAGGCACCGAGGGATCCTGGGAGCAATTCAGCTGAATTATAACTCCAGCAATCTTTTTAACACGCAACAAAGAAAAAAGCATAGGTTGTTTATGGAGTGAAAGAAGAGTATATTGTGGCCTCTAAGAGCTTCTTCTCTGTCCACTTTCCCTAAAAGAAAGATTAGTTGGGGCGGAACTTCTGTAGTGGGGGGAAAGTAAAGCAGTGAACTTCTTCACGGATGGATTGAAATTGGACGACAGGGTTCTGTCGAGAGCTTGCCATTAATTTAATTTTTATTGCACTAAGTTCAGGTTTCGGGACTGCTGTAGTGTATTTCAGGCAGAAGTGGCTGTTATTAAGGAGGCAGTAGATTAACTGCTTAGGAGTGTGACATAAACATTTGTTCTGATAGCCAAGCGACTATCAGGAACTTAAGTTTGCTGGAAGTGCGCTCTACTTTACATAGTTAAGGAATGTCTACTCCCTCTTTCAGTTGCGTCGGAATACTTCTGTGTGGGGCTCATTTGGGTACCTGGTCACAGTGACATTACGGAGAAGTGTGTGGCTGACGAATTGGCTAGGAAAGGTTGATTGCCTGTGGTACACTCCTAGATAGATGGGCCTCAGGCCAGCTCAAAGTTAGCGAAACTAATATTGAAATACTTTCGCTCGCATATCCTTACTACGCCTGAGGAGCTCTGAGCCACTGAGACTACATAAACAAACCTAATAGGCACACAAAAAAGCTTCAGCATCAGATTTATCTCGGTGTAGTGAAGAACATGGTTCAGGCAGTGGCGAACCGTCTTTTCAAAAATAATAAAAGAAAGATACGAAAGCGAGATACTGGCAGGCAGAAATGCGGCCCGCAATTTCTACTAGAATTTACTTAACGCAGCAATCAAGTGGTTTCGAGGCCAGCAATTGGATCCTAAAAATCGCTATCGTTTATTTTGATCGCCAAAAATCTGCAAAAGGTTAGCAGTTGCACCTAACTGCTAGATTTGGCTGATTACACATTGCATCTGTTACTTCTCAATATTGTATACTTTAAGGCCTCACTGCTTTTCATTTAGGAAAATTTAACGTAGCTATTGGAAGAATTCTACTTGAGACTTCTGAACGCTATTGACTGACGAAACAGATGGCGAGCTGGACGAAGAACATCCTTGACAAGTGCATGTATAGCAACGAATCTAACGTAACTTCACTCGACCAAGGTGGGGTGAGAAAATCTAATAATTCCTCAAGCATAAAAGCAAGATAGGAGGGAAGGACGAAACCACTTTCCTCACTAACTAATAATAAACATTGCGCAACAAGTGAGAAAACATACACACAAACGTACGAATAATAATGCTATACATATTCATATTTGTAATATTAAAAACTGCCAGTCTCCGCCAGTAAACGAAAGCCACAGGTTCATTCATTTGACTTCCCTATTTACTGGGTTCGCTTACGCTTCACCGCGCGCATCCACTTTGCCAGACTGGCGAAGCTGTTCAGACCCTTGGACTTTCAAATGGACGCGCTGCTGTCACACTGAAAGTATGTTGCACGACAGCCAGCAGCTGTCGACTGAAGCAACGATTAAGTTCACTTAACTGGGATTATGCAGTGTAGCGTAAAATCATAAAATCAATTCTTTTCTGCATACCAACCCCTCGACAAGCATTTGGGCAGCGGCAATGAGAAGTGAGTGTGAAGCGAAAAAAACCTGGGGCATTGCAAAAGGTTAAGTAAACATGCCAGACATTTTAAGTTTTTAATTTGTACGACTAACGTCGCGTTCAGAATTGGTTGATGCTGATGCTGATGCTGTTGATTTTGCGTATTTTGCCGTGGCAGGCGGGATGCAACTATGGATAAGGGAAAATACTTAAAATCGGAGGAAAAAGTAGGAAAAATTTTGCAGTACAAAAGATTTGCAACTCTGGCGGCTATAGCTTGAAGCTTCATGAATAGCTGTAATTGTATTGCAATTTTAGTTGCAAGAAATTCCAATTTACTAGATGGAAAATAAAAGCAGCAATGAGAAAATTAATGGAAAAAATTACTTAAATGGTTTTAAACTGAAGATGGAATGCTCAAAATGTGGGTAAGAAACTAAGTAACCACTGCATCGCACAAATAGTTGCAAAGAAAGGAAATTATTTCTGCGCAATATCCGCTTTGGCCAAAATGTGCCGCCGTGGCTAAAATGCTGATGATGCTAAGTATGTATGTGGGGCGTTCCATACCAAAACGGACGGGGTTCAGGCTTCATGTGTTTGATATGTTTCAAATTTTTAGGGTTGACGCATAAACATAAATAATAAATAAATATGAAAATTGAGCTTGATTGATACATTTTTAAAAACTTTACAGCACAAAAACAAAAACAAATCGGTTTAATAGTTTTCCAAATATCTCGAAAACGGGACGAGGAACAAATTTGAAAAGTCACACATACACATATGAAAATAAATATTGAAAAATTTTTTTTTCTTGAAAAATTTTTCACATATAAATTTTTTGATAAAAAAAAATAGTTTTTGAAAATATAGCATCTCAAAACAAAAATTTATAAAATCGCAATGGTAGCCCTGAGGCGCAATATTTAAGTGTAGTATTATGGGGTGCACTCTACAATAATTTGAGTTATGCATTTTTTTACACCGAAGTTGAGTAAAATGAGTACATTACAAATTTACAATTTTTTTTAAGTTTTTTTAGAATTTTTTTTAGTATGCAGTTTTGTAGCCCATTGAATTCTAGTATAATATAGTGCAAGTTTTACCGATTGCAAAACTGGCGTTAATTTCTGTTTAATTTTCTTTAAAAAACGGTTTTGCGCATTTTCTTCCATGAGAAAAAAGTGCAAAAAGCCGTCAGCATAAAAAATATTAAAAATTAACGCAATTCGGCAGTAGCTTAAAACTTGCACTTATTAATGGACTGCATACTCAAAAAATTCTAAAAAAAAAATTAAAAATTTTTTAACTTTGTAATGTACTCATTTCACCCAACTTCGGTGTAAAAAAAATTCATAACTCAAATTATTGTAGAGTGCACGTCGAAACACTGCACTTACATATTGCGCAATACTCAGAGCTACCATTGTGATTTTATTTTTTTCAATTTTTTTTTTTAAATGACATATTTTCAAAACTATTTTTTTTTATCAAAAAATTTGTATGTGAAAATTTTTTCAAGAAAAAAAGTTTTTAAAATATTCCTTTTCATAGAGGATTTTGATGTGTGTGTGTGAGATTGTTTTTCAAATTTTTTTCCTCGATTTGTTTTTGTGCTGTTAAGTTTTTAAAAATGTATTAATCAAGCTCAAATTTCATATTTATTTAATATTTATGTTTATGCATCAACCCTAAAAATTTGAAACAAATCAAACACATGAAGTGTGAACCCGTCCATTTTGGTATGGAATGCCCCATGTACAGTTGATGCTACCACCCTGACTGTGGCTGTGGTGGTGTCAGTGGTTTTGTATCCTTTATTTCTATGGTACTACACTCACTTTCCAGCCAACAATCAACAACAACAACACACTTGCTAAATATTCAAACTTAAAGCACTCAAATGAAATGGCAAGTAAATATAAGCAATCAGCTTGAGTTTGCAGTTATTTTTTCTGTTCGTCTTTTTTTGTCGGCTCCGCTGCTTTGTTATTAGTTTTGGTTTACTCGCTGAGTATCCAACCGTTTGGCATTTCGCCGTCGTTGTTGTTCATTCCATTACACTTCAGGAATTTTCATTTTCAATTTAGCTGCTTTGCAAAATTTATGATTTGTGTTTGGCGAAAGAGTAAATGGCTGGCGCTGCAGCGGCCACACCTTAAAGCTCAGTTAGTCTAGACTTAATTTCCGTTACTTAACTTAACTTAATATTTTATTCAACCTGTTATATGAAAAACTGTGTTGGCGGTTAGTTAAAACTTAACTTATCGTAAGCAACTTAAGAACCTGTTAATTTTAGATTCTTAAGTTACGGCCTTACGGAAATTGGGAGCGGTGAGAGAATCAGGCTTGCCATATTTTTTTTTGCATGACTTTTTTTTGATGTGACATTTTAGGTGGCAAACTGCCGAACAGCTGAAAAAGAAAATATATTTCCGCTTTTGGCTTAAGTTGACGTGTTGATTAGTCATTGATGATTTCTTACGGTAAGTTAAATTAAGTTAAGTCTAGACTAACTGAGCTTTTAAGCCAAAATTTCACGTAATACTCTTAGGATGTTCTCTAACACTTCTGCACAAATTCCATGCCATCTACACACGTCATAAATTGACGCTTATAGCTTGCAATAATTTTTTATTTATTTTTTTTTTTCATATTCGCCGTCTTCTATCGAAAACCATTTTTAATTTAATTTCATCGCTTTTAATTATTAAATTTATTTTAGTCCGTGACAAATTTCTTATTTCTCGGTTTCACTACACAAAGCGCATAAATTTTTAACTCGTGTTCATTTTCCCACGCAACACTTTAAAATACGTTTATTATATTTGAAATTTATTGTCACGGCTGCAAATGAAACGAAATCAATAAATTCGAAGGTGGAATTTTGGTTCAATAAAACTTTATGGTTTTTGTGTTCATAAAGAAATGTATACATGCTCATTCAATTGAAATTTATTAAGCTAGTTAAAAGGGATTTTTATTTGAAAACAAAAAGGTCATTTGCTGAATATTTATTTAAAGCAAACATGTGTATATGGAACAATCCATGGTAAATCTCGACCATGGGTTGAAATCGACCATTTTTGGTGTTAATGAATTTTGGTTAGAACTTTTCTTTTATCATAACAATAACGAAGTTTCCGTATGTTGCAATTTTATTTATTTCAAAAACTATTATAGTTAGCAAAACGGTTCTAAATATTTATGGCCATATAAAAGCAATATATAAAAAAAATCGAAAAACAAAAAAAAAATTCTGCAGAATACGGAAATTCAAAAAACCGTTAAAGCAAAAATTTAATTAATCTTTTCTCTCAATTTTTGAATACAATACCTCTAACTGCACTAACACCTAAAATTTTCAAAATGGTGCTTTTTAATGTATGAATTTTTGAAGAATTATTGCTAACTCTATATCAAATACAATTTTAGATTGAATACAAATTGTTGTATTTGCCACCAGTTTTATAAAAGCAATTTATTATGACAATTAACAGAAGGAAAAAATAATTTTCACACAAATTGCTGGTGAAACTGGCAGTGAGAGATTGCACAAAAAAAAAAATAAAATTCAAAGTTCAACAATTCATATCTCTGAAAAAAACACCTTCTTGAAACTTTCGGGATCTTTCAATATCAGTTGAGGGTATATATGAAAAAAAATCTGCCAACAATTTGTATAAATTTTTGCCCTTAAAATTTTTTTATTTCAAAGATATCTAAATTTTTATTTTTCCAATTTTTTTGTTATATATTTTTCCTTGGTAACCATAATAGTTCTTAAGATATTCAAAAAATAATAAATAAAAATAAAATCCCGGAAATTGTCAAATTTAGAATTTTGCATAAAAAAATAAATTTTGTTTTTCCTGCGGCAAAACTTGGTTATAGTTATATGATAAAATAACAATTACCACCAAAAATCCTTCCAAATCGAAAATAGTCGATTCCAACCGTTCATGCATTTTAACATGGATTGACACACAATTTTTTGTAGAGTGCAATAATTATTTCAATAATCAATGCATATATTTAGAGGTTGCCTGTAATATTTAGCTACCAACTTGCCAATATACGATTATATTCTCTTTGTATCTACTATCATCATGAAGGTAAAGGGAGACATATCGTCGTTTAAAGTGCAAATCCACATATCGTCATTCTTCAAAACCGCGTAACTGCCATTTGAACATGCCATGCCACACAGATCTTTGATGACTCGGAATAAATTTAACCGAATTTGGTTGGAAAATTTTAAGGCAGCCACCGCATAGCCCAGACATTGCACCGTCTGACTTCCGTCTGCTTCGGTATCTGCAAAACTCTCTTGATGGTAAAAATTTGGTCGACCTAAGACCCGCTGAAAATCACTTGACCAAACCTTTCGCCGATAAACGAATGTAGTTCTAAGCCGATGAAACTATGAAGCTATCCATAAAATTACAAAATGACATACATTTTTGTTAAAAAAAAGAAAGTTTGCTGAATTTTGTGCTTAAAATTTAGTAGTTATTTCTAGTAACACTTTACGTACGTATGGCATTCATTAAAATTTTCTACGAATAAGTGCATGAATTTACTCTCATTATGCCAGTAAAAATCATTACTAGCATAAACACTGCTAAAATAACCTCGTTGGTGATAAAAATATTTTTCAATTAACTATCTACTTTTTTATATTCTGCCTTATTACAACGCGGTAAGAATGTAACCACATTTAATTTAATAACTACCAACCGCTAGTAGAAACACATTGCTTGGCAACAAAAGGCGAAAAGCAATATAAAATTGTACGACCACAGCAAACTCGTAGAAACTTTCCTGAATTCTCGCAAAATACATATGGAATTTTTTTACATAGTTTTAAGCCGCAAAACTCTACGCTATGTGCCATTCGAGAAGCAAGTAGCCACCAGTGTAATGCACGTAGACGCGCACCTGTTGTGCTGAGTTGCTGGCAGCGAATGGCGAATATTTGTGGATTTATGTGCGCATAAACAGCGAAGCGAACAGCCATTGTGGATGGTTGGGTTTATGTACCCATGAAAGTGTGTGCATAAATTAAAAGGGGATAGAGTTAAAATGGGGTATATATGTAACATGTAAGCAATTCAAGCTATAAGATTTTAAAATGCACAAAAATTAATTGAAAATTAAGCAAATTGGCTAATATAGGAAGGCCGCAAAAGGGTCGATATCGGAACATTGTTTTTTTATGTGTAAACATCTTTGCTCCCTGTAGGGGTAAAATTTGCAGTAACCCAGTTCAGCATTAATTAAAGGAGACAAACTATTTTATTTTTATTTAATTTAAGACATCCTTATGAAAAATACTTTTAGCTAAGTATACCGTGCAGTGCAGCATCATAAAAACTATTCGGGTATGCCACTCGTGAGCATCCGACATATAACTAACCGTGGGAAAAGCAGGAGCTTTCCAGCAGAAGTCTATTCACCTGTTTGATTTAACATTGCGATTTAATTATCGACATGTCAAAGCAAAGCCTCAGAGAATACTGAAGATAGGCATCCAGGCTTTTTATTGCTTCAAATCACTTCCTTTGGATGGATCAAGGTAAAAAAGAAAAAGATAAAATGAAGAGTGAGATATGTTATGTAAGATATGGTATGCTATGTTAGTTTATGTTGTGTTATGTTATATTATGCTATGCTATGTTATGCTCTGTTATGTTATGTCATGTTATACTTACTTATTATGTTACACAATGTTATACTTTGTTATGTTGTGATATGTTATATTATGTTGTTCAACCTATTTCACCTCAACTCACCTGAAATCTCCTCGATTCGCCTCATTTCACCTCACATTAAGTTCTCTCAGTTCACCTCAACTCACCCCAACTCACCTCATTTCATCTTAACGCAAGATGACGGGAGAAATGACGGAAAAGCTGGCCAATATTTCAAAAATCTAAGTGGTCCGATTGTTACAAAACATGGTAATTTTTCAAGAGGAAAGTCCGTTGCGTAGTGGATGAAAAGTATAAGGCACCTTTATTTGTGTCTTCTTCACCAGACCAGTTTGAACTTTTTATTCTTACTAAAGTTTGTGCTCCTTTTCTCATTGGCTCTAAAATTGTGCTTCAGGCAAGTTGTTTTTAAAATAGTGGTTAAAGCACTTAATTATTTATACTAATATTCACTAAAGAAGCATGTGTTCTAAATTTCAAACCTCTAGGTTAATTTTTACTATACTATATGGTCAGCTTTTACGTGATTTCTCCCATTGTGCGTCACTTCAACTCAACTCCCTCGAACTTATGTTATTTCACCTCAACTCATCCCAAATCACCTCAAGTTTTCTTAATTTAGTGGTTGAATTTTAACCGGAAAAGCGGAAATTTTTTTCACTCAAAATTCGTATTTTTACGAACGCTAAAGGAAAAATTAAAACAGGGGCTGAAATTGTTATCGGCATTTTAGTTGATATCGATATATACTTTAAAATCGATAACTATATATTCATCGATATTTCTTAGTATCTATTTGTATTTGTATTATTACTGATATTTTATTTAAAAAATTTGTTGGTAAAAAAATTTGTACGGATATCGAATTAAAATTTCAATTTATTATAGTTTAGCACTGAAACCGACTAATATTTCTTTAAATATGTCAATTTTTATATTATTAATATTTGTTTTTTTATTAATTTTCTTTTATTCTATCCTGTCCTTTTAAAAAATTATATTAAAAAGCTGGGGAAAACCAAGGCATATCTATCAAAGCTCTGCGTTAAACCAAGCTGCAAATCCGCTAGGTATTATAAGTATGTATATGTTCATAAATAATAACACATTCAATTACGCACCCCCCTATTCTCAAGCGTCTCTACAAACGCACGCTGTAGCTCACACAAGTACTTAACCTTCTACTTAAGACTCCGTCACGCATTATGGCTTTCACTTAACTGGTGGATGGACATTACTAAGAAGCCACAATGCTAACGCAATTGAGCAGCCACAAGCAACTAATCACGCTCCCTCACAACCAGTCATACACGCGCACCCACCAAAGTCATTCCATATGTTTGTTTACTTGCAAACAGGTGCAGCGACTTTGCGAACGAATTCACCGCAAGCGAAACTGTTGCTTTTGACAGACTTACTTGCTGCGCTTATGACTCAAAGCGTGCTTGAGCTTTCCGCACAAAACAATTCTCGTTTTTGTTAGTGTGCTTATCATTTATCTCACTGCTTTGTGGTGCTTTCGATACGCACACCCTCTAAGGAAAGTAGCAGGTTTATCGCCGCAAGATGTCCTTTTTTGCTGTTCAGTCGTGCATTTTTTTATAAATGTACATACATATATAAATATAAGCATATAAGTATATATAATTCTTTTACTTTTCCGTTGACTACAAATATTTTCATTACTTTTCCTTGTGTTGGCACTTGCTGTAGCGTGTGGGTGTTTTTTTTTTTTGCTTTCTTCATTTTGGCCTAAGGCTAACTTTTTTGCAACGTCATTTAACGTTATTATTGTAGATTCATTGTGAGCAAACACTTGAACCCCACTCAATTCCACTTCACTTTGTATACTTAGTGGATACTGCTTTGTGGTCGGGAGGAAGATTAATAGAAAAATGATAGGAAAAGAGCGTGGCATAGTGGAAATTTTTAAGCAAAAAACAAAACCGACTTCAATTCTCATATAAAAATTTAAGATTATCGTTAATCTCTACAAATTAGAAGGGGACACCCTGTGAGGCGACACCTTTTCTTTAAAAAAAGAACTAGGGAGCCTGAGAGATTGCAGGTTCGAGTCCGGTTATTGGTAGTTAGAGTAAGGTAAGTCAATTATTTCAATTCAAATATAAATTACAAATCGTAGAACAATTTCATATATGGAATACTCAAAACCATAAAAAATAAATGAGATATTTTTTTAAGTACAATTACAAAATTTACAATAACAAATAGTTAAAAAAAAAATCCTGCTCTGGGACTCGAACCTTGCATCTATCGACTGGCACTTCAGAGCTTTGCTCTTTCGGCCATTGGAACTGTTTGAGCGGCGCAAGCAAAATGACATACTTATTCCCATACTTATTACAGCAAGTTAATTTTTCCTAATAAGAAAGAAAATAATACTCAAATCTAAGGAATAGAGTTTCCTTAAACTGAGTCAAATCGTTTACTCATATTAAGGCAGCCATAACTTTCGAGACATTTCAAGGTAATATTTTATTAGAATAATGTACTTTTTTCCTAGCATCAAGGAATGTTTTCCGAGTGTAAATACGGCTTTTTCATCATTAAGTTGGCTTAAGGGATCCCTTAAGAGGCGAAAACCGTTCACAGTAACGGTATGTACCCCAAGTTCGTTTTTTATTTTCAGCCGACATTTGGTCTTCGCCAAAGCACAACATAATGGTAGATTCAAAGTGAAAAGTTGTAAACGTGTAAAGGTACTTTGAGTAAAGGAAATCCAACAAAACCAAATGAAATCTACGTTTGAAGGCTAGTACGTAAAAAATTGTGTAAATATCAACAAATTTTCTTCATATCATCGAACATATGTATTTATGTATTTCATATGGAAACAAATGACTGACACTGTCAACAAAAAAAAAAACTACTTCAAACTTCAACTTAGTGACATTTAAATTGTGTGGGCTATAAAACTGCATTCTCAAAATCTTTTTAAAAAAATCTAATTAGAAAGCTCGAAATTTACCAGAAGCCATACTGGTTCTGCCATTTTGAATTTTGTAATTCTGACAGTGGATTCGTGAATGCGACCCCAAAAACCCCCTAATACAAAATTTCGAATCATTTCCTTAAAGCTTTGAATTTTGGCCGCAATTTTGGTTTTCGGCCGCACTGTGCGCCAGGGCGTATGAGCGACGACAATGCCTAGCAACAATATCAACATTCAGGATTTGCATAACTTATTTAATGTTACTAAGAAAAAAGATCAACGCTTACTAATTATTTTATTTGTTAAATAGTTGGATTTAGTGATGTAGAATTTGAGTTATTTCATTTTAGTTGCAAACGATCTTAGATCTTACTCCACCATATAGCTCACTTAGAAAACCTTTATGGAGTAAGCTGTAAATTTATACTAAAGTTTATGTACGCAGGTATGAAAAATTTCGTAACTTCTACAGTTTTGGTGTTTCCATTCTCAAATATTTACAGCGTACTCCATAAAGTTTGACAACTATTTAAGTTGAAACAAATAAAAATCAAACATGATGAAGTTAATAAAAAAAAAATTAATAAAAAATAAAAAATATGATTTTTCATTTTAATCTATCTCACACTCTCATGGAAAGCCGAGGTAATTACGCACATTTTGATACCTTAACTGATCATTCCCGACAAATAGTTTATTAACTGCAGACAATTAAAAAAAGATACTTCTCCGTGAGTTCAAAGTTTCGGGATATTTTTTTTTTTGAGATTTTCGAATATCATGATGAAATAAAATAATAGCTGTCTTCTTTTTTTCGATAAAGAGTGTAAAAATATATATTTCACCAAAAAAAAAAATATTGGGGTTTAAATATTGTATGGAATGACCCATAAATGTTTTTATCGTAAATCTGCAAATCGCCTTACTGCTCCAATTTATCATTTTAAATGTTTTCCTGTGATTTGTTGCTAAATAATAATTTTTCATTCAGCTACTATACATACATATCTACATTAATGAATTCTAGCAGACATCATTTAGACAAAGTGGGCGTTACTCGCACATTAGAATAAATTGCTATGTAAGTACGTAAATACAGCACTCATTTAATGTAATGGCAAAGTAAACAATTGATGAATTAATTTTGATCACGAAGGCTTTCAAAACATTTAATGCAGCAATTCAAATGGAATTTACGACAATAAAACTGACAAACTTCAATGGCAATGGAAACAAAATTAATTGCAATTAGACAAGAATGAACTCGAATTAAATCTATATACATACAAGGAGTATACTGCGTAATATGCATACTTATGTACAGTGTACACGTGTGTGTTTGTAACAGTATCAAAAAAAAAACGAAATTCAGCCAGATGACGAATGCACAAGTGACACTACAGCAATAGGTGGGAGAGATGTAAACAGTAGTCGGGTAATATTACTATTAAGTGCTTATATGTATGTGTACATTTTCAGTTTAAATAAAACCATTTTCAAATTCAAAATGATTTTTTTTTCATATTCAATTTAACTTCATTTTAAAATTAAATGAAACTTTTTCAAAAGACACACACAAATACCAGTAAATCTTCCTAAAAACCTTTATCTACTACCTTTCTGCGCCATATACCTTCACGGGCATGATGAGTGCGATGAAAGTGGACTTTACTTCTAAATCGCTTACTCAGTCAAACGTAGCACTTGTTGGCAAGGCTGACTCTCCATTGTATTTCTAGGCTATTATCGGATTTAATACTTCTCCCTACAAATACTACTACTACTACTACTACTACTACTACTACTACTACTACTACTA
>NW_023458556.1:14983501-14983571 GCF_013731165.1 Rhagoletis pomonella | reverse complement strand
ACTACTACTACTACTACTACTACTACTACTACTACTACTACTACTACCACCACTAATCTTCTACTGCTTT
>NW_023458556.1:14956688-14983401 GCF_013731165.1 Rhagoletis pomonella | reverse complement strand
AAAGCAGTAGAAGATTAGTGGTGGTAGTAGTAGTAGTAGTAGTAGTATTAGTAGTAGTAGTAGTAGTAGTAGTAGGAGAAGTATTAAATCCGATAATAGCCTAGAAATACAATGGAGAGTCAGCCTTGCCAACAAGTGCTACGTTTGACTGAGTAAGCGATTTAGAAGTAAAGTCCACTTTCATCGCACTCATCATGCCCGTGAAGGTATATGGCGCAGAAAGGTAGTAGATAAAGGTTTTTCGGAAGATTTACTGGTATTTGTGTGTGTCTTTTGAAAAAGTTTCATTTAATTTTAAAATGAAGTTAAATTGAATATGAAAAAAAAAAATCATTTTGAATTTGAAAATGGTTTAATTTGAACTGAAAATGTACACATACATATAAGCTTTTAATAGTAATATTACACGACTACTATTTACCTCTCTCCCACCCATTGCTGCAGTCTCACTTGAGCATTCGTCATCTGGCTAAATTTCGTATGTTTTTTTTTTGTTTTTGATACTGTTACAAACACACACGTGTACACTGTACATAAGTATGCATATTACGCAGTATAACCCTTGTATGTATATAGATTTAATTCGAGTTCATTCTTGTCTAATTGCAATTAATTTTGTTTCCATTGCCATTGAAGTTTGTCAGTTTTATTGTCGTAAATTCCATTTGAATTGCTGCATTAAATGTTTTGAAAGCCTTCGTGATCCAAATTAATTCATCAATTGTTTACTTTGCCATTACATTAAATGAGTGCTGTATTTACGTACTTACATAGCAATTTATTCTAATGCGCGAGTAACGCCCACTTTGTCTAAATGATGTCTGCTAGAATTCATTAATGTACATATGTATGTATGTATGTATAGTAGCTGAATGAAAAATTATTATTTAGCAACAAATCACAGGAAAACATTTGTGTGTACGTAGGTGTGTCTATAAAAATGATAAATTGGAGCAGTAAGGCGATTTAGATTAAAGTAACTTAGGGCCGTTAACTTATCTATTTTAAAGTCTAGCTAAATCATTAGTTAAACTTAAGTTAATAGACCCTTCATATCGCCAGGGGTGATGCACAAATGATAAATAAAATAATTGTGAATCATACTTAGGTTATAGCTCTTATTCATTGATCAATCAATCAGCTAGCTTACGCTATACTTGGACAAATAGATCCTCTATGGCTATCTTGAATAAGATAAGGGGTTTGATAAAGTTAAAGTGTGCTAAGGCAGGCCAGTGATAAATCTGGTTTTCTACGACGGAGATTGCTGGCTGGCAGAACCATTCCACGAGCATAAGTACCCTCGCATTAGACAGTGATTGTTAATAATTCTGATCTTGGGTACAATAATTCGATCATACTTTATTTGCCTGCCTGACACAATTCGCCGGATTTCGATCATCCCGAATGTTGATATCGATGCTAGACATTGTCGTCGCTCATACGCCCTGGCGCACAGTGCGGCCGACCGATTGTTTCGAAATTTTGTATTAGGGGGTTTTCGGGGTCGCATTCACGTATCCACTGTCAGAATTACAAAATTCAAAATGGCAGATCCAGTATGGCTTCTGGTAAATTTCAAGCTTTCTAGTTAGATTTTTTAAAAAACGATGATGATGAAAAAGCCGTATCTACACTCAGAAAAAACATTGCTTGATGTTAGGAAAAAAGTATATTATTTTAAGAAAATATTACCTTGAAATGTCTCCAAAGACATGGTTGCCTTAATATGAGTAAACGATTTGACTCAGTTTAAGGAAAACACAAATCCTTAGTTTTCAGTATTATTTTCTTTCTTCTCAGGAAAAATTAACTTGCTGTAATAAGTATGGGAATAAGTAATTATGTCATTTTGCTCGCGCCGCTCAAACAGTTCCAATGGCCGGCAGAGCAAAGCTCTGAAGTGCCAGTCGATAGATGTAAGGTTCGAGTCCGAGAGCAGGATTTTTTAAATATGTTTTATTGTAATTTGATTAAAAAAAATGTATCTCATTTATTTTTTTATGCTATTTGAGTATTTAGGATTTTCCATATATGAAATTATTTTACGATTTGTAATTTATATTTGAATTGAAATAATTTACTTTCCTTACTCGAACTACCTTCAACCGGTCTCGAACCTGCGATCACTCAGGCTCCCTAATTCTTTTTTTTTAAAGAAAAGGTGTTACCTCGCAGGTGGTCCCATTCTAATTTGGTTTAAATCCGATAATTACATCATGAAGAGGTTAATGATAATCTTAAATTTTTTTATAAGAATTGAAGCCGGATTTGTTTTTTGCTTAAAAATTACTGTTCTTTTACCATTTCCACTATGTCGCATTCTTTTCCTATCATATTTCTATTAATCTTCCTACCAACCACAAAGCAGTATCCACTAAGTATACAAAGTGAAGTGGAATTGAGTGGGGTTCAAGTGTTTACTCAGAATGAATCTACAATAACAACGTTAAATGACGTTGCAAAAAAGTTAGCCTTAAGCCAAAATGAAGAAAGCAAAAAAAAAAAACACCCACACGCTACAGCAAGTGCCAACACAGGCAAAAGTAATGAAAATATTTGTAGTCAACGGAAAAGTAAAAGAAATTATTATATATTCTTATATACTTATATTTATATATGTATATAAAAAATGCATGACTGAACAGCAAAAAGGACATCTTGCGGCGATAAACCTGCTACTTTCCTAAGAGGGTGTGCGTATCAAAAGCACCACAAAGCAGAAGCAGTGAGATAAATGATAAGCACACTAACAAAAAAGAGAATTGTTTTGTGTGGAAAGCTCCAGCACGCTTTGAGTCACAAGCGCAGCAAGTAAGTCTGTCAAAAGCAACAGTTTCGCTTGCGGTGAATTCGTTCGCAAAGTCGCTGCACCTGTTTGCAAGTAAACAAACATATGGAATGACTTTGGTGGGTGCGCGTGTATGACTGGTTGTGAGGGAGCGTGATTAGTTGCTTGTGGCTGCTCAATTGCGTTAGCATTGTGGCTTCTTAGTAATGTCCATCCACCAGTTAAATGAAAGCCATAATGCGTGACGGAGTCTTAAGTAGAAGGTTAAGTACTTGTGTGAGCTACAGCGTGCGTTTGTAGAGACGCTTGAGAATAGGGGGGTGCGTAATTGAATATGTTATTATTTATGAACATATACATACTTATAATACCTAGCGGATTTGGAGCTTGCTTCAACGCAGAGAAAGGACAGCATAGAAAAAAAGAAAATTAATGAAAAGACAAATATTAATTATATAAAAATTGTCATATTTAAAGAAATATTAGTCGGTTTCAGTGCTAAACTATAATAAATTGAAATTTTAATTCGATATACATACGTGCAAGTTTTTTTATCAACAAATTTTTTAATAAAATAGTAGTAATACAAATAAAACTAGATACTAAGAAATATCGATGAATATATAGTTATCGATTTTAAAGTATATATCGATATCAACTAATATACCGATAACAATTTCAGCTCCTTGTTTTAATTTTTCCTTTAGCGTTCGTAAAAATACGAATTTTGAGTGAAAAAACTTTTCCGCTTTTCCGGTTAAAATTCAACCACTAAATTAAGAAAAGTTGAGGTCATTTAGGATGAGTTGAGGTGAAATAACAAAAGTTCGGGGGAGTTGAGTTGAAGTGACGCATAATGGGAGAAATCATGTAAAAGCTGACCATATAGTATAGTAAAAATTAACCTAGGGGTTTAAAATTTAGAACACATGCTTTTTTAATGAATATTAGTTTGAGGTGTTAATATAAACAAAATCCGCCCACAAATGCGCCAATTTCCATGTAACGGTATTTTTTAAAAACTCAAAGTGTTATATTTGGGAAGCGCTAGCAAAGAAACAAAAGGTGATAGAAGCTTCCACTTAGACTTTTGTCTACTGTCCCTGAAAATACCATCCCTGCATCGTGACCCAAAGGTCACTTATAGTCATTTAGTGAACAACGAATTTGGTTACCTTCTTTTTGAATTCTTGAAGTACGTGAAGCTTTTAAAATTAATTTTTAGACATATTTACTTGTATCAAAAAAATTAAATATACCGCCAGAAACGTTCTCTAATTATCTCGCAAAAACTAATTAAGTGCTTTAACCACTATTTTAAAAACAAATTTCTGAAGCACAATTTTAGAGCCAATGAGAAAAGGAGCACAAACTTTAGTGAGAATAAAAAGCTCAAACTGGTCTGGTGAAGAAGACACAAAAAAGGGGCCTTATACTTTTCATCCACTACGCAATGGACCTTCCTCTTGAAAAATTACCATGTTTTGTAACAGTCCGACTACTTTGAATTTGATTTTTGAAATATTGGCCAGCTTTTCCGTCATTTCTCCCACTGTGTGACGTGAAGTGAATTGCGTTAAGATGAAATGCGGTGAGTTGGGATGAGGTGAGTTGAGGTGAACTGAGAGAAGTTAATGTGAGGTGTGATGAGGGGAATTGAGGAGATTTCAGGTGAGTTGAGGTGAAATAGGTTGAACAACATAATATAACATATCACAACATAACAAAGTATAACATTTATAACATAATAAGGAAGTATAACATAACATAACATAACCGAGCATAACATAGCATAGCATAATATAACATAACACAACATAAAATTACATAGCATAACAGAGCATAGCATAACATAACATACCATATCCAACATAACATATATCACTCTTTCATTTTATCTTTTTCTTTTTTACCTTGATCCATCCAAAGAAAGTGATTTGAAGCAATAGTTATCACTGGATCGCAATGTTAAATCAAACAGGTGACTAGACTTCTGCTGGAAAGCTCCTGATTTCCCCACGGTTAGTTATACATTTATCAGATGCTCACGAGTGGCATGCCCGAATAGATTTTCTGATGATGCACTGCACGGCATACTTAGCTAAAAGTATTGTTCATAAGGATGGAAATGTTCCGAAATCGACCCTTTTGCGGCACTAACGCTTTCCTATATTAGCCAATTTGCTTAATTTTCAATTAATTTTTGTCCATTTTAAAATCTTATAGCTTACATATTATATACCCCATTTTAACTCTATCCCTTTTAATTTATGCACACACTTTCATGGGCACATAAACCCAACCATCCACAATGGCTGTTCGCTTCGCTGTTTATGCGCACATAAATCCACAAATATTCGCCATTCGCTGCCAGGAACTCAGCACAACAGGTGCGCGTCTACGTGCATTACACTGGTGGCGGCTACTTGCTTCTCGAATGGCACATAGCGTAGAGTTTTGCGGCTTAAAACTATGTAAAAAAATTCCATATGTATTTTGCGGGAATTCAGGAAAGTTTCTACGAGTTTGTTGCGGTCGTACAATTTTATATTGCTTTTCGCCTTTTGTTGCCAAGCAATGTGTTTCTACTAGCGGTTGGTAGTTATTAAATTAAATGTGGTTACATTCTTACCGCGTTGTAATAAGGCAGAATATAAAAAAGTAGATAGTTAATTAAAAAATATTTTTATCACCAACGAGGTTATTTTAGCAGTGTTTATGCTAGTGATGATTTTTATTGGTAGAAAATTTTATTCGTAGAAAATTATAATGAATGCCATACGTACGTAAAGTGTTACTAGAAATAACTACTAAATTTTAAGCACAAAATTCAGCAAACTTTCTTTTTTTTTAACAAAAATGTATGTCATTTTGTAACTTTATGGATAGCTTCATAGTTTCATCGGCTTAGAACTAGTTACATTCGTTTATCGGCGAAAGGCTTGCCCAAGTGATTTTAAGCGGGTCTTAGGTCGACCAAATTTTTACCATCAAGAGAGTTTTGCAGACACCGAAGCAGATGGAAGTCAGACGGTGCAATGTCTGGGCTATGCGGTGGCTGCCTTAAAATTTCTCAATCAAATTCGGTTAAATTTATTCCGAGTCATCAAAGATCTGTATGGCATGGCATGTTCAAATGGCAGTCAGGCGGTTTTGAAGAATGACGATATGTGGTTTTGCACTTTAAACGACGATATGTCTCCCTTTACCTTCATAATGATAGTAGATACAAAGAGAATATACTCGTATATTGGAAAATTGGTAGGTAAATATTACAGGCAACCTCTAAATATCTGCGCTGATTATTGAAATAATTATTGCACTCTACAAAAAATTTTGTGCCAATCCATGTTAAAATGCACGAATAGTTGGAATTGACCATTTTCGATTTGGAAGTATTTCTGGTGGTAATTTTCACAGGTTTCTGGTTTCATTTTAAAGGCGAAATTTGGGGTTATAAAGGAAAAATATATAACAAAAAAGTTGGAAAAATAAAAAAATGCAGATATCTTTGAAATAAAAAATTTTTAAAAGCAAAAATTTATACAAATTATTGGCAGAGTTTGTTTTATATATACCCACAACTGATCATGAAAGATCCTGAAAGTTTCAAGAAGGTGTTTTTTTTTTAGAGATATGACCTCTCACTGTCGGTTACACTAGCAATTTAAGTGAAACATTATTTCTTTCCTTCTTTTAGTTTTCATAATAAATTGCTCTTGTGGAACTGACGGGAAATACAAAAATTTTTATTTTATTTAAAATAATATTCCATTAAAAAGCACAATTTTGAAAATTTTAGGATCTTTTAAGTGCAGCTGAGGTATTATATAAAAAAATTGAGAGGAAAAAATTAATTAATTTTTTGCTTTAACGATTTTTTGAATTTACGAATTCTGCAGATAGTTTTTTCGTTTTTCGATTTTTTTTTATATATTTCTTTTATATGGCCACAAATATTTAGAACCGTTTTGTTAACTATAATAGTTTTCGATATAAATAAACCTGCAACATACGGGAACTGTGTTATAGTTGTGATAAAAGAAAAGTTCTGACCAAAATTCGTTAAAATCAAAAATGGTCGATTTCAGCCATTGGTCGATTTACCATGGATTGTTCCATATACACTCAGTCAATAAAGTTTAGGTAAAGCGAATTTTTTACAATTTTTAAAAATAATAATAGATTGGCGCTTACACATATGTTAGTGTTTGGCCGAGCTTCTCAATCAATCTTCAATTTTTAGTGTAAATAAAAAGTGCAATTTTGGATGAAAATTTGCAGAAGTTTTTTTTTGATTTTGCATAAGGGACTCTGATTTTTGAGGTTTTTGTTGTAGAATTAACCATATTTTAACAAAAAATCACCGAAAAATAAAATATTTAGAAAATACTTTCCGGTATTGTCAAAAATTTGCTGTACCTAAACTTTATTGATTGACTGCATGTTTACTTTAAATAAATATTCAGCAAATGACCGACCTTCTTGTTTTCAAACAAAAATCCCTTTTAACCAACTTAATAAATTTCAATTGAATGACCATGTATACATTTATCTATGAACACAAAAACCATAAAGTTTTATTGAACCAAAATTCCACCTTCGAATTTATTGATTTCGTTTCATTTGCAGCCGTGGCAATAAATTTAAAATATAATAAACGTATTTTAAAGTGTTGCGTGGGAAAATGAACACGAGTTAAAAATTTATGCGCTTTGTGTAGTGAAAACGAGAAATAAGAAATTTGTCACGGACTAAAATAAATTTAATAATTAAAAGCGATGCAATTTTATTAAAAATGGGTATCAATAGCAGACGGCGAAAATGAAGCAAAAAAATAAAAATTAAAAAATTATTGCAAGCTATAAGCGTCAATTTATGACGTGAGTAGATGGCATGAAATTTGTGCAGAAGTGTTAGAAAACATCTTAAGAGTATTACGTGAAATTTTGTCTTAAAAGCTCAGTTAGTCTACACTTAATTTAACTTACCGCAAGAAATCATCAATGATTAATCAACACGTCAACTTAAGCCAAAAGCGGAAATAATTTGTTTTTGTATTTTCTTCTATAGCTGTTTGGCAGTCACATAAAAAAAAACTCATGCAAAAAAATATGGCACGTCTTTTTCTCTCACCGCTCTCAATTTCCGTAGGGCCGTAAGTAAAGAATCTAAAATCTACAGGTTCTTAAGTTGCTTACGGTAAGTTAAGTTTTAACTAACCGCCAACACAGTTTCTCATTAAGTTAAGTTAAGTTACGGAAATTAAGTCTAGACTAACTGAGCTTTAAGGTGTGGCCGCGGCTGCCAGCCATTTACTCTTTCGCCAAACACAAATCATAAATTTTGCAAAGCAGCTAAATTGAAAATGAAAATTCCTGAAGTGTAATGGAATGAACAACAACGACGGCGAAATGGCAAACTGCTGGATACTCAGCGAGTAAACCAAAACTAATAACAAAGCAGCGGAGGCGACAAAAAAAGACGAACAGAAAAAATAACTGCAAACTCAAGCTGATTGCTTATATTTACTTGCCATTTCATTTGAGTGTTTTACGTTTGAATATTTAGCAAGTGTGTTGTTGTTGTTGTTGTCGTCGATTGTTGGCTGGAAAGTGAGCGTAGTATCATAGAAATAAAGGATACAAAACCACTGACACCACCACAGCCACGGTCAGGGTGGTAGGCATCAACTGTAAATGGGGCGTTCCATACAAAAACGGACGGGTTCACACTTCATGTGTTTGATTTGTTTAAAATTGCTAGGGTTGATGCATAAACATAAATATTAAATAAATATGAAATTTGAGCTTGATTGATACATTTTTAAAAACTTTACAGTACAAAAACAAATCGAGGAAAAAAATTTGAAAAACAATCTCACACACACACATCAAAATCCTCTATGAAAAGGAATATTTTAAAAACTTTTTTTCTTGAAAAAATTTTCACATACAAATTTTTTGATAAAAAAAATTAGTTTTGAAAATATGTCATCTCAAAAAAAAAATTGAAAAAAATAAAATCACAATGGTAGCTCTAAGTATTGCGCAATATGTAAGTGCAGTGTTTCGACGTGCACTCTACAATAATTTGAGTTATGAATTTTTTTTACACCGAAGTTGGGTGAAATGAGTACATTACAAACTTAAAAAATTTTTAATTTTTTTTTTAGAATTTTTTGAGTATGCAGTCCATTAATAAGTGCAAGTTTTAAGCTACTGCCGAATTGCGTTAATTTTTAATATTTTTTATGCTGACGGCTTTTTGCACTTTTTTCTCATGGAAGAAAATGCGCAAAACCGTTTTTTAAAGAAAATTAAACAGAAATTAACCCCAGTTTTGCAATCGCTAAAACTTGCACTATATTATACTAGAATTCAATGGGCTACAAAACTGCATACTAAAAAAAATTCTAAAAAAACTTAAAAAAAATTGTAAATTTGTAATGTACTCATTTTACTCAACTTCGGTGTAAAAAAATGCATAACTCAAATTATTGTAGAGTGCACCCCATAATACTACACTTAAATATTGCGCCTCAGGGCTACCATTGTGATTTTATAAATTTTTTTTTGAGATGGTATATTTTCAAATCTTTTATTTTTATCAAAAAATTTATATGTGAAAAATTTTTCAAGAAAATTTTTTTTTTCATATTTATTTTTCATATGTGTATGTGTGACTTTTTTCAAATTTTTTCCTCGTCCCATTCTCGAGATATTTGGAAAACTATTAAATCGATTTGTTTTTGTTTTGCCGCTGTAAAGTTTTTAAAAATGTATTAATCAAGCTCAAATTTCATATTTATTTATTATTTATATTTATGCGTCAGCCCTAAAAATTTGAACACATGAAGTGTGAACCCCGTCCGTTTTGCTATGGAACGCCCCACATACATACTTAGCATCATCAGCATTTTAGCCACGGCGGCACATTTTGGCCAAAGCGGATATTGCGCAGAAATAATTTCCTTTCTTTGCAACTATTTGTGTGATGCAGTGGTTACTTAGTTTCTTACCCATATTTTGAGCATTCCATCTTCAGTTTAAAACCATTTAAGTAATTTTTTCTATTCATTTTCTCATTGCTGCTTTTATTTTCCATCTAGTAAATTGGAATTTCTTGCAACTAAAATTGCAATACAATTACAGCTATTCATGCAGCTTCTAGCTATAGCCGCCAGAGTTGCAATTCTTTTGTACTGCAAAATTTTTCCTACTTTTTCCTCCGATTTTAAGTATTTTCCCTTATCCATAGTTGCATCCCTCCTGCCACGGCAAAAGAGGCAAAATCAACAGCTCAGCATCAACCAATTCTGAACGCGACGTTAGTCGTACAAATTGAAAACTTAAATGTCTGGCATGTTTGCTTTACCTTTTGCAATGCCCCAGGTTTTCCAGGCTTCACTCACTTCTCATTGCCGCTGCCCAAATTCTTGTCGAGGGGTTGGTATGCAGAAAAGAATTGATTTTATGATTTCACGCTACACTGCATAATCCCAGTTAAGTGAACTTAATCGTTGCTTCAGTCGACAGCTGCTGGCTGTCGTGCAACATATTTTCAGTGTGACAGCAGCGCGTCCATTTGAAAGTCCAAGGGTCTGAACAGCTGCGCCAGTCTGGCAAAGTGGGTGCGCGCGGTGAAGCGTAAGCGAACCCAGTAAATAGGGAAGTCAAATGAATGAACCTGTGGCTTTCGTTTACTGGCGGAGACTGGCAGATTTTAATATTACAAATATGAATATATATAGCATTAATATTCGCTTGTGTGTATGTTTTCTCACTTGTTGCGCAATGTTTATTATTAGTTAGTGAGGAAGTGATCCTTCCCTCCTATCTTACTTCTATGCTTGAGGGATTATTAGATTTTCCCACCCCACCTTGGTCGAGTGAAGTTACGTAAGATTCGTTGCTATACATGCACTTGTCAAGGATCTTCTTCGTCCAGCACGCCATCAGTTTCGTCAATCAATAGCGTTCAGAAGTCTCAAGTAGAATTCTACCAATAGCTACGCTAAATTTCCCTAAATGAAAAGCAGTGAGGCCTTAAAGTATGCAATATTGAGAAGTAACAAATGCAATGTGTAATCAGCCAAATCTAGCAATTAGGTGCAACTGCTAATCTTTTGCAGATTTTTGGCGATCAAAATAAACGATAGCGATTTTTAGGATCCCACTGCTGGCCTCAAAACCACTTGACTGCTGCCTTCGGTAAATTCTAATAGAATTTGCGAGCCGCATTCCCGCCTGCCAGTATCTCGCTTTGGTATCTTTCTTTTGTTGTTTTTGAAAGACGGTTCGCCACTGCCTGACCCATGTTCTTCACTACACCGAGATAAATCTGATGATGAAGCTTTTTTTTGTTCCTATTAGGTTAGTTTAAGGTGGCAGTTCCACTTAGAAAAATTAAGATATTATCCTTTGTGATACCACATTCAGAACCGTACCCACCTTTCAATCGATAAAAGGTCTTGAACCGATTACGTAAATACGAATTAGGATAGTTTCAGTGGCTCAAAGCACCTCAGGCATAGTAAGGATATGCGAGCGAAAGTATTTCAATATTAGTTTCGCTAACTTTGAGCTGGCCTAAGGCACATCTATCTAGGAGTGCATCACAGGCAATCAACCTTTCCTAGCCAATTCGTTAGAGCGCACTTCCAGCAAACTTACATAAGTTCCTGATAGTCGCTTGGCTATCACAACAAATGCTTATCTCCCTAACATCGTCGCGCTCCTAAGCAGTTAATCTTCTGCCTCCTTAATAACAGCCACTTCTGCCTGAAATACACTACAGCAGTCCCGAAACCTGAACTTAGTGCAATAAAAATTAAATTAATGGCAAGCTCTCGACAGAACCCTGTCGTCCAATTTCAATCCATCCGTGAAGAAGTTCACTGCTTTACTTTCCTCCCACTACAGAAGTTCCGCCCCAATTAATCTTTCTTTTAGGGAAAGTGGACAGAGAAGAAGCTCTTAGAGGCCACAATATACTCTTCTTTCACTCCATAAACAACCTATGCTTTTTTCTTTGTTGCGTGTTAAAAAGATTGCTGGAGTTATAATTCAGCTGAATTGCTCCCAGGATCCCTCGGTGCCTAGCAGGTATTATTACACTGTGCGACAGTAATTTTACACACAAAAAAAATGAATATATTCGCGAAACTATGGGCAAATCATAATAGAACCAGGTAGTTGGTTTTTCTCTCTGACGGCAGCATTTTTTAAAGGACTTTGAAATTTAAAAAATATGACTATTTCAATTTTTTTTTTTAATTCAGTGCAATGTAGAATAAAATTAAGAGTATCATATAAGAGAAAAAATTCTGTAGAACTATAACAGAATACATTTTTTGGTGCATAAGGACGAATGGGTATGGGAAATGTCCTTTACAAATTTTGTCCATAAATATCATTGAAAATTTGCAGTATTTATTTTTGAAAAAAAAAAATTATTGTTTGTATACCAATAAACATACGACCACATCGTCGCGCTTTGTCCTGCAAACTTTATTAACTTAAAAAGATAAAATTTATTAAAAGCGCATTTTCAATACCTATTCGTGCCTGTAACTCAAATTATTGTTTTTAAATTCTACGGAATTTTATCTTTCATTTGGTACCCATGTTGTTATTCTAAATTGCACTGATTTTTTTTAAATAATTTTTTGAATTTATCATATCTTTGAAATTTTCGAAGTCCCTTAGAACCTTTTCCTAACTTATCACAAACGAGAAGTCAAAATCTGTAAAATTCAATCCTTTTTATACATATGTACATACAAATAAGTGAAGCTCCCTTTCTCCCTCCTACTTTCTTTCCTCACTCACCTGCAATGTAATAAATTTTGGCGAAACCTATTTTCGTTGCTTAAATGAGGAAGCAAATTTTATTGACTTCCTTCTACATAAAGTTGCTTCTCACTTTTTTGTTGTTATTGGTGCGTTTGTGTGAATCATGCTTCGACATTGTTTCTATTGATTATGTTTGCTTTTATTGTAAAATTATAAAAGCTAAGCTACGTGAAGCGGAAATGTTTATTGGAGCGGAAGCTGTTATTTTTGGTACATGCATATGCGGTACTCTGGCTGCGCTGCTAGTAGTAGTAGTAGTAGGTAATAGATAAAAAGAGAAAATGAGTTGGTTAATAATGTTAATGTTGACGATGGCCTCTTTAAACGACAAAAAAAACCAGAGCATCAATAAACGAAGCGATGACAGTAAAGAACAGCTGCTTGGCGCGCAATCGACGCATAAAAAGATCTACTTCTTCACTGACTTACCACAAAAGTGCATGCAGTTATGGATGTGATGTAGATGTATGTACGCTGCAGCAAGTCAAACTGTTTCAGAACTCGCGTCGAGATCAACGCGTGAAAATCGATGGAACTGGTGGTTCATCTACTATCTCAAATCAATGCTTTCAAATGTATTTTTAAAATGGCGGTGCCATACGAAATAGCAATTGCGCTCCTCTGCCGAAGTTCTGAGCTCCTTCTGAACTGGTCCTATTTTGTACAGCACAGATCTGGGAAAATTAGTTTTTTTATGAGAAAAATACTCAAGATTAAATTTTTGGATAATGTTTCGTATTTTGTCTTTTACAGAGGCAACGTTACATATTTCATTTTATTCTTATGAACCAACTGCAAAAAAGCGAGCAGCTTATCAATTCGATTTTTTGTTTCATGTATCTTACCGCGAGGGTTGCCATTTTGTTAAATTATTACCAAAATTGGTAGAAAAACTTTGGGTTGGTAAAGAGGTAGATTTTTTCTCATTTTGGTAGATATTTGTTGAACTTTTCGTTCCCGCTTTACTTTCGTAGTTTCGTAAATTTCTTTCCAAAAGTGTAGTCGACTTTATTGCTTTAACTTTCAAATTTTTCTGAAATTGACAGGTATGTAATAACGCACTATAATTGTTCGCCCGAAAAATTAAATCTACGCCATTTTAAAATTTGTTCAAAAAAATTTGTGCAATTTTTAAATAAAAAAAAAACACAAAAGACTGGCGGCAAGAAAATAAAAGAAAAAAGTCATCGTGCATTTTTAGCTGCACATTGTTAGTTATACCCAAATATTATGTGCCTTAAAACTCCATGCTTGCAATTTTTCTGAATATTCAGAGTAAAAATTTGAAAATTTAGACGAAAATTTTTTGAATTTTTCTAAATGTTATATATAGCTTGAATCCTTGATTTGTATGGATTTGGTTAAAGCGCAAACAATTTTTACTTGAAAAACATTATGAATTAAAAAAAAATCACCAAGCGGTTTTTGAGTCACTATATTTTTTCTATAATAACTTCAGTTAAAGTTTATTCAAATGAGGAAGTGTCGTTGTTGCCTTTAGTTTCATCACTTTCGCGTTTGGTTGAAGGAAACTGAGAATATGCCATTAATATGATCTCAAATACCGTATGATTAGTTAAATAAAAAGTTCTTTAAAAACAATTTTAATTCTTATTGACATAACTAAGAAGATAACAAAACTATAGTTTTTATTAAAATATCTAAGAAAAAGTCATTGGTAGATATTTTCCATATTTGGTTTTTTTCAAGTGGATGGTAAGCATTTTTTTCGTAGGTGGCAATCCTGGTTAACGCATAACTTTGGACCACTTGAAGCCATTTCGATACTTGAAGTCGATTGGTGGTGGGTTTGCCTAAAAAATTACTTGTTTTATTTTTATTAAACTTCATAATTTTGTATTCAGTTTTTAGGCGCCACGCAACAATTTTAATCTAATATTTTTGCCTAAAATAAAAACTGCGATATTTAAGTAACTACTGCAGCAAAATTACTAAAAATTTATATAAAGAGTAAACTTTACGAAAAAATGTTGTATTAAATATTATTTTTTTTTTTAAATGGGCCTGGTCAAGCCCACTTATCGTGACATATGTGTCCCCGCCTAACCGATTTCATCCAAACATGGTACACTCATTACTGTTAGCCCCATTCAAAAATACTTTGCAACTTTTTGACATCAGACAATAATCACGCTGACCTTCCATGTATTGGTATTTTCGAAAGATACAATTTCTATGATATTTTACTATATAAAAATGCTAAGTTTCTCAGTTTTGTATTTTGAAAAATGTATGAGCCGAAAATTGGACTTTTATAAAACCTAAGCTATTTTAACTATAAACTAAGAAACAAACTAAACTAAACACAAGAAAATGACTTTGTGATTCGATGGAAACATAGAATTTTTTCTTAAACTAATAAAATTTCTAATCAATACATAGATACTGTTGTTTGCTGAGCTTCGCTTCAGTTATAATAGCTCGATTTCACAAACACTTTTGTTGGAATTTTCTGAAGTTTGCAACAAACATTTTATAGCTGATTGGTCCACATTAGCCCAGCTGCTCTAATCTTCTTCGCTTCGAACGTCCACTGCAATGCGTAAATTGCTTGAGTGATCGACCACCTTGGCTTTTACAATCAGGCTGTTAACTTGTTGATGCAGGCTGCAATTTGGTAGCATGTTCGTCGTTACAAAATTATCACTGTCACTTTATGAAATAGTCCCCTGAACTCAAACACTTCATTCCTTGAAAAGTAACAGATGTATGAATTACTTGTTAGTTAATAAAAAAAAAGTAATTATTATTTTTTTTAAACAAGTTTTTATTAGTTGTCAAAAAAACTAAAAGGTTAAATTTACGGCACAATTCTTTGTGGAGTTATTTCTTTCCATCTAAGTAATACATGTTATCAATATGAACCAAATCGGACCATAAATACGGGTTTTCAAATAGCTCGACACCTGCGCCACCTAGCGGACTAGTTCATCTTTTATATTGCAGTGTCTTCTAAGCCAAGTGTGCAGTTTCAAGTCTCTATCTCATCGGGAAGTTGGTTAAAAATGGATTTCAAGATTTGATTACACAGATGAAAGCAAATAAAGGCTTGTAAAAAATACACTTAGCTAAAGGTTCGACTAGTAGCGGGCGTGTATCAAATAACCGTGCAAAAACATTAAACTAAAATATGTATTATATTAATCTACAGGAAATGGGCTTCCACTAAAAAAAAAGTGAAGAGTGGTGCCGAGTGGCAGGGTCTTTAAAAGTTTATGTAAAAAAAATAAAACAGAAATTAATTAAGAGAAAAATAGACTTGGCTTAGAACCGGTATAAATAATACAAATTTTAATAAATATTGGTAATTATTGTTCTAGATAGCAGCACTTACCTTTGTCTTGAATTTCCATTACGGAATTTTTTGAATGAATCCCGCGTTTTTTTCATAAAATAAATATGAAAGAGAAAATGTGATTTGTCAACATTCGAGAGTGAGGAAGTAATCTAAACAATTTTTTATTGCAAAAAAATTAAACTGTAATGAAGTGCCATTAATAATGACTGATTGCCTGTCAATCCATCACAGGTTAGACAATGTGCATATTTTTGATTTTTGACTGTTTGCTCTGAATAGTTAGAGTACTGCTATTGGTTAAACTGGCTATTTATGTTGCTCGCAGTTTTACGAATTCAATGCTAGTGTGTGCACTTACATATCTACATACATATGTACATACTTAAGTAAATACAATTCCATAACAAAATTTACATAGGAAAGGATGACATTTAAAAAAAATATACAATATATTATTTACCAAGCATTCATACATCTACATATTTGTATAGGATTCGGCTGCTATTTGCGCAGGACTATTGATTAACTGTCTGTTGCTTCCGGCGGAACCTTTTTGTGTGCAGCTGCTTAAAAGGAAATCGAAATAGCACTTTTTGCTATTTTTGTTGTGTGCTGTTGCGTTTTGCTTTTATTTTTATTTTTATTTTTATTTTTATTTTTATTTTTATTTTTTGTTTATGGTCCCTTGTGAATTCTTTTTATCACATAATTAATATTCAATGACATTTTATAGTGGCGAGAACAATTATTTAGCGGAAAATAATCAAAGCAACGCCAACTATGGAACGGCGACATGATAGAGTAAAAACGAAGCAACAGCAAAGTCCGTACACAATTTACTTAATATTGGTTGACATCCGTTTAATATTCGCAAAGGTATTTCATTTGACATAATTCAGCAGAATCTTCCCTCTTTCATGTAGAATATTTCGGGTAGCGCTCCATACTCAAAGGCAGTCAAAAAACATTGTTTCTTCTTTTAATACCAAAGCAAAATTTCTTACGGGTAAATGTCTGCGAAAAAATTTGACTAAAATATGACAAATCATTTGCGCACTCTCCACTGACTGACAGCTTCAGCTTTGCATTACTCAAGTGTCGTATTGTATGTAGTTCTCCTCAAGGACTGCTGTCATTCGCTGCTGCGGTTTTTTGTTGTGGCCATAGTGGTGCAAAAGTTATTCCACTTAGTTTAGCTTAGTCAGCAGGAAAGCCTTTGTATTTTACTATTCCTTTTTTATTTATTTTTGTGCGTAAGCAACTCACTTGTGCGCACTTGTGGGAATTGTATGGATAGCTGGTCTGTAAAAGTTATAACCAAAAAAAAAAAAAAGAGGTGGGTGTTGCATGTGGCGTTGCGGTTAGCTTTTGTGGCGCGTATAATTTCTAATGCGCATTATAATTCACGAGCTGGTGTATTCGTCAAAAGTTTTACCATTAATGCGGAAAGTTAATACTTGTTGTGCACTCGCAGCATCCTCTTTTATGAGGATACACCTCAAATGTGCAAATAGATTGGCTTGGCAACAAAACAACTGATGTGTAGTACGACGTAGTGTAATGTGTGTTCAAAACGATGGTTTCGATACAAGTTTTAAATATCAGATGCCCTATACATGTGAACATATGTAGACATAATCAATTTCGAAGTCGCTTTGGGGTGGAAGCTATAGTATGAGTTATGTTTTAATATATATTTTTTTTAATTTAAAGGCCCGCTGTGCAAATATCTGTAGCGGCTTCTGAGAGTGGCATGAATCTGCATGAATCCGGGTGGCTCAATTATCAAAGACTCTATCGCGTGGGCTCGGCTCAACACCTCGGATTCGAACCACACAAGCTTAGTGGTCGTAGTTTCACGCCAGCTCTGTGAGAGATATCTCTTCATATCTTCAAAGCGTTCATTTATGGCACTAACTGTGGCGTCTGCTTTATTATGATGGTAAAAACTAGTTTTTTCATATTAATCATGGCCTCAAAAATTTTTGTAATTTTATCCACGCTCCGCCAATGCTGCTAAAGTCAGCATGTGCCGTTCCGAGCCAGTTTTGGGGAGTATTTCATTATTACGAATAAGTTTGTATCTATATAGTTGTATCTTAAAACGCTGATCAGAATATTGTGCATGTAGCCCGAGGCGTACTGCCTCTACTATAAGGCAGGATGGGAAAATGGAGTTATCATGTTCGCCTATTCCTGTCAGGTGGTTGTGTGCCACGAGAAGTGACCTGACAGCTGTCCAATAAGTTGCCAGTGAAGATTGCTTACCATTTCATTCTTCGGGAAGTAACATTTACAAAAAAAGTACACCGAATATTTAAATTTTGGGAGCGTAAAAAAAATTGTTCAATCGTAAAAAAATTGTTCAATTATATCACCAGACACCATATCGTCGAATCTGGAAATTTCGTATTCGGAGAATATCTCGTGCGATAGCTCCATAACTGAGCGCGTTGCTTGACATGGGAGTCCGCCTTGCCGAAATCATATTTCACCCAGATTTTCAATTTTGCATAGCGCAGAAAATTGGCGATAACGGCGGAATCGAGAAATTCTTATCAACATGCCATTATAAATCTTGCCAGCGACACTTGAACCCAAGCCCTTATCCTCTTGGTGTTTCCATTCAAAGATGAGGTCTTATTTTATTTCTGGTATCACCAGCGGGTTTCAGATCCTAGTTGTGCGTTGGGACCCGCAACGAAAACCCGTCGATAGGCACTTGTTAAGGAGACTTATTCCGAGGTAATTGGTGAAAGCACAATGAGATCTCAATCTTACGAAACGTGTGCCTCGGACCGAATTCTACCTAACAGATGTTACATAATAAATCAACGGTTTTATATATTTTTATTATGAATTTATTAACCATTAATACATACAACTATTTTTAGCGGTTTTTAAAATCTGAAAATTTCTGTAGCGCATCGGTTAGGTTATAAACCTGCTCACATACATATATATACTTAATTTTCAAAGCGTGTAAATTTTTAAACTAAGTGCTCTATACATAAAATAAGTCACTAAAAGCAGAGAAAAAATTTTAATATTTTGAAATGGAAGCAATTATTCAGTCATATGAAGCATGCAAACGTCACACCAACATTTACTGCATAGTTTTCCAATTAAAACTAGGAAAATTTAGTGAAAACTTTCACTAAAACTGCGTTGCAGTGAAATGAAGTTGCGGAAATTTGAGTATGAAAAATGAAGTGCACATAACAAATTGCCCAAAAGCATCAAGAGTACTACTGTAGCTGTGCGAGTAGGCAAAGTCAGTGCGCGTTGAAATTCGCTCCAAGCTAAATTGAAAGCGAATAGAAGCATTTGAGTAATTTCGCTGCTTTTCAGCAGTTAGTTTTCTCATTAATTACACAGCCTCGGTGGAAGCATAGCGCTGCGCTTGGATGGATTATTTAGTGTTCATTTTGGTTATTGGAGTATGCAAAATACTTACATGAGAATATTTCTTTTTATGCTTGTTGATGAATCTAGCTTACTTATTGGTATTTTTGCGGAATCCAAAATTATTCTCGGATTTGGACAAGATTTGTATAGGGTTGCCACCTGTCTAAAAAACTATAAGATCTGCACCGTTCGTTGGATTACAAAAAATGAGGTGTTAAATGAAAGGGATTGGCCTCTACATAGAAAAGCACTAATGTTTTATTTTTTGAATAGGGTTGCCAACTGTTGAAAAAAGTATTATATTCAATCATAATAAGTGTAGGCATCAGTTCTGCACCGTCACTATCAACTTCTTAGCCTCTAGATGTTCAGTAATATGTAAAATTCCTGAGCAAGGTTGCCACCTGCTAAAAAGTAAAAGATTTAACCGTTCGATGGATAGCAAAATGAGACACCAAATAAAAGGGCATAACCTTCGCATATACAAAAACTTAATTTTTTTTTAGTGGGGTTGCCATCTATTTAAAAATTTATATTTTATCCTTACATAGTTTAAAGCAAAGCCGAAATTTTTTCATCACGCTAATCTCGAAAATCACTCAACGGATTTGGACGAGATTTTGTTTAACCAGTAGCGATAGTGGTATTATCTTTAGTGCTTAGAATTTCTATAGAGTTGCCACCTGTCTAAAAAATTATAAGATCCGTTTGATACATAACAAAAAGTGAGCAGTCAAATGAAAGGGCTTTAGCCTCTAGATGTTCAATAATGTATTATCTTTAGAGCAGGGTTTCTACATTTTTAAAAATTATAAGACCTTCTCCGTTCGTTGGAATAAACAATTTTTTTTTTTGCGTGGGGTTGCCGCCTATTTAAAAATGACTACCTTGCATACACACACACAAATAATGCGTGAAAATTGCCACCTTTTTAAAAGTTTTACCTTAAATTTTTTGTTAATGACAAAATTTCACAGTTCATTCAATTATAACAAAAAAAGTATTCGATGAAAGGGCTTGGCCTTCAGTTCTACAAATAAGGTTATGTTTTTTCGAAGAGGGTTGCCACTTGTACGAAAAATTATAGGATGTTCTCTGGACTAAAAAGTGAGTTGTCACATGAAAATACTTGGCCTACAAATGTAAAATAAGGATTACCTTTTTTTTTAAGATCCACACCGTCGTTGTGTTAAAAATATAGGAAGTCAAATGAAAGGGTTTGGCCATTAAGTGTGCAATAAGGCTCTATTTTTTTACTAGGGTTGCCACCTGCTTTCTCTAAATGCGCATACGAGGCCGGCTAGTATATTTTGTGAATGGTTATATGAATATGTAAGTAGCTACTTTTTTGTTTAGATTGGCGCTGTGGCACAAAAGATTTTGGCCGAGTCCAAAAAAGCACACCAGTCGCTTCTCTACTGTGCCAATTTTAAATTAGTGATAAACTAAATTATTCCCCATCTGGTGTTTTCATCGCAGAAGAGACCTTTCTCTTCCATTGCAGCTCGAAATGATCAAATTGATGCCTTAAATTGCATAAAAAAATTAACTTAGGTAGGCATTAGTGGATTAAGAAGATTAAATGGTTTAACCACAAAAAAAATTGCAATGGAAATTATAAATGATATAAGAAGTTAAATGAATAGTTTATAGAGGCAATTGCAGCTGCGATCTAAAATATATACATATATCTTTTGAAACTAAACATATTTTTGTGTGGATATCGAAATGCTTGCGGCTGTCTATGACATCTGCAGCAAATGAGGTCAACCAAAATGCTGTGAACATTTGACCACAGTGGACATTAGGCGGCCACAGAGCAGATACATTTTGCGGTAAAAAAAAAAAAAAAAAAAATAGTGCAGCTATCAATTGCATAGCCACGTATCTATAACATGCATAGGTGGACATGTGTGCAAATATCCATATACATACATAATGTACCTAGGTATGTAGATAAGTTTATGCTGAGGCCATAAATATGTATCTACATATGTATATGAGCAATTTTCGATAGTTCCAGTGGGGTACAGTTGAAGCAATGAATTGCTTGTTGATCGCCAATTCCGCTGCTTCCTGTATAACCTGTGCATAATAAACAATAAAATGCATAATTTTATGGTAAAATTAGTTAAGTATAGTAAATGTACAAATAATTTTGATGTCAGTTTAAAAAACTATTGGCATTCATATTAAATAGCGGTTGAGAATGACATGTGCGGTGCGGGTTTATTTGTTTAGATGAGCATTAATAATTCAAATTGATGGTGCATATCGTAATTCATAGAGAAAATATTTTCGTGTAGGTGATAGCAAAATATATGCTCATATTTAGTAATATAAGCAGTGTATTTTGTGATTTTTTTTACATATTCGTTTTTTAAATTTAGCTATAGGAGTTAGGCGCACAGGAAAAACAGCATATCGATACCTGAAGGTGCTTAGTCCACTTTTTTAATTTTTTTTTTTTTTTAAGCAGAATTCTATTATCAAAAATTAAGCCCAGTTTGTGAAAAGCCAAAAATTATTTCCAGTTAAAAAAAAAAAAATATGTCCAGTTTTCAGCTTTTCTATTAACCAGGAATTATGTCCAGTTTTTTAAATACAAAAAATTATATCCAGTTCTTAAATTAGCTATCAAAATTTTATGTAAATTTTTAAACTACAAAAAAACATATGTTTGTCTTGTCTTATTTTCTAATCAAAATTATGCCCAGTTTTCAAACACCAAAGAAACATATTTTTTTTTTCAATGTAATAATAACGGGTGATTTTTTTGAGGTTAGGATTTTCATGCATTAGTATTTGACAGATCACGTGGGATTTCAGACATGGTGTCAAAGAGAAAGATGCTCAGTATGCTTTGACATTTCATCATGAATAGACTTACTAACGAGCAACGCTTGCAAATCATTGAATTTTATTACCTAGAAAAGTTGGCAGAAAATCCGCTTTTTTATCGACAAATTTTGTTCAGCGATGAGGCTCATTTCTGGTTGAATGGCTTCGTAAATAAGCAAAATTGCCGCATTTGGAGTGAAGAGCAACCAGAAGCCGTTCAAGAACTGCCCATGCATCCCGAAAAATGCACTGTTTGGTGTGGTTTGTACGCTGGTGGAATCATTGGACCGTATTTTTTCAAAGATGCTGTTGGACGCAACGTTACGGTGAATGGCGATCGCTATCGTTCGATGCTAACAAACTTTTTGTTGCCAAAAATGGAAGAACTGAACTTGGTTGACATGTGGTTTCAACAAGATGGCGCTACATGCCACACAGCTCGCGATTCTATGGCCATTTTGAGGGAAAACTTCGGAGAACAATTCATCTCAAGAAATGGACCGGTAAGTTGGCCACCAAGATCATGCGATTTGACGCCTTTAGACTACTTTTTGTGGGGCTACGTCAAGTCTAAAGTCTACAGAAATAAGCCAGCAACTATTCCAGCTTTGGAAGACAACATTTCCGAAGAAATTCGGGCTATTCCGGCCGAAATGCTCGAAAAAGTTGCCCAAAATTGGACTTTCCGAATGGACCACCTAAGACGCAGCCGCGGTCAACATTTAAATGAAATTATCTTCAAAAAGTAAATGTCATGGACCAATCTAACGTTTCAAATAAAGAACCGATGAGATTTTGCAAATTTTATGCGTTTTTTTTAAAAAAAAAGGTATCAAGCTCTTAAAAAATCACCCGTTATATACTTCTAGTCATATATATATGTAATACTTCTATATTGATAGTAAGCTAACATCTCAATGTGTAAGCATTCCGAAATCAAAGCGAGACAGTCTAGTACTGTTTTTGTCAATGTATTGTGTACTTGAGTGCCGTTTTTGTATATATGTTGTGTACATGTTTATTTACAAACGTATGTGTTCCTTTTCTTTCGTACGTGTTTATTGATATATCTGTACTGTAGTGTTTTTGGACGGTACTAGCTCTTACTGCCAATATAAGAGTATTACATGCTTCTAGTAGAAATAATAAGAAATGTATGTTCATTTTATGAGTTGATGTCAAAAATATTAAATAACCACAAAAAATTATGTCCAATTTTTAAGTTCCAAAAAATGATGTACACTTTTTAATTTTTTAAAATCATATAAATTACCAGAGAATAATATTTTTATTTATTTCATTATAAAAAATTTAATTTTCTACTTAATTACACATATCGTCGTTTAAAGTACAAAACCGCGTAACTGACATTGGCTGCCAAAAATTGCTTTATAAAAAAAAAGAACCATTTTCAAATATGAGTGTTTTTACTCTCTAGAAAATAATTTATGCAACCTCACATACGCGGTTTTGCATTATCTTGATACGCGGTTTTGCATTTTGTTGATACGCGGTTTTGTACTTTAAACGACGATATGTATATACTATGTGTGTATTGAGATATTTATGTTTACTTCCAGTATTATCCGTCACTTGCATCCGACTTTTATTAACTCTCCATTTGGCTTACTTTTGCTACAATTGTAACATACATATTTCGTTTATTTGAGTTGATCCAATTTACAGGTTTGTTCAGAAAAACTTTAGCAACGTTACAAATTCACTAATGAAACGTTAATGGAAGTTTTGATAAAAATGTGCGCGAAATTATCAGACAAAGAAAAGTTTGTGGCTTTCTGCACTGCTGTGATCTTTGTATATAAATATGTGTAGTACTATACATACATACATAAGTACATGAGGTTATGTTCATACCCTGCAGGGAAACCGCGGACTGGTGCATAAAATTTCTAGTTCCGTACAAGATCTTTATCGCCAAAAACGAACCAGTCCGATAGTAAGTAGATCCCCACCAGTTCAAAATGAGCTAAATGTGGGTCTCTTATAAAAACTATTTTAATTCTCTTTTTTCATTAGAAATCTATATCTAAAGTGACGAATTTAGAATTGGTTCGGAACTATAGAATTTTGGACTAGTTCGGAACTATCGAAAAAGGGATGCAGCGGGGGTAATTGACACTTCCTAGGACATCGCCATGTTAAATTCGCCAGTTGTTTGTATGCAAAAGAGATTTATCGCGAACCAGTGCTGGGTCTAAACGTACTACATGCGCACAAGTTTAGAACTAGAGATTTTCCCCACAGGGTATTTATGTGACACGTCATGGTCTTGAATATCGATGAACTTTTGCCTTGTTTAGTTACAACAAGAAAATATGTGTTACGTACGCAACATTCAATGAGCGTGACTAGGCGTAGGCGAAAGGTTAAATTTAGTTCTGTAGCCGCAATGTTAAATTTAGTAATAATCTAATAAAAGCTCATGTTACAAAGTTAGAGAAAACATGATTGCAAAGAGACTTAGGAAATGTCACAAAAGCCGTACAAAGTTTAATGCCTAATAATAAAATTATTGGATACAATTTTAGGGGAATAGAATATTTCAAGTACAAAGTAAGACAGATTAGCCTCAACGATGCGTAAACTTACAGATACCGAAACGAAATTTGATACCAAGTTAGCATTTTTAATGAATGCATATAGGTTTCTGAATACAGAGTTCAGAAAAGTTGATGCAGTTGTACAATTAATCAAAAATGTCAAATTTAATACTCAGTACGCAATTTTCCATTGTGCCTCTCAAATTACACTGAGAGAAATAATGCATAGTAAAATTTAGTACTTTATATTTGATTATCGTATAAAAATTTTCGTATTATAAAATAATATTTTCATACAAAAATGTATTACGTACGTATTTGACTGTTCACATCTGAGTACGTATCCCTGCAGGAAATAATTATCAATTCAATTATAAAATGTAATAAAATAAATAAAATAAATAAATAAAAAAATAAAAAAAATAAAAAAAATAAAAAAACCTGAGTGCTCAAAGATGCTTATCACAATTTGTTGATATCCAGAAAGGGTCAGGGTTCGAAATCCACTGCAGGCAACATGCAAATTAAATATTTTTTTCTCTTTTTTGGTTTTTATCTTGATTTTTCACTTCACGGATGCTTTTTCAGAACGAATGCGGTCATTTTAATATGCGCGTAATTGAATTGAATATTTACCAATATACAGTACTTTCGTACTGCATAATCACAAAGCACAGCACTATTGCTCTAACGATGGCGATTGTCAATAAATTCTTTCTACAGAAACTGTCGTGATGACCATAAGGATGAATTAATTGAGTCGATTTTTCTGTGTCGTTGACCAAAGATGACGTTTCTTCACTAGTTTGGCAGAAATGGCGGAGGTCGGACTCTTTGACTTCCTTAATTTTATATGGATTAGCAAGTTATTCGGCAGGTTTATGACTTCTTTATTACTTCTTTTCTCTTTGTAATGGAAATGTGTTTTCTGGCACCCTGTAGTTTAATTCTGTTCGCCCTAAAGCTGCCGTTGATGTTTAAAATTTAACTGAAACATTTATAAACTCTGGATCAGTAATAACATCCAGAGGCCTTGAAAAGTCAAACTTTTCGTAAAAAAAAAATTAAAAAATCAAAAGGAAAATTAAATTTCAAAAATTAACCTTCATTTGATTTGCTATTTAATTATGTATTTACATACAAAAAAGTTATTTCGCTGCAAATATAAACCCAGTGAACCTTGAGTAATATGCCTAAAAGGCACAAAAAAGTAATTTGCAAAATATTAAAAACATCCAAAGGAAAAATTTCAATTAAAATCAACAGAATGTTTTATATATTCTAATAACCAAGCAATGGCCCGCTAACATTATTTCTGCTCATTTCTTCCAAATATAACAACTTTGCGTTAACATTCATTCATTTTTTGTGTTTGTATGTGAATACTTACATAAGTAAATAAAAAGTGCACTATATGTATGTAGGTATGTATTTTTGTATGCAGAATCTCAACAACGTACTATTTGTTCTGTGTAAATTTTTATTTGAGTCAAGAAATCCTTTTTAACTTTTGTACATTTTAAATTTTTCCCTGATCATTTGCATCCTTACCCTTTCGCTTAGCTGAGCTTCATTTTCGAAGTGAACACAACCCTTCAAAAAATTGCGTTACACCCACTGTTTATTCAGTGCTGACCTTTGAATGACCCTTTCTCGGATATTTTATTACTTAAATGAAAGAATTTCTAACAGACAATTTGTGCTGTCATACCCAAATTATAAATTCATGGTAATAATTATCCAAATTGCTATGCTATAAAAAGGTTAATATGAAAGCGATTAGCGAGTACATTCTATATTTGTACATATGTATGTGTGTATATGTGTATGTATGTAAGTAAATAATAAAATAATGATGAGGTGATGAGTTGGAAATAATATTTTACAAATATTTGTAATTGTTGGGGGTTGGAGGATGGATGACATGTTTTTTTTT
>NW_023458556.1:14947121-14956678 GCF_013731165.1 Rhagoletis pomonella | reverse complement strand
AAAAAAAAATAAAGCGAAAGTTGCAGCGCGAAATAACGATATACGTTCACATTCATTGTATTTTTGTACTTCTTCATAAATTGTTAACCATAATTACGCCCCTATGGTGGCATTATTTTGCTTTCATAAATTTTATTTATTTTCTTGTCGCTATTGTTATTCAGAAATCGCACAGCAGCCACAATATGAGTAAATTTTTTGCATTTTGCACACAATGTGCTCACAAAGGCGCACACAGCTTTCATAATAAATACATGTGTATGCATGTGTGTAGAGGGCGATAACAATCAGTGCTGCTCGAATATAAAGCATTGCAAATTGTTGATGCTTTTTTAAACGAATATTGTTTTTTTTTTATTTACTTACATGCAGTTTTATGCATGAATTGCTTAGCTTCATTAAAGCGTATAAAATTACTGGATGCAATAAGAGTTGAGAAACTTAAATGCGGGCATTAATTAATTAATAAATTTAATTACTATGCAATTGTTTATGAAATATTTAGACAAACGTGCAATGTTAAAAAAAGTAGAAAACTTTTTACATTAAAAATGCATTATCACGTCCCCCCGATAGTGTAAATCATATTTTATTAATACTTTGCGCATTTGAAATATTTTTACAATTTAAATTAAGCATTCTTCCGCTACCAGTTATTGACAATAAAGTAACTTTCATATTTTTTTATACTTCCATGTAAACTCGGATGATTTGCTGATTACTTATACTAAATATATGAGTCTAAGAGTGTAAGTTAGAATATTTTAGTCATGATATTTATGTAAACAATATTTTTACAAAACTATTTAACTGCAGTATGTGCGATAGTCATGTGAAATTAATTTCTTAGTTTTTTTTTTTCTTTATCATAATATAGTATGAAATAAAACTCCGGATTGCCGATAAAATGTAGGGTAAACGATATTGGTTATAGTTTACAGCTTCAAATTACAAAAACTGCTTTTTTTCAATTCACCAAAAAATGGAACACAAATTTCTGTTAACTATATGAAATTTTTAGCCCTTTCAGTGTAAAGTCTACCACAAAATGTCTCGGTCAAAAAGTCCTTTTGGCATAACTGTTGTACCATTTGATTAAATGTAAGCTTAAAATATTTAATTATTGCCAAAAAAATTAAGCCTGTATTATAAATTTACTACGGAATCACTTAAATTTTATTAATATAGTTAATTACTGTTTACTTATATTGATGCATGTATAAGGATTTCTTACTGAGCATTTGTGTTCTGTTTCAGTTGCCATTTAATAAATATTTGAATTTCGAAACTAAAATATAAATGCGACATTTACTTCTATTTTCAGTACGATTTACTACTTTGCACATTTCCAATTTTCGTTAGTAGAAATGCATTTACTGCGCTTCTTTATAACTTTTTAATGCGTAGGTTCAAATATATGTTAGTATGTACATGCCATCTAAATAGAGAAGCCTGCTTTGTCGTAGCCCATATTAGCTGCCATGTCTTAATTTCAATTCATATATAAGTATGTATTTGTCAACATCTTTAAAACATAACCTGCTAAGGCTTACTCAGACGCATAAGTAACTATACGAATCGGTATCATTTGCAGAGTGAGTGATGAAATCAGCTGTGCACATCCTGTATCCTGACGGTGTAAGATATTGCAATGTCGTTTGCTGAATATTTGATGCTGCAGGAAGCGGTAGTGATAGCACTTGATTTAGTGCTATGCTAAGAATATATATGTATGAATGTATGCATGTATGTATGTATGTATATGAACCCATGCTTAGTATGTAAATGCCCACAAAATGAGGAATTTCGTTTTACCGCTTGTTGGGGATAATTTAATTTATGTTGCGTAAAATGAAATTAGGTTTTTTTTTTGGAAAACCGGCAATGCAGCTTATTTGTGTAGATATGTCTATATGCACTATAGTAAAAACATTCTTAGTTGGTGGTAGGAAAACATAAAAAGTTAAATACATCCTAATGCATAGAATTATAAAAAATTTTGTGCAATTGAAACGTGCTATAAGATAATAGCATTTGATATACATATGAATTTTGGGAAAACTGAAAACATAGATATTTATTAATTAAATGTTGCTAAAACACGTTTAATGATAGTGTTTTTAATTATAAAATTTTTTGTTTTGCCCGGCTGTACTTCCTTAAATCTGCCAATTATATTGGATTGAGCATAAAATAAACAAACTTTTCCGATAGTATTATTTATTACGGGTTTTGTTATCTTAAAAAATCGCAATTCCGTTTCTTATCAAACCTAAAATACCTGCTTGTATTAGGTTTTTCTTAAACTTCTGAATCAGAAATACTAAGCTCCTTCCCAAAGCGGGCACGGTTTTACATACGAGTCTGAAGCCGCTCAGGCCTATCAGCTGCTCATCTTTGATATTTGAGGATATTTTTGTATTTTTTTTCGGGGGTTTTCGGTATTTGTTGGTATATTTTCAGCATATATTTGTATCTTTTCAGGGACTTTCGATATTTTTTGGGCGATGCCTGCGGAAGTTTTTCTCGAATTTTTGGGACTTTTTGCAATATTGGCCTTATGTATGTCATATTCTTTTTTTCTTATTAACATTATTTCACTCTTCGCATTAGTGTTGATGTTATCAATTTTAATTTTTATTTGTATTTGTAGGCATCTAACATGATATGCAAATTTTATTCCCATACCGAAAGCTTTTCCCACCTCGCATTCATATTTCAAACATATTCACTAAAATATTTCCCTATGTTATGAATTACATTATTTTCTCTGTTATTTGCTCTCATCCATTAGAATTATCTTGTCTCTGCTCGCAATTCATAATAATGAGTAATATTCGCAGTATCCGATCATCATTACTCGAAAGCGAATGCTGGCACTTGCCCATTGTGAGAGCGAATTAAGCTTAAGCACTTTGTTGGGAAATTACTCTAACCTAAGCAGGCCATGTTTCTTCTTCTTCGTATTTTTCTTTATTTAGTCAGCATAATGCCATTTTACTGCTGGCGTTTTTTGTCCGCCTATATCCAAAGTTAGGTATGTGTAATTTGTCTTGTCATTCTGCCACTGACAATAATTTACTTACAAATATAGCTTGTGGATATTGGTTTTCTGAAGTTGCTAATTAGTGAACATTATCACTTGAGTCGCTACGCAATTTCATAGCACTGTTTATTGTCATTTATGCGTTTTGACAAATGAGTGTTACTCATACGCCCTGGTGACCTCAACTTGGCCTTGCCTTATTTCACTTTAACTTCTTTCTTATATTGGTTCTCACAAAGTTTGCGATTTTCTATGAAAGATTAATGGCTTTTAACCTTTATGCTGCGTCTGTTGGTTGTATTGTAGCCATATATATATATATATATGTAGATGCGGGTACGTGTAACATATTAACGTAGCAATTTGCCGCTGGTCTTTTCTCTTTTACTTTGATATATTGCGTGCCAATGCTCATGCATGATGATAGAGGACTACAAATGAAATCTAATTTTCTTTACTGAAATTAAATTTATTTGAAACGTGAAAAAATACTCTATTACATAAAAAAATTAATTGCCGTTAAAATCATTTTTTCCTTAATCTTGATATTTTTTGTTGCGGAAATCCTTATAGATTTAATAATTTCATTGACTTTTTAACCTTATCGTACATTACACTAGGTGCTGCTATTTATTTGAAAGCCAAAACATATCGATTGTATAGAATATTTGATAAGAAGACTATTTTATTTTCTCGCGTGGTTGAACCCACTGGTTAAAAGGCCATGGTTAAGCACATAGAAAATATATAAAAACACCGACCTAATTGGACTGAGATTCAGACAGCTCTAACTTTTTTGCCAACGATTAAAGGAATTAAGTCCATTGGAGCTTAAGATAACCCAGCTACGAAGCCGACATGGAAAACTGGCCTCGAGTTTAAGGTAAATCGAGCATTGAAAGCTTTCGGACAGCGTCAGAGAGCCTTACGTGGAACTGGGAGTTGAGAATGGCAATGGTATTTTTGATATACCTACATACCCAGCTTTAGATAGACCGATTGTCACGTATTCTGCTGAGCTGTGGTGGCTCAGAACTGTTGTCAAAATTACGGCTTGTACGTTAAACGGGCGACATAAGAGTATATGAATGCTTTATTGGATCTGCTACCGCTGGATTCAGCAAATAAAAAGGAGGCACTGAAAAGGATGTGTCTTTAGACTACGTATACCGATCGGAGTTCTGGTCAGGGGGGATTTCCAGTCGATCTCATAGGCTCTAAAAGCTAAACAATATCTTGATATTGGCGGAGGTCTTAATTCGCCATTGTCGATAAGGATTAGCAGGACTTAGTCTGCTGTGGATACATGTCTCCTAGACCTGCAACCTAACGTGGAATTCCGATTTATCCACGCCCCTTTCAACACAGCGGCTACGGGATGGCCCGAACTTTTCTGAGGTGACAATTAAATATTTTTGAAAATAAACCAGCCACTTTTTTTGTATTTCCTGAATAATAAAGATAAAATATAACCAAAATCCACATTGCCCCTCAGTACATACGCATCTACAGAAATGTTTACTAAAATGTTTACGCATGTGTACGGAGAAACGCATGCTTGCAAAAGTGAAATGCTCTGAAGCACGTTATCCCTGGCAGCTGAAATTTATCAAAAAGATTCAGTAGACGCCATTCCAAGGAAAATAAAAATCTCCATGAAATAGCAGCCAAAAATGGGGTGTCTGGGCTTGCGTTGCACAGGCAGCAGTCGCCACATATGTATATGCACAATAAGTCTAACTGCGGGTGCTGTCTCCCTGCTGAAGTTCAAAAACTTGCATGCAAGAAAAATAATCGGCTGTCTGCACTTACATACGTATGTGCAGAAGAGTTTTGGATAACGAAAGAGTTGGCGCACAGAAGAAAAAAGTGATAGGAAACATATAAAATAATCGGCTGTCTGCACTTACATACGTATGTGCAGAAGAGTTTTGGATAACGAAAGAGTTGGCGCACAGAAGAAAAAAGTGATAGGAAACATATGTAAGTCAAAAGTGACAAGTTGCAACACAATCTGTGTGACGTCGAAATTGTTTATTTTAGATGTTGAAGCAACAAGCAGTTATTGTGCTAATTTGATTTTGAGTTTTAATGGAGGTGTTGCTTTGATGAGTGCTTGAAGGATATAGGAAAATGCCTTAGGTTTATACTTAATTGTATGTTTGTTTATTAAAAATGTGTCTCGAAATTTTGCTGCCTCTTCTGCAGAGTGTCAAATTATTTTCTTTTTTACTTATCTGCATATAGTGCCGGATTTAAAGGTAAGGTCACTATATATAGAAAAATTTTGACGATTTTGTTTTAAATTAAGTTTCATGAATTTTTTGCAGAAACATAGTTTATTCTTTGATAAAACCTCCATAAATGCAAATTTTAAACTTTGTGCAATATTTAGAGAAAAAAATTCAAAGGGTTTGAAAAAATTTCATGCCCTTTTGATTTTTTAAGTTTAAACACTGCAAAATAATTTTTCGTTGTGTGTTTGATTATAAATAAGATAAATAATAAGTAGTTTTTTAGAAACATTTCGAAAATATGGATTTGTAGGCCATTCAATTTTAGTGCAATAAAGTGCAAGTTTGATTTTTGGTAATTTTTTTCGCACGAAGTATGTACGTGGTATGTATGTAGGGTGGTCGAAAAATTCATGTGAAAAAGTAAAATCCGAATTTTAGTGCTCTCTTTCCTTTGGATTGTTCGATACCGAAAAATATACTCCTTTTTTATTTATTTTGAATCCTATCGAAAAATATTGATTTTTAAAAATTTCACACTACTTCTACGAAAAATAGTTTTTTCTATATAAAATATATTGAAAGCTTTGAGCGCTTTGAGCGACTTCTCAAAATTTTTTATTAAAAAAGGAAAACGTAGACATATTTCTTTCTGTATAGAACCATACTGGGGGTGACAGCATTAAAATTTCGACCTTTCTTGTTTTTGGACCGCCCTAATGTACATGTGTATGTATGTGCGAACATTTTGTGAATGTAGAAAAATGCGAAAGTGCCCGTAGAAAAATTCCAAAAATCAACGGTAAGCCCTAACAGCTTCTACCCAGAGTTGGGCATTATTCGAATAAATTGTTATTTAGATAATTATTCGAATAAAATTTTATCCGTAATATAATTATTCGCAGATAACTTATTCACGAATAAATTATTCGTGAATGAATTGCTTGCGAATAATTTATTCGTTATTTTAAATAATGAATAAAAACTCATTTTTAAAACATTGAGCCACCTTTTACTTTTATTTCTATTGTCAAGGATTGTGAGTTAGCTGAATTCTGTTTACTATTTTATCAAGAATACTAGCCCATTCCCTTTGGTTTCGCGGCACCTGATAAGATTTTTCGCGTTGGCCAATGCAAGAATAGAGTTGAAAACCAAATATGGGTAAGGTAAAAATTCTTAATTTAGGTTGAACAACTAAAGAGCAGAACCCTCCTCACACATATTTCTGCCAAAAAAAATGTGCTCTGATGCTATATGCAAGGAAAAATTCCTTTCAATGTCGTGAGCTTTACCGATGGTCTTATTTCCACTTGTGAGATCTTTTCTAAGCGTGCGTAATCTTCTGCTATGATCTTGCAACTACAACATTGGTCCGATGCGTCAACCTCTAGTCTTATGTCATGTAGGCCAACAAAAGTCCATATAAGGGAGCTGAAGAGCACAGATGTGCGTTTTCTATTATAGGAGCGTCAAACATCCTCGATGTAAAATTTGGCCATTGATATACCAACAGTGGTCTTTCTTGGAAGGATGTGGTCGAAACTTTCCTTGCTGATTCACCACTTTTAAAATATCCAAGAGCTGGTGTCCTTGAGCCTTACTGCTGCAGCAATGGCTGCCCGAGCAATTTCATCAAGCGGAGGTAGATGCAAGGTCGCATTTAGGGTGTATGACGACGTGAGACATCGTTAATTCGTATAATTTAAACATAAAAAACAAAGTAGTCCAGACATATGGGGTTTCTAATTATTTCGACTGCAGCAGCATTATGAATTGCAACCTGATTGTACAATAAATAGGGATTTTCTAAATAACTCAACTGCAGCGCCACCTAGCGGGTCCATTTTTCGCATAAGTATTTTTCATCATGAAGGAAGAACACATTTTGAAGTTGAACGAAATTAGTTTATAAATACGGCTTTTATAAATAACTCGGCTCCATCGCCACCAAGGAGTTTTCTAGTAGCCTTTAATAGGACTTTATGCGCATGGAATAACCTCCGAAAATTTTGAGTTGAGTTAAATTGCAACAACGAGAACGGTTTTCATTTTATACATAAATATATGTACATATCTATATACATAAATTACTTGTTTTATTGTTATTTTATTCGTTATTCGAATAATTAATGAAGATAATAATTATTCGAATAACGAATAAAATAATTTATCCGTCATTCGAATAATTTTTTTTTGAATAAACAAAATTATTTATTATTTACGAATAACAAGAAAAACAATTTATTCATTTCTTATTCGTCATTCGAATAAATTTTGCCCAACTCTGCTTCTACCTCGAATTTTCTTTTACCAAACTTGAATTGGCTACAAAACTGCATTCTCACAGCTTTTCTAAGAAATCTTATTAAGGAGCTTGACATTTTTTAAGAAAGTTTGTTGATTTTTCTATAAATTTGGATTTATACGGTTATTAGTAATGTTTTTGTACAAGATAATTAAAATTAATTTGAAAAAATAAAAAAATAAATGGTCAAAACTCGTCGAAATAGTGTAACCTTATTATCATGTCGGGCACTATATATAAAAAATTGTCTTAAACCTTCCCCTTTAGCCTGCTGTCAAACGAAATTTTAACATTGGCTGACCCTGATCCCTGACCTTCAATCCCTTTTGTGTACTAATTCAATTTCAAAGCAACTTTTCTGTATATTCGCGCTTGAAACACGACACACTCACAGCAAACAGCACGCAACAAAGCTACTAGGTATGCTACATGTACACATTATTTTTCTTCTATTTATTTAAGATTTTCCAAATTTTCACTTTCTGCACAAAATTGGCTAAAAATCAATTTATGTTTTTTACTTAATTGAGTTAAAAGCAGTTTGTGACAGCGGTTACAAGACAAGGCAAAAGTTCGAGAAGTTAAAAGAAGAAAAAAAAAAATATATCAATAAAACGAAAAACGAAATCAAAATAAATCGCTGCTAATTCTTCTTTCAAGTTATTATAACCAACATACATACATAGCAGACAATTGAATTTGAAACTTTCTTAAAGTTATTGTGTTCAAATTTCTTGTCACAATTGGCTCTCACAATAGGTTAACTGAAGTGCGAAAATTTTTACATATAGATTTATATTCACAACATCTATTGTACATTGACTACTTTTAACTTTTATAGCACAGCAGAAAAATAGGAATAAAGGAATCATTTCAAATAAAGATTTATCAACAGTCGCATGTCTCATTTTCTTGCCAATGCATTGATGTTACTCATACGCCTCGTTGCACAAGTAGCTGTTGTTGATTTTGTAATTTTCTCAATGACCTCACTCAGCATGTGCATGTGGGCTTGTAGCTGACACTAAATGCCTTAAAATATTGTGATAGTATTTTATTTTATTTTTTTTTGTTAACTAGGCGAAAAACTGTTAGCGCCTTATTGGCAGCGAAAGCGATTGTGAGGCGAAAGATTGCTGAGTTGAATAAAGATATGACTTTTCAGCATACGAAAAATACTGTCATATGGGTTGTACTTAGTTGTATAAATTTAACTGCGTTTGTAAAGACTGTCAACCAAATTATGTGAAAATTGTCTTTAATATGTATACTATTCTTTTTGAAGTGAAAGTACTTAGGCTGATAAGACACAACGCCGTGAACGTACCCTGCCACACCAACGGGAAACACGCATAAATAAGATCACGCCGCAGATAAACATACATACAGTGAAGAGCAGAAATGTGCTCGCGGTAATTTTTGTTAAATATTTGGAAGGTTTTTAAAGAGAATTTTTTTTGTTAGTTTTTCATAAAACCATAGTTCATGCGTTAATCAAAACCATATAAATTAAACTTTCAAACTTTACTCAGAGCTTAAAAAAATTTAATAAATTTTATTTACAATTTTAACTTTTTAATCTGATTTTTAGATTTTTTAGTGTATGCCGTTTGGGACCCCATTTTAGTTTGATGAAGCGCACTAAGTTTATTTTAGTCATGATTAAATTTTTTTTTTCTATTTTGCTGACGGCTTTTCACATTCTTTTCCTTACAAGCATGAATTTGTTATGGGAGAAAACGCGCAAGACCGTTTGCAAAGAAAAGTACAAAAAAAAAAAAATTCTACGCCAATTTTTATAAATTGCACTTTTTATATGAAAAACCCCGAAAAATATTTTTTTAATTTGTCTAAGCTCTGTATAAAGTTTAATTTATATGGTTTTGGTTAAAGCATGAACCATATTATTATGAAGAAAATTAATAACACTGGTCTACAAATTTCAACTTTTTTTCTGCGAATAAGACGG
>NW_023458556.1:14945104-14947111 GCF_013731165.1 Rhagoletis pomonella | reverse complement strand
TGACGTGATGGGAAGTTTTGGACCCCAGATTCGTGTTCAGCACGAAAGATCCGTTCGGAAACACCAGGTCCCGTCTTATTCGCAAAACCCTTGTAGACCAGTGTAATTGATAGGTTCGGTATATATCCGCCATTTGAATTTTTTAAATCTGATTTCAGATTCGTAATCAGAGACCTTAAGAACCCTTGATCGCTATGTTTGGCACGCTCCCTGTCGAGATCTAAACGCCCTACAAAAAAAAAATGTTCGTACAAAAGTTGTGCAAAGTAAGCTTGCAAATCGCAAAAAACTAAAAAAAAACCTAAACTCCAAGACAGCATATGAAATGTAGGGGCAAGACTGTGAATTCATGGTATACATGTCAAATAGTAGTAAATTGCATCAAAAATCGCTACTGGGATTTACCCCCATGCAAGATAATTAAAAAAAAAGTTGGAAACAATTTCATCAACAGTACCATTCTCAAAAATTTTAAGTGCTGATGAGTATGTTATAAAAGCCAGCGAAGAGATAAGTGTTAATAAGTGGCGCTGAGTTAATTTTAACAAGTAGACCTTCTTCGTTCTTGTAAGCTATGCAGTTAGTCGCCTGCTCTGACATCCAGTATCAACTTATAATTTTGTGTATGTAGGTGTCACGCTCGGAGTTTCATGCGCGTGTTCATAAGTCCCTCGCGTTTGTTGTGAAATTTCAAGGAATTACTACCATCGACACACAAACAAACAGATGTACTTCCTTAGGTAAATGCTTCTCCTGCGCTTAAAGCTTTAAAAGTTTGCAGTACATCTGCTTTTATTGCGCTTTAATGTCGAGTTTTAATTTTCTGCTTTCACTTAACGGAAGCGCAACAACGTGGCTGTGGTTGCTAAGGACAACGATATTGTGTATTCACGCGGTTTTAATTTAAGAAATTCCAAGAATTATTCCAGCTTAGTGGAGTGTGAATAACGATGAAATTGCTAATGGTTAACGCCTTGTTTCGTTAAATAAACGAGATATCAAAAACTGGATAAGGGGGAATCGCAAACAAAGATTGGTTGAATAAATAGTGGTGCCAAAACAGGATAACTTAATTTAAAATGTTTTAATTTTTTCATCAACGTAAACATACGTAAATACCTAGGTACAGGGACCGTAACAGTTACCACTTTTATTAAAAAATCGCTCTATAAAAATTATTTTTTGACTTTAATTTAATTACTCCTTAAATAACCGTTATTTGTGACTTGTATTTCATAAATCCAAAATAACAATTATTTTTGATTTTTATTTAAATAATTTACAAATAACAGTTATTTTTGATTTTTAAATTTTGTATTAGATAACAGTTATCGAAGAATTTTATTTATAAAAGTCACAAATAAAAATCAGTCATTGATCTTTCTTTTTTAAATCATACTTATAAAGGTTATTTGTAGAAGTCGTAGTAAGCTTTTGTTTCCCAACACCTTCTTAGCTGCGAAAAATGTTAATGACTTTTATACGAATGACTTGAAAAATAAAAGTCAGTGACTGATTTATATTGATGGCTTTTAAAAGTAAAAGTCACTGTTTGATTTTTACTAATGACTTTTATAAATGAAACTCTTCAATAACTATTATCTAAGACATATAATATAAAAAGCAAAAATAATAGTTTTTTTTAACTTATTTTCAAATTTGAGTATCAGTGAAGAAAGAAATCGATTGGTATTACTTAGTTTTAGAACATTTCCTTCGTAGTGAATTTTTCCATGACAGTTTTCATCAATAACTGTTATGTTCGGTCCCTGCCTAGGTTTCTATCGAAGGTAACATTTGATAATAATCAGATTACTACTTTGGTTGTTTAACTACTGATTATAATTTACAGTTTTTAATATTGTTTTGTGACGCATGCAAAGCCGTTCTGAACTTTCAAATAGATATGCCGTTTTTAAATCAATTAGATCGAAGATCGATTAATCGAGCCCTTCCGATTAGATTTTTTGTAGATTTTTTAGTTCCGATTTGACACGCGAATCGATC
>NW_023458556.1:14912730-14945004 GCF_013731165.1 Rhagoletis pomonella | reverse complement strand
TACTACTACTACTACTACTACTACCACCACTAATCTTCTACTGCTTTTACTTTATCGAAATTATTACTGTTTAGAGTGTGACACGTGCATTGTTTATAACTGTGTGTTGGTGTTGGACAATTAAAAATAGCAAACTTCCAGTTAATTAAATGCCATAAATGAAAAATGTATACACACTTTTACATATACGTATGTACATGTTTGTATGTATAACAAGCACGAATGCGCAAGTAAGTACATGTGTATGCGATTTTTGGAACATCCCCGCAGGAAGTGATATTAGCTTAAATCCAACGCGAACACTAGTGCTACTTACTATATATTTGCTTCGAAAAAAGCTAACTACTTCTGTGGCATGATGGCAGGAAAACAGTCAGGCCTGGATACCCCAGCACTAGGTGGCAGCTAACTTATAAATAACTACTTATGGACATAAGATATCGATAAAAAAAAATTCAAATTCATCAATTGAAAATTTTTTCTGTAGGGATTGACTATGAAGGAGCGGATATACATATGTATGCGCACTCGTATTAAACGAGGAATTCTTTCACTTTTGTATGTATGTAGTTGCCTATAAAAATATGTAGAAGAATTAGTTGTGGTATGCATACAGTAGTAGCAGCAGTGGCAATAGCAATGTAGCAAATAAATGAATTTTCCACCTGAGATGCATCTAAAATTAATATTACAACCAACGGCAACCTAACATAACGGCAACAGTAGCTATATACAGCAAAAACAACGGGGTGAAAATGTGCCACCTTTAGCAGAAGGCTGTGGACTTGAATAACCGGATAAGTGGAAAGCGCTAAAGAAGCGCGTGCGAAGATGAAGAATTCTGCGGTGATGAACAACTTTTTCTACTGATAAGAATTTGTAATCATCAAATGTTTATTTTTTGTTAGCTTTACCATGTCTGGCATTGCTATGTGCGCAGGCACGCGATAAATTTGCAACATGTTGATGAAATAAGAAAAAAACGATGAAAAATGAATGGGCGTCTAACGCGAAGAAGAGGGAAATGTATATGTACATACATGCATACATGAATAGAAAAATGGAATTGAAATTTGAGATTAAGGGCCGTTAAATTATCTTTTTTAAAGTGTTCCATAGAAATCTATACAGTTAAGTTTAACTAATGCTTCTTGATACATTAGCTATTAAATTTTTATAAACGTTTTGTCAAAATTTTCATAAACCAATAAAATTGAAAGTTAAGCAGGGACCACGCGAGTTGTCCATTTGTAGATATTTGTACATTTCGGCAGCTACAGAGTGGTGTTGTTTGAAAATTGGAAAATGCGAGGAGTAACATTTCAACGAAAGCAAAAAGTCTTGATAAGGGGTTTAGACCAATGTCCGAAATTTGTTACAACATTTTTGACCCAACCTAATGTTCAAGGGAAAGTCATTAGCATTACTCTCACATCGGTGACATCATGAATGTGACAAACAACATTGACATACTGGAAGATATACATACATATGATGTATATTTCTTCATGCCAACGTTAGAGAAAATTCTGTAGAGTTTTAAAAATTAAATTGTCCTTTTAAATTAATTATACTGCTGCTTAGTGGGAATTTTTTTTTTTTTTAATAAATATTCCAAATTTTCAAGGGTTTTAAAGAATAAATATTTAAAAGGACGTTTTCAGTAGATACTTATTCGTCTTTGTACACCAAATATGTAATCCTTTTCAATTCTACAAAATTTTCTGAATGCGAATCCGAGGTCCGTTAGTCTCCATCACGTCCGGTTCGTGGTGATTTAAAGGTCACAAGTCGAGAAAAATTCATTGAATAAACCGGAAAATTCAATAAAATTCTTCTGAATTTGACTTTGAGAGGAATTCGGTTTCAGCGACAACAAAACAAAAAAAAAATGTTTTTAATTGAATAAATTTTGTGTCCTATTAGACCCTCAAATGACCTCTAAACTGACATTATGGTGGTTAAACCTGTGAAATTTTGAAAACCTGTGTCATTTTCTGAATTAATCTTATCTTTGAAATTTCAATGTCTCTTTAAGAAAAATCCAGACGTCAGAGATAAAAACTAAAAACGCAGTTTTACTATATTTGGTCCCTACTTTCGCGAGTATATGATTATTTTTTAACGATTGGTCGTATCTACAAGAAGTCTGGGAGAATATTTGCCTTTGGCTTTGTTTATGAAAATTGCGTGTTTCTAAAATATTATGATCCAATACAAATAAAACGCATCTTTCTCTAGAAATAAAATCACACAAGTTTTGTCATTGGAAGGTCTGAACTCCAAACCATTTGAATTCACCTCAAATAAACCACTTCCTATAAATATCTCTCACTTACTTGAATAGGGTCACAAATACAAAAAATACAAACATTTTGTTTATTTTGTTATGTTTTGTAAAAATTTCATAGCTCTATCTATTACCAGTACCTCACTAGAACAAAATATGTATTAATTTTTACTACTCAATACTTTAAAGCCATTTTTCTCGAGTTTCACTTTTTTGAGTTATGACCTTGTAGAGATAAATGAACGATATGTATTTATGTGCAAGAGCACAAACTATTTTTTTGACCAAAGCATTTCAAGTTAAGCCCTGATAAAGAGGTGAGGAGGCATGTGATGTCCTTCATTGCTTTCAACTCCCAAAGTCATAACAGTAGCCAGAAACTTTGACTGAGAGCAATGCTATCTAACTGATTTTGGTACCAGGGCACATGGGGGTCGTAGAAAGTGAATAAGGTTATCGGTTAGCCAGAATGGCTGCTGCCTCGAACCCAATAGGATGTGAACCTTTCCTTGCGGTAGGCACTAGCACGATACAGGAAGTTCTCAGAAGGCAAATACCAAACTGAGGGAACCTTATTGGCGAAACAGCCCCTATATTCGGCTAAGAACTATTACAGATTTTCTGACGGGTCATTGCAGGCCTAGGGGCCGCTTGCAGAAAGCAGCTAGCATTCTGGTCAAGCAATCTATGTCACTTTTGTGCCTCAGCTAAAGTGGCATATGTAATTGCACCTCCCCCTGGAGTGTGAGGCCATTACACGGGAGGGGCGGGTACATGAGACATCTAAGTCACGAGAAAAGCACATACACTCCTTACCCTCGGGATGTATTCTAATCTTTATAGAGTATTTAAAACTAAATGTATTGTTGTGATGAGCTGAGGGCACGATAGACCTACATACTCTATATATATATATATACTTTGCAAAACCGATCCTGCCAATGCCGAAAAAAAAGTTAGTTAGTGAGGACTTATTTCTGATTAACGATCCTCCATTGGTCGTCGTCGTTTTAATGGAGCCAGTGTTTTCTATAAATATTCATTTACTTTATATATATATACACAAACATATTCACCTTGAGATAATCCATTGTAATTGTTTGGAATTTACCTGAAAAGAGAGGAAAAATACCATAAATATTTTTCTGATGATTTTAATATAAAGTAGTAATAATGTAGTAATTTCATTGTATATCAGTAATATTTAGTACTAAAAGAAGCAGCCAAATATCAGATGCGCTAAACAGATCCTTACCGTGTTTAAAAAAAGTAACCCCTTTAGTGGCTTTTTTCTTCAAAACATTTTTTTCCAACAAATACTATAACTGATTTATTGAAGTAACATTTAGTTTTTTTTTTATTCCATAAAGTTTCTGATGAGTAGCGCTTTGTTGCGCTGTAAAAAAATTAGCCATATCGTGTTTTTTTTTTCAAAGTAAAATGCATATGATTTGGCGGCAAGCGATCTTTTGCCTACTTTAATCAAAGTTTTTCGTTTAAATACGCTTTCGTCATATAACCAAAGTGTTCATAATTAAATTCATGTTAGAAAAAATTCGGCAAAAATATTAATTTGTTTACGAATTCTTTAAGATATATCTGCGCTTCAGGTTATTCTGAAAGCATCCCAATTTTACAGGAGAGCGAAATAACTGTTTTTCTTAAATTACTTTGAAGTTTCAAAGATATGATTAATACCGAAAATTATTTAAAAGTTCAGTGCAATATAAAATATCGATATGGATACCAGATGAAAGAGAATATTTTTTAAATTAAAAGGAAATTAAAATCTTTTGGTTCACAAGGACGAGTAGGTATCGAAAATGCCCTTTTAATAAATTTTATTTTTTAAGCTTATAAAGTTAGAAGCACGAAACTCGAAGAAGTAGTCGTGTGTATAGTTATTGCAAAACTTCAAGGCTATACAACGATAGAATTTTAAAAGAACCTTTCTGCAGCAAAAAATTGTATTTTCCTCAATTTTACCGAATTTTCTCTTTAATTTGATACCCCTACTGCTTTTGTACAATGCACTGATTTTTGAAATAATTTTAAGAATTAATCGTATTTTTCAAAATTTAAAGTCCTCTTGAAAATAATACAGATGTCAGAAATATAAAACGTAGTTCTACTATATTTGGCTCATGGTTTCACGAATATATTGATTTTTCTTTGATTTCTGCCGCTGGAACTAACATTTTTTCAAAAACAAAATTCTTGAATATTTTTACGCGCTTTTTAATAACAACCAGCAGGGCATTGGCGGTAAGGAAGTATTTACACATCCAACACTCAACTGCTTCATTTTTGCTTCTTCCCTTTCTGCTTATGTAGGTATGTTTTTGTATATGGTTATATGAAAACGCCTTGTGCTTAGCTCACAACAATTCTCACAGTTGAATCAATTTCAATCAAATTTTCATAAGTTTTCACACACATTTTGCGTAACTGTAACGCGAAGCCAACCATTTTTCACACCATTTACTTGGTTGGAGAATAAACACATACACATGTACATCAATAATAATGGGAAATGAGTCAAATGTGCGAGGTAGTGTAAATTTTCTCATAAGGCTGGCAGCTGATAGTGACATTTCTACAGAAACCAAACGTAACAACAACAAAAACAGAAATACTAAAAGCATACCAATATTGATTGAGTAGATTTGAAACAGGTTGGGTTGTTGTTTTTTTTATTTATTATTATTACTGGTTCATCGGCACAAACACACACACACACACACACACACACCTGGATGTAAATAAACGTGATTTTATATCTGTACGCGTGGGTGAGTGTATTTTAACGACGCGACATTTAAGTGCTTTCTGCTGTTAACGTGTCAAAGTTGTTGGCGGTGGAGGAGGGAGAAAAGGGGGAGGAGGAAAGCAAAGAATGTGAGGATAGCAAATAGGGAAGAAAATATAAATTCAAAACACGGAATGCTGCTGGCAGGCAAAGAAATATATATGCAAACATGATTGTACTCGTAAATATATTTTCAAAAGTATGCCAAATTCGTTACTAATTACTTTTATATAAGTATTTGTTTTAAGCAAAAATGTAACTAAGCTGAGGTAGCTGTACTTGCATAGACACATACAACTATAGCATTTGCCAACTATCGGCGCATTTTCCACACAGTGCCCAAGTCTAAGTCAACACCCACCCGCCTTCATTGTTTGCTCTCAGCCTTACCTTGTTAGTAACGTCTTACATGCATACATACCTTGCAATGGAACATCAATAAAAATCTAAATTTTATACTTAGCAGCAACGCGACAATTTCATGCTTAAACAGCACAATAAATATGATTTATGGCCATGTTTGCACGTGCGAAGTTGTCTGCCAAGTCTGAGTGCGACGAGCAACGAGAGGCACAAAGGCCAGCCATAGTCTTTGCAAGGAGCAACAAGGTGAACAAATACGCAACAATAAATGTAAGGTGTAGTAAATTCAGAAATTCACAAAAAATAAAAATCACTAGAAAAGTTATTACTATTCGCGCGCAATAAACCTTTTGACAGCTAATTTAAATTTATGGCAGAGCCAGCGGTGCGTATGAGCAACCTAAAGGCAGACAGTAAATGTAGGCGAGCAACCAACAAAAGCTATGGAGCTGGCAAAAACTACGCCTTGCTTGAGGAAAAGAAGAAAAAAAGACGTTAAATCGATGATGAAAATGAGTATCAGATTTGAGATATAAAAAAAAAATCTTGAAAATTTTTAGAAAAAGCTGGGCAATGCGCAATCACTTACTCTCATAAAAACCAATTGCAGCTGAATTGCGATAAGTGCGATTAATGACAAAAAACAGTGAACTCAAAAAAAAATAAAAATTCCAAGTTGCATGCCACACAAAAACTAGCTCTTTAATGCACACAACTTTTATACATAAATACCTACATACAAATATACACACGGTTAACTAAATTTTGAAGAGACTTCGGTAATATCGACTAAGTTACCAAAAGCAAAAAAAAAAATTTTTGTTGAATACGAATAGTCGCTAAGGATTTTATCCACCCAAATTCACACGAAAGGCAAACAATCGCACAGACGCCTATGCCGCAAAGCAACAGTGAGTGGGCCATATGGGCTGCTATGAGGGCAATCACTACTTGAAAAATAATAGTATGACGAGCACCAAAAAAAAGTGGTAGTTAAGCAGCTGGTGGCGAGCGCAACAAGGAAGCGAGACATGCCATTCGGGGAGTACACAGAAAAAACTGGTCGAAAAATAAAATAAAATACACTCAAAATTTTCACTCATAATGAGTGTAAGAGCAGTTAGAAATCGAATACTTACTTCATAAATATGAGTGAAAATGTAAAACCTTAGAGAGCATAAGCGCGCTTCACGCAGCTGCGCACTTTCTCAATAATTTACCATAAATGGGAAATTTTTGGCACTGAGCGTCCTATACGCTCGCTCAAATGCGCTCAAATAATTTGGAAATTTGCTCCCAGCCAGAATTGTGTAAGTGTTTGTTGGCAAGCCGCGCAATATTTTGCATATACCGTTGCTACTACACACACATACATACTTTCTTTGTAACTGTTTTCCTCTACATTTTTGTAATGAGGGAAACGTAGAAGGCATTGACATTGTCAAGGCAAATCTACATACTGTGCGAGCGCCTATATGGAAGTTGGCTAAATAGTCGAAATTGTCCTTCGAACGTGGAAAGTTTGGTAGGTTGTAAGTCAGTGGGTCAATCTGCGGCGGTGCGTTTAGTATTTATTACAATGCGTGTTGCTTATGTAAGCACTGTAAGCAGCATTTTAGTAGCAGTTACTTATTAAGATAAAAGTAAATTCACTTTTTTTTTAAAAAGTTAAATCGGTGCTCACCCGTGCATAATTGCACAGGTCTTAAATTTCCAAATTTTTCAGGCTGAACCCATTTTCGATGTAAGAATTACTCCACGCTGGTGTTGGCACTAATCGTTTGATGTTTCAATCACTTAGTTAATTTGATCTGATGACCTTCACAAAAGCTGATCTAGCGAATTATATATATTTGTTTAGTTTTTTCGAAAAGGTGGTAACTCTAATCAAAATTGTATTACGCATCAAAGTGATACGGGCACGATACTCGATAACTCGAAAAATTTTTAAAAACTTTATGAATTCAGATATCTCGATACATTTCAGTTAATCGATAAATTTTAACACCTCGATACGTATTGACAGCTCAGTGAATTTAAAAAACAATGAATTCCGATAACTCAACAAAATTCGATAACTCTACAAATAGTTACATAAATTTCCATGTATGCATATCGACAGATTTGGAAAACTCGATATACTCTGGCATCTCGATAAAATTCGATAAAGTGGTAAATTATGATAACGAGATAAATTTGTGTAATTCTAAACTTTCGATAACCCGATAAACTTTGAAAATTCTAATAACTTTGATTCCATAAACCGAAAAATTTCGATAATTATCAATTAATTTCTATAAAGCAATAAATATCGATAACTCGATAACTTCAAAAAGAACCCGATACATCACGACTACTCGATAAATCTCATTAGCTCCGTAAACTTCGATAACTCTATAAGCGATAAATATCATATTTAAAAAAAAAATTCAGTGACTTGATAAATTTCGATAAACCGATAAATTTTTATAACGCGATACTTATCAGCATATTTGGACAACTAAGTTTCTGCGTCTCGATAAATTTCGATAACTCTTTACACATTGATCGATTTCAACCTGATACATTCCGATAATTTAATAAACATTGATGATCTGATATATTTCGATAGCTGCAAACTTCAGTGATAAGAAACATGATAACTTTCGATAACGAAATTTCCGATGACTGGATATAGGTATTTCGATTCTTATCGAAAAATCTCAATGAATTTTCTTACCCTTGCAGTTACCCCTTCAGTTACCCTAATTCTTATGTATCTATATTATGTATTCTCATTGTATTCATTTTCGTCGTTATCTTCAATTTCGTCTTCATCATTTCTTTCTTCTCATCTGCACATTTATCTTTATTACAAAGTTGCATATCAAATTATCAAATACGAAGTAAAACAAAATGCGAAAACAATTCAAATAAACAGGCTGCAGCAACAACTATATAAAAATATGGAAATTTTTATACGACGATTTTGACCGCAATTTTCAACCACTTTTGAAACCACAAAAACTTTCCTCATTGATCGGAAACCGGGGTCAAACTCAGGCCCTACGGAATAGTATTGCGCACTAAAAAAACTTTTGCGTTGTTAATTTTTTTTTTTTTTTAAATTTATAAGAATAAATATTTACTAAACTAAACTCAATATCCGATAAAGACTTATTCGATATTATTTTGAGGTACTTTAACTAATGTTTCTTCTTCTGTGTGCTCATCAATGCGTATGAAATGCATCATTTACATTATTAATTCCACGTATATGCAATAACATAAACAAATATTTATGAATGTAAAAATTCGTATGTAAATTTATTTATTCCTACTACTATGCTATTACTATTAGGCTTTTTAAGTATACAATTTCGTCTGCAACTCAATAGCAAGACAAATATACTTTCACACACTTGGCAACTTTATATGTTGCTTACACATACGTCTAGCAGAACGCAAACAACAACAACTATTGAACACACAAAATATTTAGCATGCAAACAAATATACATACATACATATGTATATCTAAATAACATGCATTCTCTAAAAGTGTATTAACTCAAAATTTCAACAAAAACCCTCACAAAAAAAAAAAACGCTTTCTGGGCTCATTTTTATCATCTGGCGAAAGGAGGCCTTACTGTAGTTTGTTGCAGTAAATTATAAGAAAATATTGGAGCAGCTTTTGCTTCAACGTAAACAATATATGTATGTATATGAACTGGAAAAGCTTTTATATGTAAGAATAAAAACGAAAAATTTGGAGTTAATGCACTTTTGCAGCACGTCTGGGTTACGTACTTTCTGGTGATACTGGAGAGCAATCGTAGTAGGTGCAAAGTAAATATACACACTGAAAGTGCTGTTATTAATATTGTTAAGCTTGTTTTTGTTGTTTTTGCTGCTCCTGTTATTTTTGTATGCCCAATATGTTTGCATACCTATGGGTGTTATGTAAATAAATATAAATATAGCAGCGCTGGCGGATATGAAAACATAATTAAATGCAATACCGGATGACTTACATACATATATGCGTATCCACCATAATGGTCCGGTGTAAATTTAGTGAAATAGATGAAGTTACATATTTGTGTTAAAGCCTTCGAATATTGCATCAAATTCAAAAGTCACGAAATCACAAACAAATAATTCACGAAACTCACAAAGATACATTTTCGAAAACTTTACTCTAAAGAAACCTAAACATCTCTACTATAAAATTAAATAAAATTAAGAATTTAAATTTTCTTTTACAATCAGTTATACTGAATATAGCTGTAAACAGCGCAAAGTTATTTGATTTCTCTGCAGATTAACTTTCAAATGCAATTAGAACAAGGAAATCGTAAAATATTTGCAAACTAAACAAGCAAAGCCAACACAGAAAAGGCACAAACTACATAACATATATACATACATACATACATACATTCATGAATACATATGTAAGTACATCCTTTCTATGTGGATTTTAAAAGTACAAAATTTGCAATGCTTCAAGCATCTAAACTATAATTTAGCCGGAATGGGTAAGAATGGGCGGGGAAAAGGCGAGCAAGAACGAAAGAATTCACACAACTTTCGCAGTGAATGGAAAACTTTTAGAAAAACTGAAACACAAAAACTTCCACAGACAAACTGCATAGCTGTAAAGATGTATATTGAATAAACGAGGGAATGAAAGAAGTAATGAATGGCCATATAAATAGTCACAAACTATGCTTACAAAAAAAATAAATAAAACCCTAAGAAATGTTAACTTAAAATAAATGTCTGCTAGGGAAAATAGAAGAACGGATGTATTCAAGAAAACTGGAGCAAAAAGTGTATTTCTACACAAAGTGCTAAAAAAAATTGAATTTTCTTAAAATGTTTCTTAAACAAGATTATGTACATTAGGGGGGTCCAAAATGCACAGACAAATTAATTTATTAGTATTTTCTTGCTGCCACCCCCCTACCTGAAGAATATAGAAATAAATGGAGACCCGCATTTTCTTATTACGTGCAGCCGCGGCAGGGGTTTTTGAGGTTTTCCAATTCCAATTTGGGTGAACGCATTTTTGCGTAAAATATTTATAAAATCGTTTAAGATAAATATTTTTTGATCGAATAAGAATACTTCCCTGCAGAAATGTTAAGAAAATTAAATTATGATGCATATTAACTTAAAAATTTTACAATCTATTCTTTTCATAACTAACACATAAAAAATTAATTCAAGAGATGAAATTATTGGTTACGCAAAAATAGTTAATAAAATTGTTAAATTATGCACCATAATTTTATTGTTTGAAGATTTTTGAAAGGAAATATTCTCATTCGATCAAAAAATATTTATTTTTAACGATTTTTAAGAAATTTTATAAAAAAGTTTATTCTCACCTTATAAAATATAAAGAAACTTCAAAGCCCGGTTGGCCCAATTAATTACTTATTAACTCTTTCAAACTAAAAAATGCTTCCGGAGTTTCTTGACGGCTCTGCGTGGCTTACGACCATCCAGAAGTGATAACTTATGACAATAATTGTTTGATTTTCTTGTGTATTTTTGAACCACCCTAATTTACATATACACACAACCCTTCAAAATTATCTTCAGTTATCTCTATACTTTTCTACTCCGCCTTCAATAGAGACTCTTCCGCTTTTTGCAACTCTTCGAGAAGTCATTAAAAAGCACTCAGGCCCAAGGTCCCTTTCTGGACACATGAATTATATCCTGTTATAGGTAATTTAGTGCAGCGAATTAAAATTCAGCGGCCCCGCTGGCTTGGCCATGTCCTTCGAATGGACAGAAACGCTCCTGCTCTGAAAATATTCAACGCGGGCCGCGATGCTGGTAACAGAGGAAGGCCTTCTCTGCGTTGGAAAGACCAGGTGGAGAAGGACTTGGCTTCACTTGGCAGTTCCAATTGGCGTCAGTTAGCACAGAAGAGAATTGACTGGCGTGCTGTTTTGGACTCGGCCAAAATCGCTTAGGCGGTTACAGCGCCAATAAAGAAGAAGAAGAAGAGATAGGTAATTTAGATGATTACATCATACGCCTGCTTCTGAGAAGATGAATGCCTATGTATTCAACTCACCGATGACGAGCGATATGCCAGACCGCTTCCAAGGCGACGAAATTTTAAAAGAAAGTCCCTCCCTTGAAAGATAGTTTAGAGATTTGCGGTAATTCACTCCAGTTTCTTAACGAAACTTGTAACATAATTCGGAGCTTTTAGAGCTGTTCAACTATCTGATAAAGTAGTAGTATTATTTTGTCTGATTGCCCTTGTCCACAGCCGCTCAACAGCTAGCTTCCTGCATAGACCGTAAGTTATGTTTGGAAGGCACTGCGGGAGTCTGCCTAATAGGCGGCATAACTGTTGTACTCCGAGTTGTTACGAATACACTTCCCCTCCTAACTTATTTGCTATTTTATATATACTGAGTACAGTCTATGGGCTTCGGGATGTTCTTCGGCAATTGCTCCCCACTGGGATTTCGTATTACATACTCTTTGTTGAAGTTAGTGTTTGGCGACTCATACTTCCCCTATTTTCGGCAGGCAAACATGATAATGTTTGCTTCAACAACATTTTGCTTCCTTTATAGTTTCTATAGACAGAAGTTTTAGCAGCTCACTCGTCGCCTCCGTGGGCGTTGTGAGTAGGTTCGCAGTAATCCACAGTAGCGTCGTCCTTTGTAGTTTTTTATAGCGTGCTTGTGGCCAATTGCGGCTTAAAGCTTAAACAGACGGCAGCGTAGTTTCTTATCGTGGACCTTTGTAGCTACCGAATTTTCCGCAACTGTCTCTCTAATATGAATCTCTAACTATAATCCTCTCCATTCTTTTAATCGGAAGAAAGATAAAGTTATAAGCCTCAAATCCTTGGGCTTGGCTAGTGCCGATTATCCATTATTAATTTTAACTATCATTACAAGCTACTGTAATTAAAGATAAATAAATACACAAAATCTTGCCTAATTTAATTAAAATAATTTAGTATTTTCGCGCATCCTGCCACATTGATTTATGTACATGTGTATGTGTACTCCTCTACCTACATACGTCCAATAAATATTTGTACATATGTACATACTCAATGTACTTGCATGATTATTTATGCATTTTAATTTAATGCCAATCCTTAGCTACACACATACACACACATACAATTTATTAAATATTATTTAAATATTGTCTCTCTTCTTCGCCTACAACACATTCCTCTGCATTTGATTGCTTTAAATTGTGCATTTAAGTATGTCCAATAAAAATTTTATTACATACCCACTTGAAATGATTCCAAATTTCGTTCATCGCCGTCATCGTCGTCATCTTCAGTGTCTTTGTAATTTTAATGCCATTCATTGCCCATAATTCGCCGTTAAATTATTAAGTGAATTGTATTGCAGCAATTGCATAAAATGAGTGAGCATCAACAAGCAACGAAAGCAACAAACAGCGAACGTAAGTGCATACTAAGAATGTATGTGTGTATATCTAATATTTATTTGAATATACTTTTGAACTTACATATGTACAGAGGTATGAAAAATTTACTAGCAACTAAGAACAGAATCACACACTTTAAATAATTCAATGAAAAGAATACACTCAAAAAAGTTCGTAGATATAGCTACATACTTTTGAACTGGACTCTTTGGCTTATACCAGTATTCAGACCTCTTACTGCACCTAGCTTAGGTTTTTACCAAGAATTTTTTTAAGGCGATTTTCCCAAAATACATTTACCATTCCCAATTGCAAAACAAAATAAATGTACTTCTGTTTAATGACTTTAATATTTTTTTAAAAGTGCAGAGTGCTTAATAATCTGCCCAGGCCCCTTGTTCTTAATTACCGCCAAATCCTTTGTCGTTACTATTCTTTATTTTAGTTGTTTATCAGTCAATAAAAATTCTGCGATGATGAATAAAAAAATATGACTTGTTTCTAAAATCATTTGCCCTGCTTTTGCGGTCATGGTTCTTAAATTAAGGCAATTCAAATATGTATAAAAATTTGGGATTATGTATTTGAAGAGGGTTGCCACCCGTTAAAAAATTCAAATTATTTAAAAAGTTAAATGAATTATTGAAATGTGGGTGTCAACCGTAATGGGGTTCTGAATTATATTTAGGAGGGTTGCCACGCATTTTATATGATATCATTCGAAATGGGGTTGAAAAGCCTTTCAGGTAGGCTCTGCAATTTACTGCCGGGTGATTTTAAACCAAATTCGCTTCGAATTCAAATTGAGCTTTGTGGAAGTTCACTCGGAATTAAATTGTATAACTTGCCTGTTTATTTCTGAAATATGAGGTATCAAAATAAAGAATTTAGCCTGTAGATGTGGCATGAAGTTTTATTTTTTTGAAATGAGAAACTTTTTATCGGTACAGGGTGATATAAAAATTTGATAATATTAAAAACCGACTATGCGAAATGGTTGCACGGATTTAGAAGAAATATCACACTAGTTATTTTATAAAAGTAAATCTCACTATCTAACAACAACCCTGTAAGTCAAAATATCAAACTTTGTACAAGATTTATAAAAATTCGGCGAATTTTAACAAATTTTCACCAAAAATTCAAACTTAATTCGTATACAGAATTAAAAAAAAATTGTAGGTATACAGTTTTGCAGCACACTAAAATTTAGTACAATAAAGTGCAAGTTTGAAGTGGATTTTTTGGAAATTTTTTTGTTGCCGCTTTTCTCCATACAAAGTTTTTTAGGTAAGTTTTTCATATGGATAAAAAATGACAAAAATCACTTCAAACGTGTGGCTTAAATGGGCTGAGAAACTGCATGCTCCATATGTTTCTAAGGAAGAAATTAGTAAGCTTGAAATTTTGGCTTTCCTATTCAAACTTACATGGTTTTTGTTATATAAGGAGCTATACTTTCCTAAAAAGTAAGCATTTAACAATTAAAAGAAAAAAAACTTGCCAAAATATCGCGTCCCTGTTTATATTTTCACCACTGTACGTACATAGGTGATAGGCCAGTGAATAGGCCAGAAATTTACCTATAATGATACTTCCCAAAATTGTTCCCATATCAGGCCATTTTATAATACTGTCAGTTAATATAATAGCAGAAAAAAATTCGGACAAGCGCCAACCAGAATCATTTTGTAAGTTAAATTTCCTCAAACGGATCTTTCAAAAACTGCCTATTTGGCCTACTCATATTTTCCCTTCAAAGTGAATAACAAATTAGCGCAATTTTCAAATACACTTTTCAATCTCTGCAAATTTTCCTCCAAGGTATTTTGAGACTAAACTCACAGTCGTAAAACGAATGTAATTACATTTAATTTTCTCCTCATAGAAAAACAAATGCGTCCCATGCTGGCTATAAACTGGAAAACTTAAATACAAAAGCACATATAAAACGCAAAATGCATTAAAACACACACACACTCGCATGTATGTAGGTTCAAAGTCTGTCTGAACATCTGCGCAGTCATTAATAATTTGCAAAGAAATGCAAACGACGCTCTACGCGAGTTATACTCAAGTGAAACTGTAATAAACTCATACATACATACATACATATGTATGTACAATCATTTGCCTCTTGGAAAAGCAATAATGTGTGTAAATTTGTATACTTCAATTTATTGTCACTTTGCATTTAATTATCTAAACAAACAGAAGCGGTGTTGAAATAATAAGTTAACAAAAGGAATGAACTACGCCTCATAGAGACATACCATATGTATTTAGCTTCATACATACATACATACATACATACATACGTAGTACGTGGATTTGTAGCATTACATTTCATTAATGAAATTCATGTAAATATTTGTATATTTAGCTAATATTAATTTTAGCCTTTCACTTTCTTACCCCTTCAACTCCAAGCACATTTGCTGAGCCCAAAAGTTTTGCTGATTGCTGTCGATCTACTCGAATTTCCCCACTGTAGTCTACAGCTTAACAAACTAGCTAGTTTATTCCACGGGATGACGCCATTTGAGGGAAGTAAACACTGGTTGGTTTGCTTATTTTGCTGAATTATTGCAAACGTCATAGCTTTGTTGAATTGATGTGGTGACGTAGACAATCATGTGTGTAATTGTTAAAATTTCATATATATATATATATAAATATTTGTGAATACGTGTTGATAAATACTCGTGAATAATAGCAAACGCATGACTTTTTCTGCTGAAAGCGTTTGTGTATAAAATTGCGAATTTTTTCTCGAATTATTTATCCATTAATTCAGTCAGCCACTCAATTAAGTATTTTTCATTGCAATAGAAATTAATTTGCAATTGTTAGTTAACATTATTGCACGTCACGAGATACCACCACTAACTAGAAATGCCAGATAAAAATTTAAAAAAAAAATCGAAAAATCGACCGGTAGTGTTTAATGCTCAACATAGTCATAGAATTATTTTGATTTTTAAATTTTTTCGAAATTGTGTTTGTTTTTTTTTTTCATCACATATGAGAAAAAATTTAAGATTTTACTTTAAAATTCACCACTTCTATAAGCAGTGTATTCAATGTAGCTTACATATACTTATATATTTTTGCAACGTGGGCATTTTTTTATTTACTTTTTGTCTTTTTTTTTTTGCATACATACTCAAATTTTTTCTAAAAAGAGTAATTAAGTATTTAAAATTTTTTATGAAAATTTTTATTTAAGTTTGGAGCTCAAATTTTTGGAATGTTGTTGTGGTAATAGCTATAATTTTATATATACATAGTTATTTTCAAGAAGCGCCCCTGAGGAGCTCTGTAGTCGGAGGAGAAGGATAGGCAGGTCATTGAATTCTTTGGTCTTTTTTTATTTTTTTCTTTTTTTTTGTACCAGCCTCAGATTTCAAACCGTAGCTCAATATGCATCAATTGAGGAAAAATCTAATATCGATTCTCGTATTTTTTTAATCGATTCACGTAGCGAATCGGAAATAAAAAATCAACAAAAAATCGAACCGGAAGGGCTCGATTAATAGTTCTTCGATTTAATCGATTTTAAAGGGGCATCTCTACTACTAACCGACAGGAAGTCGCTCTTTTAAAACTTTTGGCAATGTTTCTTAGAATTTAAGTAACTGTCACGAAATCTGAGCAAGTTTAAAATATCAGTGTATAAGTAATATATATTATTTAAAAGCACTCCCCTTCGTTAATTAGATACTTGTTTAACTTTATTAGCAGATAATACATACCCAATAAAAAAAAGTGCAATTAGTGAAACCTAACTTTCTCATTAAAATTCTCCTTTGTTTTTTCAACTGCTGATGTAAAACAAATTTTTTGTTTTTTGTTTTTACATTCCACACTGTCAGAAACACTAACATACAAAAAACAACTTACACATTTTTCACTATTTTGCCCAGCACATTCACATTGAGAAGATTATTTCATTAAAACTTGCTTGTAATCGAAAAGCAAAATTAAATTCTGAACGAAAAAAAAAATGCAAGTTTTACGTCATAGCGAAAAAAAAATTACACATGTTTCCAAAGCCGAATACAACAAACACGACCAAAAGTTACAAAAAGTCGAAAAGGCCAAACATCAAATAGCATCTCTCTCTCGCCCACACTCTGTGTGCCCCCCTACATAATACATACATATGTACCTACGTTATTGAGTCTGTGAGGCTGCTGCGGCTGAGAATGTTGATGTTGATGATGATGACCTCTGCATTGCGATGACGGACAAGCGCCTAAATAAACAACCAGCCATACATTGTGTATTCACTTACTTAAGTACATATACATACATACATACTATGTATACGAATAAGTTTGTATGAAATAAACAAAAGCATAAAAGTCAAAATGTTTATTATTAATGAATTTTTAATTTATGCCACTATGAATAGAATGAGAGCGAGGTGCTTGCTTGCTTGACGCTTGTTGAAAGAGGATATGGCAAATATAAGAGATGATGATAATTATTTCCAGACTTCTAGGAAAAGTGAGAAATGTAAAAAAGTACAAATTGGTAGGCTATTTATATAGTATTTATTAATTTAAGTATAGACCGGCGTGGAAATTGTGTTTATATGCGTACAGTATATTTTAGTACTTAAAAAATGTATTTCGATTTAAACAATTAATTAATTAAATCCATTCATATTATTTTGAAGATTTTTTACCTCTTGATATGCATACATATGTATGTACATATTCGTTGATTTCCACCTACGTCAATTGGCACTTAAAAAGTGTTTTTTATTGCTACATATGCCTACGACAAAAATAATCTAATTTAGAAAATATGTTAATTGTTTTTGGCAAATTACGCAGATGATCGGAGACGAAAAGCATCTATAGCGACAGAGCAGCCGCTGATAGGAAAGAGAAAGAAAAAAAATTTTATATTGAATGCTTATAAACGTTGGCAGCAAAATGACGGAAAAAATCAAAATGGACTGCTAGAGAATGCAATGCCGTCTATTGGCTATAATAAAGGGTAATCGAAAAATTCATTTACAACCATGTACACCCCGCTATAGGTGTACATCCGGCATCTTTATCTAAGAAATTTACACCCATCATTCAAAAAAAAAAACTTATTTTCAAAATAGTTTTTTTCAGCATGAGAACGCGAGCAATTAAATTCTACGCACCACACACAACATTAGCCTCTACAAGAAAATCGAAAAATCTCTATAACTTGCAATGCCACTTAGACTACGCTGCCTGTTGAGCCTCTCGATCATCTCTACACAGAATAAGTATACCTTTCATTAGCCCGCTTCTTCCGCTGTGCTCATTTTCCACGGCTGTTGCCATCTATTTTGGTTGCAAATCATTTGCAATTTCACGCTATAAATAATATTCATATTTAGTATGTAGTTATGATGTTCAAGCCAGCGGCAGCAGCAAAGACAGCGACAGCATCCGCATGCGTCCAATGCCAGATAATCAAGCAGAAAGCCTACAAACATTCAAACAAACACACCCAACCTTCCTTTTCTCTCCCCCTCTGCTTGACACAGACCATTTCCCACCACTCTTTCGGTTGGATGGCCTCCCTCGCGCTGGTCGGTCGTTTGGCACTGATACGCCTGACATTCAATTAACGCAAAAATATTTATGCACACTCGCATTTCGCATTCAAGCAAAACAATCTGTGTAGCATATTTGTTTACATACTTACATACATATTTACCACTGACAGTGTAGCTTATTAGGCGAAAATAAAATTATATGTAAATATGGAATACTTTTGCTACAAAAATTTAGTTGTGTACAACATTCACATGATTAGGTACATATTTTATTTGTGTGAATGTTGAGTCATATTTTGCATACTCATAATTTTTAATTTAAATTCTAATTTATATTTGATTACTTTGCAATTTTTGTGTTTAATCATTTTTGTTTGAGTTTTTACTTTGATCTTGTTTGCATTTTGGCTGCCGTAGTTAATAATATTTATCTAAACACTCAACACACTCATTTAATTAATGGCTTCACCTTACTGTTTTCAGTATATACATACGTCTTATTTTTTTAATTAGCCACACTCAGCTAAATTTTTCAGTAAAATTTTTTAACAGATGGGTCGATGCCTAAAGAAAGACCATGGATATTTGGTCGTCAGCTCTGCATCAGTATCCAGCTTAAGCTTCCAGACATCTGAAGAATTTTTCAGTCAGATTTTAATGACAAATTTGGGAAATTCAGACTAGCGTATAAAATATGGCGGATGACTTTTAAAAAAAAATATTTAATTTGTATGAAGCTTTCAATAAGGGGTTTTTTGGGGTAGCTGATTACAAATCTGAAGCCCTCTGCCAGTAGGGATGCTTCACTAAAGAACGCCCTATCTCAGCAAATGGTTGATGAATTTACATTGAGATATGTAGGTCGTTCTTAAACCATTTGCTGAGTTAGGTCGATCTTCTACTCAGCCGTCGAGTTAGCCGTGCAACCTCCACGTCTTTGACCCTAGGTCTATAATTGTGGTAGGCTAACTACAAAACAAAAAAATTTCCAAATGTCCGGATATCCGAATAGTGTTTTGATATTCAGATATCCAAATAGCATATAGATATCCAGACACTAGAATATAATTAAAAATTAAAAACAAAGAACGACTTTTCATTCGGGTTTTACTCTAGGTTGGACGGAAGTCCTCTGTGGAACTCACTTAGGCTCACGATCCTTTGTGATGTTACATCAGGTTTACAGCTGTTCCCATTGCCCTTCGAGCCAATAAGTGCCCAGCAAAATAGTGGATAATCTCCAATTACTTTAAGATCATTCAGATCATAAAAATCTGGCAATATGGCGTCTTGAAATCCATAAAATTTCTCGACTTTTAAAAGTTCATTTATTTGCTTAAATAAAACTATTTTTTGTTTCCCGAAAAACTGTTTTGTGAAGTTTATTAAAACGTTGGTGACGCTCTAGGGTCGACAATGCAACTTTTTTCGAGAGCTGATGACTCTTAGTTGTTCGAACCAAGTATTCACAAAATAAACTATTTATGCTCTTGTTTAAGGTAATTTTTCGTGTACATTTTTAAACAATGTTTTGGTGGCATAGATTACTTTCGAACAGTAGTTCTAATAAAAATAAATAAATAAAAATAAGGGAGTAGAGCCGATTAGATTGCATTATACGTATCCCACACACATATGTAAATACATACATACTACATTTGTACAGCACAAAGTGCCACCATCCACACCAAATTGCATACCCCTTCATTCCAGACAGTAGCTCTTATTTTGATGGAGCGCGCACAAAGCGAACAAGTTGATTTGTTGTCTCATTGTATTTCGCGCGAAATCTATTTAAGTATAAAACTGTATACATATAAAGTTTATCAGATTTGTAATTTTCTCCATTCTTTCCTCTTCGCTTTCAGATTTCCAGCAGCTTTTAATTGCTGCGCTCGCTGTTTTACTGATTGATAAATTGTAGCGCAACGCAAAAGAATTGAGTGCTTGATCTGTCGGCATGTACACATACATACATACTTTCATACTACATACTGCATGCCCTGTCGGAATAAAGCGGGCAGTTTAAAAGAATAACCAATTGAAAAATTTATAAATTAATTTGAAGCAAATGCCGCCAGCGAATGTCAGGCAAAAAAAAAAAATCATTAAAAACGGTCTTAAACTGAATACTTTGGCTATAGATATTTTTTTTTGTTGAAATACTTGCTATTGCTTGTTATGTTTCAGAAGGTTCTAGGTTCAATTGCCACCTGGCTAAACATATTAAAACTATAAAAAAAGCGAACTATGAAAGAGCATCTGTGAAGTGCAGAACGAAAGCTTATTCAAGCGAAAATTATGGCTTTGGAATTCTTTAAGCCAAAAGCATTTTAAATTAGTTGAAATCATATGCAGAGTCATTTGTTTACAATAAAAGGCGAAAACTTACAACTATTTACCTACTCGTAACTATTCAAAAAAAGTACTTATTAAATTGCTTTTAAAGTAGCTGGTTTTCCTACAGGGTACTTTGTGCAAATACATGTTTATATGTATGTATGTTTTTCGTTCAATTATTTATCTGCACTACTGTTCACGTGTTGAAAATTTAATCTGGCTGCATGTGGGCGTGCAAATCGCATACATTTTTCTAAAATGAATCAATTCAAAAATTTTTAAGTTTCTTTATTTTTGAGTATGCCGAAATGTTCACCGACCATATACTTATATTTTGCAAAAGCTGTAGCAGTATTTTGTTATATGTGATTTGCCGTTTCCATAAGTACATACATACATATAATATTGTGAATAACATGATCTCAGAAATAATTTTTTGTGTTTCTTCCCAAAAAGCAAATTATTGAGATAACAAACTTTTGAAGAAACGTATGCGACATTTATTACTGCATCATGTGTGATATTAATTTTCATTGTTAATTGGCGAATTGTTTCTGCTTCGTTGCAAAAAATTCTATATCTGTATATTTTGCTTGCCTTCACTTGCCTTGCAGCGCTATTTTCTTTGAAGAATTTATTGTTTACTTTGGCTAACGTCATCAGCACAGCAATCACATGCGCTGTTGTTGAGGATGCTTCTGTTGATGCAATTACTATAGTTTCGTTCCACAACTTTTCTGGAAAAAAAAACTTCTAAAACTGTCAAAAAGCAAAATTACTGGCAGAGAAGAAGAGAAAAGCAAACAAGTAATTTTTAGCAAAAAAAACCCGACTTCAACTCCCATATAAAAAAAAATATATATATATATATATATCTCAAGATCCACTGATCGGATCTCAACCAGATTAGTATGGGACCACCTCTGAGCCACTACCTTTCCGATGCAAAGAATTATCGAAATCGGTTGACGTGGTCCAAGTTATGCGGTTAAAAAGTAGGGGAACGCAATGATTTTCGGAGAAAAAAGTTTTAATTCAGTCAAATATATCGTAGACGACATTTTTGAAGGGAAACTTCTTGGTTGGAAGTAAATTGGAAAATTCAAAAGAAATTTCACATGGAAATGGTTGCAACGGAAATTGCACACGGAAATTGTTTTAATTTCACAAAAACGTGCTGATAAAAGGTTAACGAATAAAACTTAGCTAAAGAACAATACAAGAATGAAAGTAAAGATGGGTAGGTACATAAATGGAGAATGGGATATGTTTTTATTCTTGTTTATGTTTTTATTCGCGGTTTTTTTGCAATCCTCATTTTAGCAACGAAGACCACAACATGCATGGAAATCGTAACAACTTTTTATTATAATTTTGAAACGAAAAAATTACCGTATAACTTGAGTGAAAAAAATCAAATTAACAGCCGTTGCTCACATACAGAGAAAAATACATATGTAATTTAAAGTACTAAAGTAACCAGATAAAACAACAGGTTATTTTAAGCACAAAACAAAATGGACTTCAATTCTTATATAAAAATTTAAGATTATCGTATCGTGATCCATTGATCGGATTTAAACCAAATCAGTATGGGGCCACCTGAGGTAAAACCTTTCTTTAAAAATAGAATTATAAAAATCGGTTAACGTGGTTATGGTTATGCGGTAACATACATGAAAAAAAAATAAAAAATATTCCGACGAAAAAATATTCTCCTTTTTGTGAAGTCGGTTAAAAACAAAGTAAATTAAAAACATCAGCACCCAAGTGGGCATGAGAGAGTGCAAGTTAATACAACTTAATTATTTTAGTACTTCAATCGCACCTAGCCTTTAGCCCCGCTCTTGTTTCTCCTACTATAAGCCGCCTTTTCAAAACAATTTTCCAAAGATCCGCCCATTCCGCTTTCTCAGCATTCCTTTGCACTAACGCTGACAATCAGACAGCGAGGTAACCAGTTGCCACCATGAACTCCAATTACTGCAGCAACCACAGGCCGCCGCCCCCACCACCCCCTAATGGCCTGGCTAATAGCATTGCAGCACATAAAAATCATTAGTATCAGCTGCACTCGTGCATAAATGTAAATTACTTTACTTAGTTTCATTAGAGTTGAACACGCAGATGTACTCGTACATACGTACGTATTTACATAAGTAGAATAGAAAAATTTAATAAAAAGGAAAATAAAATGTAAACCAAGTAAATAAGAAAACATTACTACAATTTGCTACTCTGACGGCTGCTGCCACACAAAGGATCGCATAGCAAAAACGTATTTGCACTAAAGCCACGCGTTGCAAAATTCTTCAATTACACCCTCCTCCGCTCATTGCAGCGCACACATAGCGTAGGAGATTTATTCCAAGTAAAACGAAGTGGCCTTTATTAGTTGCGTACAGCTCGCATTTGTTTGCATTGTAGTCTGCGCGACATTTCAACATTGTCGCATTTTTTCTTATTGTATTTCGTCTTTCATTTACCTTATTTAGTTTACCATCATCTTTTATCTCCCGCTCGCGCTTTGCCTCATTCAGGTTTGCATTTTACGCCAAGCAAATCCTGTCGACGACGCAATTGCCGTTATATCTCAATGTCGTTTCCATTACTTACTTACTTGCATTTTGTTCGCTAATCTAGCCGAGTGCGTAACTCATTGCATTATTGTTATTGCCATTGTTCGATTGTCCTGCATTGCAATTGATTTTGATCTTTGACTTAAATTTGTTGCTAATCTTTCTGCCATTATTCCCATTTGAATGGCGCGCCGTTTTGATTGCTTTTTTTTATGTTTTGTTATCTTATGAGAAATTTTTTAAACTGAAGAATGTCTGCACAGTAGATCTGGCTGAGAGCTTCAACAAATATTGCTCAAAGAAGCAGAACAGAGCAACCGAATTTCATTCAGGGATCGCTACCAGGGTTTGAACAATTTTAAATTAAAAAAACAAAATCTCAATAATTCGAAAAAATTTACTAATTCCTCAATAATATTTATCATTGTTCGACTAAAATTTTAAAATTCGGTCAGCCAGGGTGACAACACCGCAGATGACCGATTACCCAAAACACATTTTTGCGAATTTCTCGGGATCCGAGTGGGCACCGAAATTAATTTTGGTGTCCCTAAAACACACATAATTATAAACTAATTCCTCAATAATATTTACCAATGTTCGATGAAATTTTAGTGGGTGGGTGACGATTTTTTTTTTCGATTTTCACAAACACAATGAAAAGGACAAGGGCAACTGGCGAGGTTCTTTTGGTCTGTGTCCAAGCCGAAAAACGGTTGTAGTGCCAAATATGAAGAAGTTCTTGTCCTAATCAGTTTTTCTGCCTTTTCAAGTTTAACTTTGCGTCTTTGTTTATCTCTGTGTTTATAAACAAAGTATCTTTATTTCTTCAAAAACAAAAAAGCATTAAGTAACTATTGCGAAATTTTGCTGACTAACCATTATTAACTTTCTATTTTTTTTTTTTATTTGAAGAAGGCTTCGCAATTACTTTGCTAACTACGCCATTATTCTTCGAAAAACGCCTTCATGCACATCTATACATATGTACATATGTATGTATGTATGCATAGATTTACTATTTCTTTAATAATAAAGTTTTAGCGGTCTGGTCATCCTCTCTATTATGCAAATAGTTAAATCTTAATACCCACAGCAGATATTTATTCTAGTGCGCAGTTAAACAAACTTTACTATCATCGCAGCTGTATCCATATAAACATAAGTACATCCTCCAATATTATTAATGCATGTCTACATGTTACTAGTATGATTGTTTTTTTTTTTGCAGCAGCAGCTCCATCATCTTAACATATCACTCATTCTTATTTGCAATCAATTTATCACATTGACAAGTCAACATTTATATGGATTAATTTTGTTTTTATGAGTTCTTTGTGCCGCATAGAGTGTAGTAACTGGTCCTTAATACATAAATATTATAGCAGTCATAAAAGTGGATACATGTGTGTGTGTTTTTTACATATAAATACATATGCACATCAGTGTTGCCAGAAGTGAAGATTTATCTTCAAACAAAAGATAAAAATTTTGGAGCGATATTTGTTAAAACAAAAAGGTAAGTAAATTTGGTTTCTAAATTTGAATTAACTTTTCTATAATTAACGCTTTAGGGTTATCATAATCATCATCGCATAGCGGAGATAAATGCACAGAGCAAATAAAACCGAAAAAAACAAAAATTCGTAATAAGCTGGAAACCACCACCTTAAGTGGTATTTTTTATACAAAGGACTATTTAAAAATGTGCGGTTATGAGTGCCAAGATATAGATCTAAATGAGAACAAAGTTTTATTAAAATTTGTATCATAAAAATAAAATTTACAAGACATAAATTAATTACATAAGTCATAGCTGCATGGTTTTACAGTTCGCTGAATCGTTTTTGCTAATTCCCATGTTTGAATAATAATTAGTTATTAAAATACAAGCGAAAATATTTCTATGTTTTGTGCACTAGTCAAGTAAACCTGTTGTAAATTGATGAACGTGCTATTATTATTTTTTTTACAAAATATGTTATGGTTTTATATTATTACTAAAATTATAAAAAAAAAAATGATTTTTTTTATTATGAAATCTTCAATAAAAATATTTCTAGAGACATAAGATTTTTTTTCCAGTCTCAGTGACCTTTTTATGGTCTTTTGAAGATTTTATCATCACTTGGAAGATGTTTAACAAACATTTTCTGGCATCACTGTTGCACATACATGCGTGTAAGGAGGCGTCAACACCATCGACAGTAGCTTGCCTTTTGGAAATGTTTGCTATTTCAGCAGCTTTCACAGATGTAGCATTCCGACTTTTTACTAAACATTTTTGCAACTCTCTGTGGTACAACTTTTTCTATGTACATATGTATGTACTTATATATATGTATATGCGTAGAAGCATACTTATATAATCATGTGCATGCTATATTTGAATACTAAGTTTGTATATATCTATATATTCACAGGTATTTGATGAATGCTGCCATTCCAGCCGAACGTTCAACATTGTCGCAGCTTTTTCTCAGCTTTCGCCTTCAAGGGAATATCTTAGGGTCAGATATTTGCTTTTAGTAAAATTATACTGGGAGACATTAGCACTACCTTCGCTGTATGCAAACTTAAAATGCCTGAAAGATTTACGAGCAGTGAGTGTTGTTTTCTGTGGTATATAACAATTTTCTCATCCTGCAAGCAAACAAAAAAAGTTCGCTGTACACCTCAGAGCCTAAAGTATTTTTCAAAGGCAATTTCGAAAAAAAATGTTTAATAGTTCTAATGGAATAACTGAAATACTTCTTAAGGCAAAAGTTGTATGACATTTGGTGAGCTTCAATTTACTAACATTAGGGTGATAAGGATTGAAAGATTGCATCTCTCGACCCAATACTGCGTTGAACTAAGGCAAAACAATATGCTTATTAGGGTTGTCCGACTTTTTTTTCAGCACAAAATAATACCGAAAATAAAGAGACCCCAATTTCGTTTTTATAAAGTATGGGAAAAATACTCGTACATTTTTTCGGAGAATTGCTATAAAATCTTTATAATAAATATGTGTTTTTTTGATCGAATAAGATCATTTGCTTTCAGAAATCTTCAAGCAGTAAAACAGTGATAATTTTTTTTAACCGATCATCTTATAAAGCAAGTTAGTTATTATATGCGTGCGTAGCCACATCACTCACGTTTTGAAAGAATAGTCAAAGTTTGGAAATAAATTTGTCTCATAATTCTACTGTTTGAAGATTTCTGAGGGGAAAATATTTTAATTCGTTAAAAGGTATTTATTTTGAAAATTTTTATAGAAAATCTACGAAAAAATTATTTTCATCGCATCGAATGCATATATGGAAAACCTTAAAGCCCCAGTAGCGCGGTTAGATATTAATCGATGTCAAAATAAAAAATGAGGGCTCTCCTTATTTTCTATAACTCTGGGGGTGGCAGCAAGAAAATTTTAAAAAGTAGAATTTTTTTTTTGTCCACCCTAATGTTCACGTAAATTTGTCTAAATGATTGCAGATGATACGTGCTTCAACAATTTCTGCTTTACTTCTGGAAAATTTTGTTCGCATTTTTTAAAAATGTCGAGAACACCGGCCTTATCGACCGTTTCGATTTATTTCTTTTGGTTTACTTTCTGCTTTGCTTAAACACACTATTTAATCTAAAACATAAATAAGCCATTACATTTGCCAATCAACTGCCCGCATACAAAGGCAAGATCTCTTCTATTACGAGCTGTGGTCTTTTCCTTGTTTAAGGAGGAACTTACCCCCCCCCTCCCCCCCCTCTTCTTCCAACGAATCCAATCCATTCGGCAACTTTTTTGGCCAGCCCTCGTACACATGCGACCCTCTATATTATATATAATATATGTATTTGCAGTAGAAAGATATGAGGCTAAAAACAAGTATAAATATTAAACAAAACACATTTTTTAATTAACGCATGTCTTTGAAGATGCCACTACCTTCTACTGTAAACAACCATCTGCTTAATCACGCAACTAATAATAAAATTTCAAATTAGAAAATGTCCATGCAGGCCCAGAAGGCAAAGAAGCTTAGCTATGTACAAACTTGAGAAATATCACTCATACGCCAACGCAACCCGACGAAGCAGGCATGCACACATACATATTTGACCAGTTCTATGTTCCTCTGCACTGATATGTCAGTGGACTATATGCTTATAGTAGATCCACTAATAGCAGAAAGTTAAATAAAAAGTAACAAAAAAGAAACAACAGTCTACAGAACTGCATTGTGCTCTGCTCATAGCAATTAAATATAAATTTCACACACCGAAAGGCATTCAAGTCGACTAACTAAGTAGTATGTGTGAGCCCTAATGGTGGCATGTGCATGCAGTTATAGAGAAAAAAACGAAGCGACGCTTTTTGCCTCGTGTGATTTAAGTTAGACGTATGGCATCGGCGGGCAACTACTAACAAATTCTAACTGCGCCATCCAGTAAGCCATGTAGTATGGCAATGAAAACTATTGTTGCATCATCCAAGCGCACTTTCTTAACCATTTCTATCTCTCCTACTTCATTTTATATTTCTGCTGGTCACGCACATTCATCTTTTGTTCGCTCAAAGAATATTTAATCCGATGCCATTATAAAAAAGGCAGGCTACCACCTCGCGTGGAAATTAATTATGCGCTTGGGTTTTGTTTTTGTCACATTTGCTACTGGCTGCTGAGGACTACCATTAAATCAATGCCTCATTCAGATGCAACAGGGTAAAATAAAATAAGCGCCACCACTATTTCAAACAGCTGTGTATATGGCAATACTGACACAATGAATTAGAGGCACTCCCAGGCAACAAGTGACAGGATCATAGGGACTACAAATATCGCACCCGGTCACTGGTGCATTATCAGCGATTAATTAAATCAGTTCAGGATTTCTTCTTTGTGGAGTATTTAATATAAATGCAAATAAAAATCGTGAAGTTTAAATTTTTAGTTTTATAATTGGCCGAGCTCAATAAAGCACGCTAAAATGTATATAATTTTTCGGAATATTTCGACCCGAGCACTTCAAGAAAAACCAATGGCGTTTGCTTTTTAGTATTGTTATGTATTGCACCGTGCGCCAAAAATCAAAAAATTTCAAAACATACGTAAAAATTAATATACTCAGGAAACAATGGCGCGAGTATAGTAAAACTGCAGTTTTTTTTATATTTCTCCCTGACGTCAGGATATTTTAAGGACTTTGGAATTTGAAAGATATTAATCAAAAAATTATTTCAAAAATTCAATGCAGTATAAAGAGAACGAAACCGAAGAGAAAATTATAATAAATTAAAAAAATAAGTTTTGTTTGTTCACAAGGACGAATGAGTACATTTATTTAATCGAATTCTTTTATTCTTAAAAAGTTAGAAGAATGAAATTTAAGGATGTGGACGTGTGTATATTAGTCCCTTACATACATCTATTAAAAAAAAAATAATAAAAGATTGCAAGTTTCCAAGGAAAAAATTTCAAAAATTATAAAAAAAATAGTTCTACAGAATTTTGTCTTGATACCCACAATATTATGCTACACCCAATTTTTTAATAATTTTTGAATCAATCATTCCCTTGAAATTTTCTAGCCGTTAAATAGCTAAAAACGCAGTTTTACAATTTTAGGCTTCTGGTTTTGCGAATATACTGATTTTTGTGCGTAATATTGACTATCGCGCGGTTTTGTTGTTAGAAACTTTTTCAACACTGATAAGAAAATTAAATACATACTTAGTTTAAGTTTTTCCAATTTTGTTTTATTTTTTTTTTTGTGTTATCGAATTTTTTCAGTTTTGCTTTAGACTTTGTGCAATTTTTCAGGACTTCTCAAGACTTTCGATTCGTTATTTTTCTTTCTTTATTCGAGACCTTATCAGACTTTCAGTTATAGTATTTTGGCTAAAAATTTTTTATTTCTCATCATTACCCTGTTTAGTAAATAGTAAAAGTGGATAAGAACTGGAGAATATGCGGGATGAGGGAGCAATTTGTAACTTAATTTATGCAATTTTGGCACTTGCGACTTCATAGCTGTTACTCGGTCATTGGCTTGGTGGAAGACAATGTTGCCAGATGCATAGACTTAATTGTTAATTACCGTTTTTTTAGACAAGCTACAGTTGTGTTAATTACTACCTGGCACAAATTACAGTTTTTTCGAAATTTTCGGATTGAACGAATAAATTGAAATTTCCGTTTCGAATTTTTTGTGTGTAAATTTTTTATGCAAAAAGGAGACGATAAAGGAGCATTTAAAATAAACGCCTTCAGCTGTTTTTTTTTTTTGTTATTAATCCTTAATAAAATTAAAAGACCTTAGTTTTTTAAAAACTCTTCGTTTTCGGGAAAATTTAAGGTTTTTGAAAAAATAAATTAACTCCTTTCGTTGAGTAAAAAGTCCAAGAATGCACGTTTAAAGCCGTGAAATTCCTAAAAAGGAAGATTTCTCGCTGTGTTTTGAATATAAACCAGATGGCAGGCAGCCCTTTGCTTGACTTACTCTTTAATGCTACATTTGAAACATATTTCTCACTTAAGTATTTTCTTGACTGTAAAATGTATTTATTTAAATATACATAAGCAGAAGGCATGAAACTAAATTGACTCATCACTTGTTGCAAAACCAAAATCCCTTGTAGGTGCAAAGGATTTCATTTTCGTTTACACACATCTTTATATGTATGTACTCATATTTACTTATACATATGTGGTTGCTATCTTTCTATTACTTCCATCTTTTGCTTCCACAGAATTTTCCTTCAAACTTGCCTTAAAGTTAATCAGGCCATTTGGAGTTACATAAGAACGAATCCGCACAAATGCACACCACACACACGCCTTATCTGCCGTGTGTTTTAACATAATACAATCAAATATCTTTTCTACTATCGCCAGTCCTCATATGGTCCTCTTTCACATATGGAATATTCGCTGGTATAAATATACACTCACACACACGTAGCATAGAACAGTTGTGCAAATATGCAAAATGTTCAGTTGCAATCTATAAAAGTTGCATGCTCATAAATATCCTGTCAGCTGCAAGAATTTGGCCAGGCAGTAGCTTCGTATAAGTAATATAAAACGTATGCATACTAAGTACATTCATAGATGTATGTATGGGCGTGCATATGTTAGGCATGACGCATCCCTGCAAAAATGCGACTTATCGAGGATGACTCCGGGAGCAATCGCAAAGGCACACTTGTAGTTAGTTCCCCTGTATGCCCGAATGGGTGTAAAAAGCGACTAATCGCTCTTAAAAATGAAAACTTGCGCCAGCTGCGATTCGAACCGGGGTCTTCAGGTTTGCTACTCCCTCTCTACATGCCAATTTCGCTCATGAAATTTCGTTGACTAGGTGCCTACATGACATTAAGCCGTTAATTGACTCTAGTTAATCTCCAATAATGCCCGTTTGAGTCTAATCCCGGAATATTCTCTTTAGAAATTCGTCGCACAATCTATTTGTGCAAGCATCAACGTGCACGAACAAACTTTTGCGTTGTTGTTGTTTAAGCAACATCGGCTCACGGGTCGCTCGGCTACAACAATCGTCAACGGACGAGATGTTTCGTTTACTTTACCTCTGAACTGTCCACATGGGAACGCTTATGGGGCAACTGTCTCTGAACTGTCTACATTGAAATGCTTATGGGGCATCTGTCCACCGCCAATGACACCTCCATTATAAAGCAGACAGTTGAATCCGTTGTTCGCAGATTGAGCGGGAACTAGTGTTGTGGAAAAAGGAACGCATCTTGAATTATTTTTGTGCTAGAAAAATCTCCTGCGGGGGATGTTTAAGTGCGTATGTATGTGTACGTGCGTATGTGTGTGTGTATGTGCGTGTGCAAGCACTGCAGATGTGCGCTATGACATAAAGAGTTGCCCGTATCTCATTAGTTGCGGATAGCACCAGTAACGAGATGGCGACAAAAAGACACCTGCCACTGCAATTATGTCACACATGAAAACCAATACCAATGCCGCACCAGCAGCAGTAGGATATCGAAGAAAGAGAAAAGCGATTAATAACAGAAATAATGTGTCACCCGAAGACAGATAATAAGATGTTGCAAACACAAATCGATGTGGCAAGGTTGAAAGAAATTTTGTTGAGGAAGTTGTAACAAGCTGATTTAAGTTGTGCTGGAAAATTTTACCTTTAAATTACTTTGAGAAACTATTTATATACATACATATATAGTTAATATATTTTTTTTTACTTTTATTTCAACATTTTTCTTACTGACACATAAAGGTCATAGATAGGACTTGGAACAGACGTCTAAGGTTTGATAACTGCTTTTTCGGCAGCAACACAGCCCATCAAACAAAAGAGATTTTCATAACGATTTAGGCTCGTAAAATTTACTTTTATGCAGTTAAAAAAAAAAAATCTATTTAAAAACTGCAATTTATTAGATTGTGTTTTAACAGTGCACAGTGGTTCAAAATTTGCTTTTTGTGTTCAAAATTCACTGGAGACTTAATTTTTCACTCAATTTGATTAATTTTTTTATGAAAGGTAATAAAATTTGCAAAAGATTTTTATTTTTTGTTTGTTTGTATCCAATTTTTTGGTGCAAAGTTCAGAAAATGTTGCAATTTTGAAGAAAATCAATCCTCCTGTTCCAGTTAATAAATGTGACATAATAAAAACTAGTTGAAAACAATTGTAAGGTTCTCCAAAAACGAAAAACAAATAAATTTGAAATATTATAGAAAATTTTTCAAGAAAATGATTTTATTTTTTTTTTTAATTTTGGGTAGGCAATTTTATAGATCATACAATTTTAGTATAATGAAGTGCAAGCTGCCAGTGGCTAAGAGTTCGCGTTGATTTTTAATAATTTAACAAATGCTTTTATTTCCCATTTAGCATACAGATGTACTCGAAATGTTAGTGAAAAAAA
>NW_023458556.1:14912445-14912630 GCF_013731165.1 Rhagoletis pomonella | reverse complement strand
CCATTAAAATGTATACTTATATGATCAGAACGTCGAGCTGAGTTGATATAGCCATGTCCGTCTGTCCGTCTGTCTGTCTGTTTGTATGCAATCTAGTCTCTCAGTTTTTGAGATATCCGCATCAAATTTGGTAGGTGCGTGTATTTTTATAATGTATTAATCATTTGTCGGAACCGGAAGAATCG
>NW_023458556.1:14903832-14912435 GCF_013731165.1 Rhagoletis pomonella | reverse complement strand
TAACATATAGCTCCCATACAACTGATTGTTCAGATATGAGATTTTTCGTTATAACTTCTTCATTTATGCAGCTACGAACATGAAACTTTGCAGTACTTGCACCCATTATCAACAGAATACTTACAGTGAAAATTACAAAGATCGGGTCACTATAACCTATAGCTCCCATACAACTGATTGTTCAGATATAAAATTTTTCGTTATAACTCCTCCATTTATATAGCTAGGAACATGAAATTCCGCACTGTTTTCAATAATTATCAACAGAAAACTTACAGTGAAAATTAAAAAGATCGGGTAACTATAACCTATAGCTCCCATACAACTGATTGTTCAGATATGAGATTTTTCGTTATAATTCATCCATTTATGTAGCTAGGACCATGAAATTTCGCGCTGTTTTCACTCATTATCAACAGAAGACTTACAGTGAAAATAACAAAGATCGGGTCACTATAACCTGCAGAACCCATACAACTGATTGTTCAGATATGAGGTCTTTTATCATAACTCCTCCATTTATGCAGCTAGGAACATGGAATTTCGCACCATTTTCACTCATTATTAACAGAATACTTACAGTGAAAATAACAAGGATCGGATGACTACAACATATATCTTCCATACATCTGATTGTTCAGATATGGGATTTTACTGTAAACTTCTTTATTTGAACAGCTAAAACCGATAAATTTCGTAAGATATTTTATAAATAATAATATAAAGTCTACTGAAAAAATCATCAAAATCTATGCTGTATAAGCTTTATCTCCTATAGCACTGATTGTTCAGATACCAGTTTTTGCCATATGTCTCCTTTATGTAGGAAACTAAACCCAATAAATTGTGTTACCGGCTTACATACCGATCACATAGCAGTGAAAATCACTTAGATTGGTGCCATATATGGTATATCTTCCATACATCTGATTGTTTAGATGCGATTTTTTATGTAACTCCTCTATCGATGTATGCAGATGTATTCAAAAGCAGTAATCTGTCAAAGTAAAATTTGCAGATGTTCATGAAAGGTATGAAGCCTTCGGCATAGCCGAAGACAGCGCAGCTCTTACTTGTTTTTTTTTTGTGTTTCTCACGCTACTATTTAAAGACAATAATGCAAAAATATGTATCAATCTATTACATTTAATAATATGTGGACAAAATTTGTGTGAGAGCTTTAATTTGTGATCTGCTACTGTAGTACCACATATTATATAACTTCTTTCCGGCCACAAAGTGGCCTCAATATACGTAAATAATAAATAACGCATTTTTGCTAAAGTAAAAAAAAAACATGAATATCAAATTAAATGAGCAAAGTGTGTGTGAATGAACGAATGGTTTTCAAATGGTAAACCAATATAATCCTTCATAGCTTAGGCATACATATTTACACATTTGTATGTGCATTAAAGAATACGATTCTGAGACTTTAAGTCTCTTAAACAGCAGGTACTGTACAGTACATTTCTGATAAACTTACGTACATAAAAATGTAGCTGCATAAATACATACATGCAATGTATCTTTTCGTCAAACCACGTGCCCATGTCTCTGTGCATACTTAAAATGTCATGTATGCCTTTGACATTCATTTTTCAACTTTGCATCAGGAATGTGTTAAACATTTATTTATATATAAGATAGAAAATACAGCACACATATGTATGTACATGATTACATACATACACTGCCGGAAAAAAGTATTATCACAGCAAATTTTGCACAATATATGCACCAATTTCTATTCTAATAATTTTCCGCTAATTTTTTATAAAAATATGGTTCACTCTACAACAAAAAAAAACATAAAAATATAATTTCTCAACTTTGTGCAAAACTTGCGAAAATTCAATAAATTTTCATGCTCATTAAATTTTCATGCAAATTTTCAACTTTTTAATCATCTTTTTTTCGAATTTGCTTAAGTTAGCAGTTTTGTAGCCCATTAAATTCTAGTATAAAAAATGCAAGTTCGGAGTTAGTCAAAAATCGCATTGATTTTTGAAAATCTTTTTCGTTGAAGGTATTTTGCTGTTTTTCCATATAAAGTATTTTTGAAAAAAATGCCAAAAATCAACGGTAATTCTTAATAACTTATAACTTCTACCTTATTACAATAAAATTGATTGAGCTAAAAATCTGCATACATCTAAAAAATCTGATTAAAAAGTTGAAAGTTTTCATAAAAATTTGCTGAAAATTCGCGAGTTGTGCACAAAGTTTGGAAATTATATTTTTATGTTTTTTATTATAGAATGAACCATATTTTTATAAAAAATTGGCAGAAAAATATTACGATAAAAATTGTTGCATATAATGTAAAAAAGCAGCTGTGCCAATACTTTTTGCCGGGAGTGTTTTAGTAATTGCACACATACATACATACATGCAAGTATATATTTTTGATAGCATCATGAAACGCGTGAAAATTTTATGAGCAGACATTGCAAGTTCATATACATATATATTAGACTGCATCACCAAAAAAAGTTGCGGTTTTTCCGCCGGGATTACAAAATTTATTAAATTTTAAGACGTCCACCAAAATATATCGGAAAAATATTAAGATTTAAGCGAGCTGGACCGATTTGAATATACCTCCAAAAATGAAGTTTTTTATGAATAAAAATAGTTTCTTAAAGAATTTTTTGAAAAAAGTCCCCTCAGATGACAAATTAGATTAAGCTTAAAAAATCTGCATCAAAATATTTAAAAATCTTTTCAGCGGAATCGTAAGAATGAGATTTTTGATTCTGTTTTTTTTACTTTTTCAAAGATTAGTTTAAGAAAAACTTGAATAACTGGGCCAAAAAAGTTCTGATTTAGACTTATGGGATCTCAGCAGAAAGGTATTTTCACACTGTTTTTGTTTCTGGTCAAAACAACGTCATTCGTGTCCCATCTTGTTTTTCGAATACCAACACATCTTAATTCAACTTTGAATGACGTTCGTTCATCCTACCTCTCTCTTCCATCATTTGAATGAGTTTATTAGCAAAGAAATAAAAAGGGTGAGAAAATACCTTTCCAATGACACCTCCAAAGTCTAAATCGGAAGAGTTTAGGTTCAGTTATTCAAGTTTTTCCTATACTAATCTTTGAAAAAAGTTAAAAAACAGCATCAAAAATCTCATCATTACGATTCCGTTCAAATTTTTTTTAAATTTTTTTAAAATATTTTTATGCAAATATTTTAAGCTTAAACCGTTTTGTCATTTGAGGGGATTTTTTTAACAAAAATCTTTAAGAAACTATTTTTATTCATAAAAAACTGCATTTTTGGAGGTATTTTCAAATCGGTCCAGCTCACTTAAATCTAAATATGTTTCCGAAATATTTTGGTGCAAGTCTTAAAATATATTTTAGATTTTATAATTCCAATGGAAAAATAGTATCGATTTTTTTTTGTATGGGGAGTGATGCAGTCTAATATATATACTAGATACAGTAGGGGTATTCTCAATCCGTTGCATACTGTCTAGCATGGTGTATATTGCTCATGTGTTAAAACAACAACAAAATTATCCAATCATGCTATTTATGCTAAATCTACTGTGAATCAATAACGGAAACGGAAGGGTATCTAGAAGAAATGTTTGGCTGGTGTTCTCGTTTTAAAGACATAACCGTTGACGACACAGATGCGTGTTCAGCGCAAGAAAATACATAAGAAAAAAAACCCAGATCATATTTTTGTTGTGTCTATTTAATCAATGGATCACCGATTAGTGATACAATGTTCCGGTGAATGCGCCCAGTGACATTACCAATAATATCGCATCTCTTCTATCACGCCGCAGAGACCTGGCCGATGGCGAACAAAGATGAGGAGATATTGGCGGCTTTCGAGAGGACCGAAGGAGATAGAGGGGTGTATCGAATGAGATAGAAGCGTCGCCTGAGCACTTGCCCAGGAAGCAATTTGCGCTGGGAGCACCATTTTGATACTCTTGGACTTGTCGATGAATCTTTTTATGCTGGTAAATCTGGTGAAGGAGTATTTGTAAATGTTCATAAGATTTCGAGTGAGTTATCTCTCTGGTGTATCACGCTTTATGCCTGTCAGGGCACTCGCAAACATAATTTAGTAACGGAAGGCCTATTCTAGCTGCATGTTTACCAATGGGTCAATGTTCCGTTATCGTAGCTAATAACCTATGTCTTGACATCTTTAAAACGTTGGTTTTTCACAATGCAGTCATATATTTCTCACAGTTTTTTCAGATTTGGAGGTTGCTCCAATGTATATCAGCCCTGCGTGCAAACTGCAAAGGCAATTCCCATTTATAATTTTTATAATATATATATATATATATATTTTAGTCATTTCGTCAGCCCTTAAATTTCAGGTGAGAGAGTTATTTATCTTGATACCGCCGTCGAGCTTAACTTGCATTTGAAACCCCTGACCTCTTTACGCTTTGTTACCGGCGAGACAAGTACCAGAAGTGCCGTTTGGTTATCTGAGAAAATGTATGCCCCTTCGCTGTTTCTTTCTAATGATTTGCAGGCCCTCCCGATTCAAAGTACTTCCGCTTCGCTAGTTGGAATGAAAGCGAGATATTTTACAGAGAATACCCCGCACTCTTACCGCAGTCCAGTTTAGACCCGCCAGCAAAGATTTCAGTGGAATTCCCCTCGATTATTCTGCCCGTACTCCAATCCCGTCTATAAGGAAATCCTACCTGAAAGTTTTTCCTGACCTCTATCGCAGAAGGTACATATATCTGATTGTTTCCCTGATACAGCTACGACAGTGTTGCAGATTTCGCCGCAACTTCACGGATGATGAGGTCTACTGGCAGTCTATTGCCAAAATAAGAAGAAGAAGGAGGCAGTCAAGCGTCGTTCCTTTTCCATTTCATAACGCTGATGAAAATTACAGTCATCAAATAAGGGATCTCAAACTGAAGCTGTGCCATGTGATTTCAATTTGTATCCTTTTTTTGTGTGTTTGCATTCGTTTGTTTGTTATTTCATCTGTCGGCTACTCCGTATACTCTGCATCTGTAGTACGGACAAATTTTCGTTCCATTCACTTCGATGCGTTCTTCTACAGCGCATATCTAAAAAAAAAATTGCAATCTATGCCATAAAGGTGGTTTTATATTTAACGAGCAACTGAAACCTGTCCGATGGTAAAATTTTCGGATGAACTTTTCTCGATTTTTCTTGTAACTTAGCGTACGCATTTGCATGTGGGCATAATTGTACTTTAACGGAGCAGTGTACTAACATAAAGTTTTAAATGAGCGTCATTCTTCCTTGGATGCGTGTATTCCCTGCAGGAAATTTTGTTGATTTGAAAGTAATTTATAAACTACTTTATTTTTAAATGATAACTAATTGAAATTCTCACTATTTATTCATATTTTACATGTGTTTATTTGTAGATAGATTTTTTGACTTGTTGTGCTTATATGTATGTCAGTAAGTGTCTGCATACATACTGGGACATATCTGTGTTCATAAGCAATAACCGCCTAAGTCGACAAACCTGAATTTGAAAAAAAAAACTTTTTAAACATTTGGATTACAATGTCATCCTTATGGGGAAACCAAAATATGTTCGTCTATAACTTTTTAAACAGCCTAGCTAGCAAGGTGGGAATTTCACATACATATGGAATAGTAGTTGCAGAATACGCTATCATACATATCTCAATTCTTTTTTAAGTCGACTTAGGCAGTTATTGCTTATAACCACAGAAATACATATGTATGCAAGGGAGTGTGTTACTCCTTTGCGTGCAGGCTTTGATATTTGTAAAAGTATTTCCTTTAGCTTTATGGCCTTAACTTTTTCACCTCCGACTTGAAAGACAATAAAGATATCTGCAAAATGCCGAGAGGTTATATGTACGTGCCGTGCGTGATTTGTAGTGCATTTGTACATTTATTGAAGTACATATTAAGTAGGTTATGTATGTATGTACATGGGTCGTTATGTATGTACATATATGCTAGTACAATTTATATTGCACAGACATGCTTCGTACTTCATGGAAACATACGGGTCAATCCATGACAAATCGACCATTTTTCATTTGGAGAAATTTTGGTCAAAACTTTTCTTTTTTATCATATAACGAAGTTCTACGAAAGGAAACAAATAAAAAAAAAACATTCAAAATTTCCAAGGTTCAAAATTTCGAGTTGCAAGTTTATAGTTGCATAGTCACAAAAATGGCACTGATGACGTCTTAATGGTAATATTTTGGGACTATATAAAAAAAAAAAAAAAAATTTTAAAATTTGTAAAATAAAAAAATTACGGAATTTTTAAATTTAAACAAGGTTGTCAAACAAAAGAGTATTAAAAAATCTTTAGTGTGAACGTGAGGATTTTTTTAGGTATTGCCACCTGTTGAAAAGACTAAAATAAAATTGTTTAAATGACTTATTATTGTGAAGTATTTATTTCTGCAGTGTAGTTAGCAAGGTTGCCACGTGTTTAAAAAATTAAATTAATCTTAATTCATCAGTTAATTGAAATATGTATACAATGTCCCACGAAGGAGATAAAAAAAAAAGATTTTAGTTTGAAAATGCTTTTAAAGAGGGTTGCCAGATGTTTGGAACCCCGAATTTCTTTAAACTATACACAAGTTAAATGAAATGTTAAAATTTGACTGTTAAACGAAATTTACGACAACTTCAGTTTGAAAATATGTATAATCGGAAAAATGCCGCTCGCCCTCCCAACCACTTCCTTCAGATCATCGGGTGATTTCCGAACTTCCTAAGCAGACTAGAGGTAGCTCTTCTGTTCCGCTTCGCCCTAGCTGCTGGTAGGACTACCTTTTTGGTCCCTTAACCACTGGGACGTGGGTTGATTTTACGTTCAATGGACTTCTACCCCGTAAAGAGCTTTCTATCGGTGTTATTGTCCATGGGGAGACCTCCGGGTGCCAATATCACCCACACCCAAGAACGCCCACCGGGGGTTTTCGGCTGCTGACGCTTGGGTTGTAAGCCGCTTAGGCTCCTTTGAGGCAGATCCACCGGCTGCCGAAGATGTCGTTTCAAGACTAACTTTAACGCCTTTTCCGTCCGCGGCATTTTCATTTGAATTCATTTTCTGGTTCTAATGGTCGGCCGCAGCAGAACCCCATACCGTTGTAAGTCCACCGTTACTCCCGGAAACTGGCAGGTATCCGGGAAGCGCCGTTAGAATACAGTCGGAAATCCCTCTGACTGCAAACCATCCACGCATGACACCCTAGGTTAGATCCATAGTATCCTGTGAGAACAGGGTTCCCTGTTAAAGGATGGGATAACGCGCACTACGGCCTTGATATAGGAGTGGCTAGGCATACAGGATCACCTATGTGTTGTATTATGCTTCATCCACTCCCTGAATTTTGGCTCATCTATATCCCACATATCGTTCTAGTTAGGTGTATACAGTGTGTCCAAGAAGTACCCTGCCAAACATTTTTCAGGTAAAAGTGCCACCGTTTTTTTTTTTAAGTATAAGGAGCAGCTAATAATGCACCGCTGTACTTTGCAAGTATTTACAGAAATAATTTATTAAGTATAGGCTTGTCTGTACATGCAGTTAAAAAAAGAATGAAAAGGCCCGATTTTTTTATTATAATAACATAATTATTATAATAATATAATATAAATGCTTCAAACACGGTAACACTTTTACCTGCAAAATATTTGCTTATCAGAGAGTTCACCATTCACATACTTTCTCTTTAAGAATGGCCTTCACATATCGATCTAACTAAGTATATATATTATAGGATAATTCATTTTTTGTGAAAGTCTTTAGATTTGCACTGTTTTTTTTCGAATTGCAAAAACGAAGTTAGAAGTTAGAAATTTGTTTAGCGGTACACAGTGATTTGAAGTTTGATGAAATGAAAAACCGACACCATGGGTAAATTATCTTCACTCAGAAATGAGTGGACGGATTTAGATGAAACATTTGACACCTTGTTACCAACTTTTCGACCTGTTAAAAAGTTAAATAAAATTTCAGCGATTTAATGCCATGCGTATTCGCTAGTTAAATTTAATTCGCAAACCTTAAAAGTGCTGTAATTTCAACGGTAACTTTTTTCTTCATCTTATTAAAGAGTGGTTTCAACATCTCCGCTGAATCCTTGAATCACCGCTATACGCTAGCACATACGACCTGAATACAGTCTACCTAAATACAGTCTACCTAAATACTTATATTGGCATTTTAATAACACGAACGACGCAGGCCGCAACTCATTTATAAATGTTGGTGTGTGTATCTACATTATTTTCAGTGATGCGCGGCTGTTCATGACACCGGCTTATACGAGTCATTTTCTAAAGCTAACGATTTTTCACCGTTAAACACAGGTGCACAAGGTGAGGGCGACAGGCAACCAGCGACCCAGTTTACCGCATATTTGCTTCTGCGTTTTTTTTTGTTTTTGTTTTTGTTTATTTTTTTTTTTTCTGTGGCTGCTAAACTCCTTTGAAAAACATATCAGAGCTTTATGCGGGAGTAAATGTTGCTTTTGTATATTAATTTTGATGAGCTTTGCATCGTTGAGCCTGAAAGGCGCCAACAAGGGGCGGATATGGATGGATAAGGCTGCTAGAAAGTA
>NW_023458556.1:14891960-14903732 GCF_013731165.1 Rhagoletis pomonella | reverse complement strand
AATAAAGTCAATTGACCTTATTTCCGTTGATCTTATTACCTGTCACCATAGATCACATTGGTCCTAAAAATAAAAATTGTCTATTCAATGCTGAAAAAAAACATGGACTACCTCATAAGGTACTTTCCTATTTTCTCAGAGGGTAAGTAAAACTTTTAAGAAATACATATCAGCCACACATAAAGTATATCTTTATTAAATAAATTAATTACTTTGCGTGACGATTCACCGCTATAAAGAAATAGTTTTGTCGCTTCATTAACTGACTTCGACAAAAGAAGGTGGTTAACAATTCGTCGGAATATATTTTTTTTATTTATGTTATCGCATAACTGTGGACCACGTTAGCCGATTTATATAATTATTTTTTAAAGGAAAGGTGGTACATACCTTATAGCTGTTCACTTACTTATTTGGTTTAGATGAAGAAAATTGAAGTCGGTTTTGTTTTTTGCTTAAAAATTACTTGTTTTACAACATCACATCAGGCTTTTGACATAACCGCAAAATATCTTTACGACGAAAATGTAAACCATTCAGAGCCTTATTATTTTAACATCATTTTAAATGCGAAGTTAATTTTTTTTTCCAACGAAACTATTTTTCCATAATTCTCCATATCAAAAGCTAAAAAATACCGTTAGATGTTCTCATTGCTGTGATATTTGACTTCGCAAAAAAAACTTCATTTTCCATACTATGCGCCGTAGCGACCAGCATCGAATAAGAACCAGAAATGACGCGCTGGCGCCGAACAGCCGAGTTGAACATCAACAGAGATTAAACCAAGCAAGAATTGAGGTCGAATGGCCATAGCTAACGTCGAGGTTTCACTAATTGGGTGCTCGAAATGCTGGCCGGGGATCCAGATTTTGGCCAACAAATGATTTTGATGCACTGCCAGAAAAGCCGAGGAGGCAATTTTAAGGAAATTTCACAATAAAACCAGGATCAGTATTATAGATCATGTCGTTGTTGTTTTATTTGAATTTCTTTTCCTCTCGTTCTTATCTGGCACACTTTATACACATACATACATATAGGTATAGTCTTGTCTATGATTAGTTTATTATTTTTTTTAGATAAAATTCGTTGATTTTTAAGTCCTCAGACTTAGGGCCAGTTGCTCATTGTCTGGTTAATACAACGTTTGCTTTATCGACAACATGTTATATGCATGATGTCGAAATCGTCGATAATAATGTTTAACTGGGAGCTGCTGATAACCAGACATTGAACAACGGGCCCTTAATCATAAGGCCCCAGGTGTGTCGAAGTTATCACAAATGTTGATTAAATGCCAAGGCGGTCAAAACAAATGTTGCTCATACGACATGTCAGATGCGGCATTGCACTTGCCAATAAAGTTGCTAGCCACTTGCACAAAAAGTTTTCAAATTTACGTTTTTTTACAGTAAGTTTCTTTTACTATTTGATACTCAAATAGCTATGTAGAACTATGAAAGTCACCTAAAGCTAATATAATCACAACAGCACTCTTTTTTAGATGTTTATAGAAAGCAGTAAAAAATAAAACGCAATGCAAATTATGGTTTCAACAAACCTACACATAAGAGCACGCTAGCTTTTGTGTACGTATCTCGAAGCTATCATATGCAGATATCTAAATATATATATACGCATAAAAACATATACGTATGTATATACTTTAAACAAATATGATTTGTAAAGCACCGACAAGCGTAACCGCCAGCTACTTCATTGAAATATCAAAGAAGACACAAAGCTACTTCGCCTTGAGCAACCAATTCAAGTTGAATACACTTGAGAATGCTACCACACACAAAACTACAGTCCCGTAGTTATGCTTATCACATATCAAATGCCAGTACATGTGTGTAGGAACGCATATACAAATTACACACATGCACATTAGGTCAAATGATTCATTTGGCAGTGCGAAAATCCAATTTCGCAAACGTGGTTTTAGATTATTTTTGGTTGCCATTCTATAGAGAATACTCCAAAGTAACAATAATTCCCTTTGTTGTTTTTGTAAAATAAAAAACACCGTTAGACAGCAATCAAACTAAAACTTTTTAAACATTCTCTGGCTTGACACCCGTATTTTCATATTTCAAATAGTTTGCGTATAAGTTAATTTAATTCGACTTTTTAAATAGGAGACAACCCTCTTAAAAAGTAGTTTCAAGCTAAAACCTTCTTAAATAACCTTCGTCTGCCAATGTGACAGATATTTTAACTAACTGTTGAAATAAGTTGAATTAGATTTTTTAAACATGTGGCAACCCTCAGAATATAGTTCAGAAATAAAGCCTTGTCCAAACCCAATTCGGTTGATACCAATATTTTAATAATTCATTAAACTTATTAAATAATGTGAATTTAACTTTTTAAAAACGGGTGGCAACGCTCTCTAAACACCTCAGAAATGTTTTTAGTTTTAAAACTAAAGATTTTTTAACACTCTTTTGTTTCGCATATTTTAATATTTCATTGTGTATAAATTAACTGAAGTCGACTTTTCCAACAGGTGGCAAGCCCATTCAAAATATTTACAAACCATTACCTTCTTAAATTTGTTTACATATTTCTATTACCTTATTCCCTTAATTCAAATTGAATTGAATATTTTAAACAGGTGGCACCACTCCCACAGTAAAGTTAGGAAACAAAGTTTTTGAAAACCATTTCAATTGATACCCCTTTTGTAATAAATGGTTTAACTTTTTAAATAATTTGACCGTAATTTTTTAAAAGTTGGCAACTCTTTTCGGAAAAGTAAAGCCTTTTTGCACATCGAACTAACGGTGCAGATCTGATGACCTGGATAAAAAATCCCTTCGCGTATTATATATATAGAAATCGGTGCAGAATTGGAGAATACTGAAACTTTAAGTGAAAATGAAGTGTTTTATGAAGGCTAACTTTAGGAGTCTCTACTCAATCGCTAGAAGAAACCATATATGTACATGTGAACGTTTATTATGTAGCTTATTTTAAGGGGGAAGCTAAATAATTGGACAATGTTTTCGAGTGTTACTTAAACACATATACTCATGACTTGAACATAAAAAAATAAAGCCGAAAAGTCTGTTTTACGAAAGCCAAGCCATGTTTTCACATTTTATTTCCTGACTTTAGACTTTTTTTTTAATTGTTGCCTTCCTTTTACATTAAAATAATACAACATTTTAGCTGCTTTAAATTTCGCACAGAAAAAGTAATCATTTGACCTAATGTGGTATGCATTTATATGCTGAAGCATGTACTTCGCTGCTTTAAAGCCACCAAAGTCTTTTTCCACGCCACTTGCTACATTGAACAAAAGCACTTTGGTGAAATAAGTAAAATAAAATCAACCAGAATATCGAACACAGAAGACGTACACAAGAGAAGGGTTGAAAATAGCGCAGATATCTGTATATATATAAGTACATATATTCGTATACAACATGAGTGCTTAAGTATGTACGCACATCTCCTTATAATTTTGCTCTAGTTCACTACCATATCTCCTCCAAAGTAGTACCACAAATTTAAATAAAAGATAAGCCACTCTCGTCGTATCCAGGCACTGTAAGGGTAAATATAAAAATCACAAACACTCAGTGAGTAAACAAATTGAACAGCATTAATGCGGAAAAATGGCGCTCAAATAGGTGCTGAGAAAAATAATAAATTAATTTGTTGTTTGAAAAATCCACTTAGCCACAAAGTGAATGTGAACAAATTGTTTGCTTTAAAAATATACATATACCTTTGTTATAATCCCAAAGAAATTTCACACATTACAACCCCTTTTAGGTTAATAATTTACATTTTAGGCTAAAGTAAATTTTCCTATGTACGATGTAAGGGTAAAAGGCTAAAGAAGGCTTAATACGCGTTTACTATACAGAAACTCTGCATAGAATGTGGAGTGCTTTTTTTTTGCACACGAGTTTTCCCTAAGGACCTAAGGGACACATTCATAATTTTGAACTCAAAAAGTTATTAGAAAAATAAAAAATTTTACCAAGTTATGTGAAGTGCAAAATATTATGATAAAATTACAACTGGGACCGGTAGTTCTCTAAGCTATTTAGCAGGTGGCTGTAACATTTTGCATTGAATTTGGGTCGGCTTTTCAAGCAAATATTACAAAAAAAAAAAAATGTAAATGCTTCGGTGCATGAAGTTTTACTCAAAGCCGCTTCAAAGTGATTGAATAAAATTTTTATAAAAAAACAAAAAAAAAGGTGAAAAATTATTTTTATTTTTTGTTTAAAATTCGGGTTCAAACAACAGAAATAAATTTCTATTAAAAATGCGGATAAAGGATATTCAATACCATTATTAAGATTCATCTATTTATTAAGGTTTCTGGGTCTACAATTTAAGACAAGTTTTGCCAACGCAACATTGAGTTTAAGGAGGATAATCTTTCCTTTAGAGTGTTTTCGCATAATACTGCCATTTGCAGCTTCATAATTGTCTCTATTAAAATCAGCCTGTCTCTTCAGACTTTGGACTTTGCGTTTTTGTTCAAAATTATCGCTAAGAAAATTCAAAACAGAAATGTAATACCCTAATGTAATTAAAGGCATTTGCCTTTTTCAAAATTTGCAAACGCTGCGCTCTCAGTGGAGTTAATCTCTAACAAACCTTACGTCACAAAAAACATAAGTTTACGCGGAAACTGTTAATGGCTCGAAATCTACCCAGGCTCATCGCTAATTCCCCCAGATTATAGAACATGAATTAGTTTATACCAATTCCGTCGTTACTGAACTTTTATTTTGTAATCAAAAAATGCACCACTTAGAAGAATTTTGTGAACTTAATAGCTTTAATCCACGAAAGCTGTTGAGCGGTAATTTAGATACCATCTAAATAAAATCTTTCTGCAAATTAATTAATAACATTTTCTGTATTTATTAATTACACATTTCGACAATTATACAAAAATTTTACAAAACACGAAAAAAATGCTAATATTTATGGAAGAGGATGTCTCCCAGATCAACTTTGCCAAATACAGTACTAGTCCAGAAGGTATGCGTCTTTTAAAGGGAGGTTAAATTTCAATATTTTGCCCGACAGTGAAATTAATTTATCGAAAATATCATGAATAAAATGACTTAAAATAAAATTTCTGTCCTCATACTTCTGCATTAGAATTTAATGAAGATTTTTTTTGTAGTAGATTTTAATACTCCTAATAATCCTACTTAAATGGGCATTTTTGACTCGTCTTCAAAACAGCTATAATGAAAGGTCGTTAAAATGCACACTTGGAGAGTTAAAATGTTCCACGAAAATTTTAAGCAGACAATTTTACAGGGGGTCAATGAAGATGAAAAACTTGTACGGGTCAGGATAAGTGCTTAAGAGAGCTTAAGATAGTAATCATTAAGAAGGATCGATTTGTATGGAACGCAATTTCTAAATCTTCTGTACAGCATAGGCTGAATTTTATATTTTATTATTCAACTAAATTACATTTCAAATATAGTAATGAATACCAAAAGCGATAAATATTAAAAAAATGAAATCAATCGAACTGCTTGGTCCTGAAATATAAGCATTTAAAGAGTGTCGTTACGTGACAAAAAATGGAAGTTGATTTTTTCTTTTCTTACAAAATCGCAAAACTCTGCGAATTGTGGATGGCTATTTTCATAAAACTTATTTTAATATAATTTGGAGCAATTCTAGTTGTTTTTAGAGTTTTTTGAATTAATGCAAATTGTTTCAATTCTATTTTACAACGCCAAGTGTGAAACGTGACGTGACGTGGCGTCACGTGACATAAATTTCCATCGTTATATTTTTGTTAATATTGCTTTTAAATGAATTTTTAACGCAAATAAAACTTGTACTTTATGTAGAATATACTTTATATTTTGACTTCAGCGCCAATTCAGGGTCAATTTATTAAAAATCTATGATTTATTATGTTTCAACCACATACGCCAAATTCGAACCAAATCGGACCATAAATACGGTTTTTCGAAATATCTCGACCTTGGCACCACCTAGGAAGACCATTTTATGCAAACATGATTCTACTTACATATCCAGTATATACTTTAAAAAGCAGACAAATCGGCCCGTAAATACGTTAGATATAAAACTTTTATTTTTTTTGTCGTGGTGGACCTTCCGCTGGAAACACCCATATATATATATATGTTTGGTTAAAAATTCCACATTAAATTCTACTGAGAAGTCTGGGCACAGAAATTTAATTTGAAGTCGTTTTAAAGATGATGTTTTCGATAAAAAAAACGCATCCATATATCCCAAGGTACCCTTTACAAGCATCCTACTGTTGAAGTACACACTACTGGTGTAGATAACAAATGTATACAGAACTTTTCAAAAAACGTGACATTCCCAAATAAAAAACGATACCAGAATCATCTATCGAACATATTTTATTAAAGAATATTTAATCTTATATATGAAGAGTTTATTTTGAAAGTTGCGTAACTCATTTCATGCCATTTTATTTTATTGATCCTTTGTCTGAACGCGTCTGTCATCAACTTCATCAGCCAAAGTTAAAAAGTTTTGTCATTGGTTTATGGCAGTAAGAAAATTTTACAAGAGTGAAGTTATATTCGAAAACAAAACTCATTTAAAATTCCACATAAATTTTTCAGATAAATCGACTCCAATGACCCTAAGGGCCAACATTTTATACCATTTTATTTATACAGCGCGTGATTGTCGATTTGATCGGCCAGTTCCGTTTATGCTAAACGCGTTTGATTTTTAGTCAAGTTACACTAGAAATTTTAATTCAATTTTCGCACATTTTCTTTTCTTAAGACTCAAGCAGCTCTTCATGCCGATTATTTCAAACAAAGAATAAAAATAAAATACGAAAATGTAGAGTCATTATATATTTTTATACGCGGACTACCCCTGTCCGTTGAAAAGGGTAAAAAACTATTTTAATAGCTAAAAAATGTGCAACTTACCGTATTTGCATCGCACTCAAATCAAATTAATGTCAAACTTAAATTTATTCATCGAAGAAAAAGTCATAGGAAAAAAGGATACACTTATTCAAATTTAACGCAGCTTTTAACCTCTTTCAAATGTCGAACTATTCACAAAACAAAGTCATCCAATGGTAATCGACTAGAAAAATAAATTCGTTATATATTTCCAGACGAATGGGAGCTTCTTGCGCGGAAGGTCAAGAAAGGGCGGACAAAAATTTGAGTAGGTAAATTTTTCGACGAATAATTTTTTTTTTCAGCTGGCAGGGATGAACTCAAGCTAGCAGAGAAGTAGCGAACCGAAGGCGGTTATTATGTATTGGGAAACCACTTCGGTGGTTAACCGGAAAACGAAGCGTGTAAAAGGGCATTTAGATAAAACAAAATTTGACTATGCCTCAATATTTCTCCATAGAGGCTCCTAATATGCTAATAAAGCGTTTTCTGGCAACTTGAAAATATCTCAAAAGCCAAAGAAAAATGAGTAATTTAAAGGCCAGGTTTTATTTGCACAAACACCATTTTTAAGAGAAATCAGCTATCACCAGGACAGCTGTCTATTCTCTGTAGTCGGGTATAAAACAATTTTGTAAAAATAAATTTCTACCTGTTTTTTACTTAAGTCTCACCCATCATAATAAGTAATACTAATTCGGTTAGCCACTAAATGGCTATTTGCTTCATTGCAATACCCATTAGATAACTGAAGACTGCACGACCTTGTAAGCTGCTTTTTTTACTGACTAAACGTGTAAGAAAGAAAATCCTTAGAGACAAACCAGCATCCGGGCAGTGCGTTCAAGAAAAGTTTTTGTCTTTGCCAATTACAAGCAGATACCGCTATTCATATGAAATAATTCGCACACGCATTTATACATTCTCCCATTCATAGATTTTGACGTATAAATGTAGTTGTGAGTAGACACGATTTTTGTTTCATTTCCGGTAGATACACGACACACCCCAATATTGAAAGGATCGCATTCAGTGTCAGCATTTATTTGCAATAAAGCCTGTGGACAATCGAAATGAAGTAGGCAAGCACAAAACTACATATATACTATGAATGTAGGCAAGCACAAAAACATATTGTATGCTATCCATGTGTGTATGTATACTGGGGTGGTCCAAAAATGCATGTGTACTACTATACCCCTATTTTTTATTTTAAAATCAAAAAATATTTAGAGGTCGCTCAAAACACTCAAAGTTTTCCAAAGGTTTTCATGTCGAAAGCACGGATTGTTCTATTTCGAAAAAATATACCCCATTTTTTTATTTTGAAATCTAAAAATATTTAGAGGTCGCTCGGAAAACTCTATTTCTCCTCAGGCGATTCCCAGTTATTTATTTAAACATTTTTTAATAGTAACTATATTTTATAGATTTGCCAAAACCACCAGATGGGGGTTAAATAAAAAATATTTAGTATTAAAAAATGGCTAAATAAACATTTGGGTATTATTATAGGAAGTCTCCTAAAGGGAACCAGAGTTTTCTGATAGAAAAATATTGATTTTCAAGAATTCTATAGCATTTCTACGAAAATATAAAATACATGGAAAACTTTGAGCCACCTCTAAATGTTTTTTGATGTCAAAAAAATATAGGGGTATATTTTTTCTTCTTTATTTTGTATGAAATTGTCAAAGTTTCAACTCTTTCCGATTCTGCTTCCGTTAAGAAGTGAAAATTTACATGAAATAAAAATGAAATAGTGCGAATTGAACTTTGCAGCAGTTACGCACCGAAATGTCAGCTGAAATTTTTTAATTCATTTTACTTCCGTTTCTTTGAAAACGCTCCCTTCTGCCTTCGAATTGCAACGCTATTAGAAGATCTTTAAATACCCGTACAGCTTTCAAAGCCAAGTTCCTCTTGGAAAAGATATTCCTAAAAGTATTTGAAGCGCTCCGCATTTTTCCGATTGGGTAATACAATACATATGCAAGAATATACGCATTCTACGCAGAATTTTTTTTGGTAATCTGACATGACTTAACGGATATTCTCATATTCCTGCTTTCACTATTTTAACCACTATTTTTTCATCTTTTTCTTTCACTATTTCCGTTTCACTTTCAGTATTTCCTACAACATATATGTATGTATGAATGTAAAGTTACCCTGCAGTGAAATTTAGTGACAGTCTGACAAAGCGGCAGTTCCGAACTACATATGTATATCAGAACTATCTCTGAACTAGTGCAAAAGGGATGCAGAGGGGGACAGTTGAAATAAAAATAAATATGCAAATGCTCACTAATCGTACAACATGAAAGTAGCTCAGTGAGAAGACCTCCGACGCCAGCATCGTTAGTCGCGAGTTCAAATCGCGGTGGGGGCAGTTGTGAGTTTTCGAATTCAATGAATTTAAATTGTTGCGTGCAGCTTACAATAATTTTTTTTTTTTGTAATAAAATATGTAACAAAAATGGAATCTGTAAAAGAAAAGCAAAAACAAAAAAATATCCAAAAACCGAATCTTAAAACCCTTTTCCTATAAAAAAAAATGTCCAAAATGCAACCGGTTAAAAACTAGTTGCAAAATAATGTACTGGGCGACAATTGCCACCGCCAATGACATCGCCGTGTAAAACTGGACAGTTAAAAGCATTGCTTGGGTATTGAGCTAGAACTAGTGCAACCAGAAAAAGATCTAGTTCTACGCTAGTTCCGAGTTAGTCAGATTTTCTGCAGGGTATCTTCGGTCTTGTTTTTGCATTGACTATTTTCCATGAATACTAAACATCTGCATGGAGTTTTTCTGTTCACAGATTTTGAAAAACTGTTGCTTCTGTCGACATGTCATGTTGGTAATGCCATATTATGGAAAGTAAATATCGCTTGACGTGTAAGTAACTATATAAATATTATCGAAGTTTTGTTTATATTTGCAAGTGTTCCGGGTTTTGACGATTGTATACACGTTTAGGTGACATACATACATACATGTTTATGCATACATACATATGTGTATGTACGGGTACTAAGGAAAGGATTAGCCTATCGTGGTGCGTAGCTAACCGATTGTGTGTGCTCCGTTTAAAAGTTTAAAAAGAGGGTTAGGTTGGATTAAGTGGCAAGTTCTGAAAAGCGTTCCCTCGGAGGCCACAAAAACACATTGCGATGCGCAGGGGGTTGCCCCATGCCTATCTTCACTACATGTCTTTAAACCATTTTAATTCCCTAGACAGATTTCACAGGGGAGGTTTTCCGATCTGGATCGCTTCCCCACACACCAATATGTGCCGAGACCCAGTAAAGATTGACTATGTGTTGCTGTAAAGCTTAACGCATATCGAGTTAGTCGTTGCCGACCATAAAGCTTTGATGGAGGCTTGACTGTTAACAACGAAGGGAAGTTAAAATTGAGCTAGGTCGATCGGGCTCACCAGCTTTGCTGCCATGTCGATTGCTTATATTTATCTCTGCCTGGAAATCACTGCAGTGATCTGTCAGAGGACTCTCTCAGTAATAACTCCTGAGGGAAGACGTCAGATCCTATTCCGATGTCCAATTTGGAGCCGTCCGTTAAAATGGGTATTTCGTCATCGCCGAGAGCAATATTAATTTCACAGTCACTTCTGTCGGGAAAATGGACATCAAAATTTCGATCAAAGTCAGTTTCCGTGGCCTGATAGTCACAGCTACTATGTTGAAGAATGTGGCGTGACCCTGCAAGTTGGTCGCTACCCTGAACCGTAGAGCGATTTTAGCTTCGGTACTTTTAACGTACAGGTCTACGGCTGGAAAGTCCAGGAGATTCTCTATCGCCGCCTGTGGAGTTGAGCAAACCGCCTCTATTGTGCATAGGCATACTTCTCCTTGCATCGTTTGCAGGTTACGTAGATAGGATTTGGTGTCAACCGCCTCCCAACACACCAGCGAGTCATAAGTGAGAATATGTCTAAGTAACGCAGTATGAATCGAGTGTATTGTCGGCGGTCGTAGCCCTCAGTGCGCCTTTTCAGCTTCGATAATAACCCCAAAAAAGCTTTGATTCTTTTGACAATTTAAACTTTCATCCATTGAGGGACGAAGTTCGAAACTTGTCTACCTTATATCGCTTGGTAAAAGGAACAAGTTCAGTTTCGGTTAGGTTAACCCCTAGGCCGTTTCTTTCTGCCCACCCAGCCGGATCGTTAATCGCAGATTGTAAAATCTCTTGATCAGGAATTCGTTTAGCACGAGGTTCCACATCAAATGAGATAATACCCCTTGTTAAAGGGGTACCGCGTGTGGCTGTTTTCCTTACTCCCGCTGTTCCCAAGGAGTCATTGAAACTTCTGGTACCCAACATTTTGTCCATCTAGAGAGCTATCAGAGGGTCCAGTCCTACGGGTAGCATTGAGCAGTGTATGGATACCCACTAACATTGTTAAGGGCGTGCTTCCACGTCCAAAAAGGCTGCCAGCGCGTATTCCTTCTGATTTAACGCTTGCGTTATACTCCCAACTAACTCGTGCAGGGCTGCTTCAACCGATCTACATTTGAGGTAAGCATATGGGGCCTCACTGATGTTCTCAGGAGTAAGGCGTCGCGAGAACTGCCACTCCATTATTTTCAGGAGAAATGATGAGAGACTGATGAGCCTAAATCACGGTTGGCAGTGATTTGAAAGCGTCCAAGATGAGGAAAAAAAGCTAGCATACTCCATGCTGTGTAAATAAACCGAGTTTCAAGTCGATAGCATCAAAAACAACGAAGTTGGTATAAGTCGGCCAGATGGGGTGCCTCCCACCGAATAAAATTTGGTAGGTCAGCTCAAAACTCTATAATGCAAATCTATACC
>NW_023458556.1:14887082-14891860 GCF_013731165.1 Rhagoletis pomonella | reverse complement strand
TTTTTTTTTGTTCACGGAGTCAAAGGCGGTTACAACCCTGCTGACATTTTGCCTGTTAAACAATCATAGTAATCAACACATGCCTGCAAGTCTCTGTAACCCGTTATACCAGAATACTCCGAATTTTTTGGCCCAAAAAAGTATTAAATGAGGTGTTCAAAAAACCAACATGAATCCCCTGAACCAGAGCTTCTTAAAGTGTGTTCCGCGGAAGCCAAGTGTTCGTAGAAAAGTCACCGGGGTTCCGCGAAATTAATTTTGGTATGAATAAGCAGGGCAGTCGATTTGATTTGCATACAGAAACAAAATCTATATATTAATACGCTAACATAAGTTTTGTCTCCGTTCGTTTGGCGATTCTACCGAAGCGATTTCAAAACCAAGAACACCGTTGGAAAGGCATTTTTCCGTAGATGAGCAGAGTTTTTATGGTTTCACAATTGGTTGAAAATTACGGCCGACAGATACATAAGAATTAGGGTAAGTAAAAGGGTAAGAACATTTCTTGAATTTATGAAGTGAAACTTCTTTAGCGGCAGTTGGTTGGTTGGGAGTAAATTGTCAAATTCAAGGGGAATAATGCACATGGAAATAGTTCTCAGCGGTTTAGCGGTTTGAGAATAAAAACAAAAACAAAGATGCCTAGAGGTACAGGCTAAAACGCAGATCAAAGTAAATTTAAACACTTTAAGGTAAAGGTGAAGAGGAATATGCAAAAATAAAGATAAAAATGAAGATCGATATTGTTATCGATATAAAACTCGATATTTTTATCGATATAATAATCGATATTGCTATCGATAAAATAATCGATATTGCTATCGATACTGTTATTGATTAAATAACCGCTATTGTAGTCGATATAATAATCAATATAATAATCGATATTGTTATCGATACAATAATGGATATTGTTATCGGTATAATAATCGATTAAATAATTGATTTTGTTATCGATTTAGTCATTTATATTGTTAACGATATGTACAATAATCGATACTGATGATTGTTATATTTATCGAGAAATTAATCGATTTTACAATCGTTGTATATTTATATATGTTTTTGGATATTGTTATCGCTATTTTTATCGACACAGTTATCAACAGGGTTATCGATACAGTAAGCGGAACATGGAATGTGACAAAGACCAAGGTAAAGTTACCGATTTCAAAACCAAAAACGCCGTTGGAAAGGTCATTTTCTGTAGGTGAGGAGAGTTTTTATAGTTTCGAAATTGGTTGAAAATCGTCGTTTAAAAATTTCCATATTTGTGTATGGTTGTTTTTGCAACCTGTTCAATTTAAGCTGTTTCGCATTTTGTTTTACTTCGTATTTGAAATTAAACTTTGAAATAAAGACAAATATGAAGATGAAGAAACAAGTGATAACGATGAAGACAAAAAAAGGAAAAAGTGAAGATAAAGACGAAAATTGAGATAAAGGCGAAAATGGATACAATGAGAAATACATAAGAATTAGGTTAAAAGATAGGAATCGAAATAAAATCAGCCATAAAGGTTACTGAAATTTATCGAATCATCGAAGTTTATAATTATCGAAATTTATCCATGCTTATTAAGTTATCGCAACGTATCGAATTATTCAAACTGATCAATGTTTACTGAGTTGTCGAAATTTATAGACACAGAAACTTACCACTGTCCAACTGTCCAAATTTACGAATAGTTATCGAGCTATAACGTGTGGGATTAACGAAATTTGTCAAGTTAACGAAATGTATCAAGTTATCGATATTTATTGAATTATCATTATTTATAGACTTAACTAAATATATCGAGGTGTCGTAATGCATGGACTACAGAGCAGCGTCCAACGGAACCCAACACTAAATATTGCGCGGCAGTTGAACATATTCTCACTTATCTTCCGCTCAAATGGCCTTAGAAATACAATTAGAGACTACTTATACAAGGAAATTTCATTTTACTGCTAAAGTTTTTTTTTTTAATACTCACATTTGAAGAAGTTATTTATTCTTAAAACGAAGATGTGTATTTTTATGCAATTAAAATTTTTTCGAACAAAATTTTTGTTTATCTACAATAAATCAAAAAGTTAATTGAGAAAACGGCCTTTAGTCCCAGGGTTACAATTGATGGTATCAATCTTATACAACTTTTGGGTGATATCAGAGAATTAATTAAATTGTTGCCAAAGCAAAAACAGGCATTCGTGCGCCCACGTCATTGAAGGTAAAAAAAAATAAAATATTTTAGAAATTATTTTTCTTTTATTATACCTACATTCGCATTCGTTGGTTAACTGTCGATGATGTTCTGTAAAAAAAAGTTGGCTTGATCACACGAATTGCGAGTTAACTCTCCGGCATAAAAGTCGCACCTTAGATTATTTTCTTAACAGATACCAGTGCTTCCTGCTCAAAGGATTCTGAGAATAAGATGTAAAATCAATTGAAATTTTGTTTCATATTTCTTTGCGAAAAATTTTTAGTCAAAAATAAATCCTGAGCGATGATAAAATAATAAAAGTATCTCTTTTCTAGGTATACAATTTTGTAACCAATAGTAAATTTAATAAATAATGTGCTCGCACTTAAGATAGATGTTTAATGCCTTGCTACAAAAATCTATTCATGAGGCGAGAGTTTTTGCAAAACATCCATTTGTTCAGTCACCCTCTTTCCTAGGTCTTCTAGGTCTTCTTTATTTTCTTCTGGCTGCTTATTTTCATTTAAAAACTTTTTGGGATATTTTGTTTTCGTCCAGACATCCTTATTAGATTTAGCAGTGGTGAGTGACTTCGCGCTGTTAATAACAGGTTGCAACGTTGTTGTTGCTTCCTCAGGTATTGTGGCAAATTTTCTCGAACGATTCGGATTAGAGCCTCTTGAACCGCCCCTAAGACGAACCGTTGCAGTCATGCGATACCTTTTTATTTCAAGCCCCTCTGCTCCTTTCGTATTCTCAGTTCTTTGCTTTTCCAATAGCTTCATTGGCTGCGTGGGACGTGATAACTCTAGTTATAGAAGTTTAACAAATTTTTTAAGAATAAGAAACTAAACAATTTTTTATTAGTATTTCTTAGAAAATTTATGTGCGCTTACCTGCACCAATTATTTGAATTGAATGTAACCAGTCTATATTTACTTCATAAGAGCATTCATAGCCGACTTGCTCAAAGCCCAAATGGCCGCCATATTCAGATTTATATCCAGCAATAGCATCATCACCCGAACCTGAATATTCGTTCGATAGATCAAAATCCTTTTTACCAGCACTTTGTGTCGACTGATATTTTTGTCTTCCTAATGAATGTTCATATGAAACTGTTATGGTTGCAAGAGCACTTTTCGAATTTTCAACGCACTGGACTAAATTCAGCGCGAGGACTATGAAAACCGTAAGAAAGACTGCACGCATATTCAAATCGATATGATATTGTAGAGCACGGAGTATCAACTAAGTTAAGTGGTTGCAGTCATCGGCATATTTGTATGCATTTACATGCTGCAATTGCAAGCTACGTACATACATACATACATATATTCTAAGCCTATTGTTCCAGGTCTTAAATGTACTTAGCTGCAACATGCATACATACATACATACATACATATACATGGGGGGGGAAAATGAAATTCCAATTTAATTGTTTTATTTTGGCAAATAAGAATACCTTCTTTCTCAGAACAGTTGTTCAATTTTTAAATGTTTACATCTTTACCAAGTCGTTCATAAATATAAGTTCAAGGCCTTTAGAGTAAATAAAAGGGTAACAAAATGTAAGCTTTGCAACAAAACGAGCACAATGAGCTTCGGCTTAAAAATATGGTTTATATATATTTTTTGTTGCTTAAGCTTTTTGGGTCTCTTACTCCGAATAACTTATACGAATTAAAGCGCTTTCAATATATTCTACGTACACCTTTGAGCGGCTTTAGATTCTCTTTCCGAATGTTGCTAAACATTAAATCGCATCAGTATATATTTCCCATTCGTCGTTACTTAGCTTTTTAATGGATGAAAGCACTATCGCATTTTATTATTTTTATTTTTTTTCTAAAAGAAGATACTGCTATAAGGTAGTTAATTCTTTTTTCTCAGTTTGAGTTACGCATACACTTTTAACTTCTTCCAGGTCGATCGAAGTTACTTGCTCCACGTTCGGCTAACGTTCCCATTGCTCCTTTCCAACGCTTCTGCAGGCAGTATTTGTATGGCGTATCCACTTCCAATGCTAGCTTTTTACAGACGTTCGGGGAAGAAGGTTCTTAAACATTTGAGATGATGGAACCCTTACTAAACCTTTCATTTTATGGAACCCCAATGTGTGTTTCAATGTCAAGCTAGCAAGCGCAAGCTCAACGCTCTTATATACATAGGTATGGCACTCGGTATGGCCATACCAACTACGAGTACATAAATATGTATGTATGCTTGAAAATAGATAATTGCGCCTCGGTCAAGCTTTTTATAAAAATTTTGTTTCTGCATGCAAATCAAATCGACTGCCGTGCTTATTCATACCAAAATTAATTTCGCCGAACCCCGGTGACTTTTCTACGGAACGCTTGGGTTCCGCGGAACACACTTTAAGTAGCTCTGGTTCAGGGGATTCATGTTGATTTTTCGGACACGTCATTTAATACTTTTTTGGGCCAAAAAATTCTGAGTATTCTGGTATAACGGGTTACAGAGACTTGCAGGCATGTGTTGACTACTATGATTGTTTAACAGGCAAAATGTCAGCAGGGTTGTAACTCCTGCTTGTTGACTCCGTGAACAAAAAAAAAA
>NW_023458556.1:14885418-14886982 GCF_013731165.1 Rhagoletis pomonella | reverse complement strand
AAAAAAAAACAACCTATGCGACGAATCTCGAAAGATAATATTCTGGAATTAGTCTCAATCGAGTACAATTGGGCTTTGATTATGTAGATTAGTCGCGATCAATCTCTGCAACTTCTGATCACCTTTGATTTCACATTTCTTTCACTCGCTACGTGGCATGATTTTAACAAAGAAAACTAATAAACTTAACAAAACGAAATTGTATAATTTGTTTATAAGTGCACAGTGTTATTTGTTTCCATTTCAGGAGTACACAAATATTTTTCGTACCTCACTCCCATTAATCATCTTTTAAATAAAGTCTATCACAATTTTTGTATTTTTTCCTATCGTTAAAAGCTTAAAAGTAACCTCAAGCTAATTATAGTATAAATATCTTTTTCAGGCATCTAGTACTTCTCCTTCGAATTCATCACTTCGCGAATCGCCTTTGTACCATCTTTTGGTTGTTTTCCATTGACTCAACACTTTGCCATTATCTGCTATTTCGCCATCGTAGCTAGTTTCGTCGAATTCTACATTATTTTCAAAACTTTCAGCTGCTACACTTTCCACCGTAATAAAATGTGCGTTACAATGTTTCACTGCCATTAAGGTGATCAACGAATGTACCAGAATCGAGTTTAACTGCATCATGGAATATATGTACAGAATGACTAGCAAGGCCAACGAAAGTGTTTAGCGAACTGATCGTTAGTTAACCATGAACTATGGGTTTCATTAGCAAAAAATGCTTAGTAGAAATGATTGGCGACAAATTTAAATAGTCAAATACATGAATAAATATAATTCGGTCCAGGTCGCTCACAATTTATGTACATTAACCATTACATATATTACAGTAATGAGCAAAATATGCAGTAAATTGGAATTTCACGAAATTTTCAAGCAATAAAAAAAAGGTATACAAGTAAATATGTTTTAAGGGCTTTTCTCGAGTTACAAAATTTATTGTGCAAAATGGCAATGCATGGATTCCGTCTGTTTGGAGACCAAGAAAGTATCAGCCAATTTTTGATACTTTCAACTAAAGTGAAAAAGTACTCCTGTAAGGGTGTTCTGCAATGACATAAGCAAGTCACAAGTTCTGGGCTATAAGGCGCGTGGATTAGGACCTCCGATCCGGTATTATTAATATCAATTTTGAGCACTTGTGCGACATAAGGCCGAGCGTTTTCATGATGGAAGATCTATGACTCATGTCTGGCCATATTTCCGCTCGCAAAAATACCAATGTTTCAAGCGAATGGAGTTTTGTAGGTACAAAAGCTGACATAGTCGTCACACATAAAGAATATGTTGCGTACACTTTGATGAAAGGTGGTTAAGTGATGTCTTTACCACGAAGTATGCTGCAACATTTTCCGGTATTCTTTAACACTAAGGCACGAAATAAAGTAGCTTCTCATTATAAATTAATAATTTGTTTCAAGACATAAGCAAAAAATAGACTAAAAAAGCTAAACTGGAAAATTTGTCGCTTGATTAAACAAATACTTCACTATGTATGAGCAAACTAAACTTTTGGGAAACACGCATGGAGCGTTACGATGCATTTTTTTTT
>NW_023458556.1:14875066-14885318 GCF_013731165.1 Rhagoletis pomonella | reverse complement strand
TCAAATCGCGTAACCTTGTAACGCAGATTACATCCGACTTTTTGTTTGTTTGTTATGCTGATTGTTTTCAGGTTGCTTGTTTGGTAAATTCATATGGACGGTAGAAAAACATAGCCTAGGTAATATTTACTCAGCTGTGTGAATGGAATTTTGAGTTTATCAACTCATTGTTTTCACTAGTTTATGAATGATGACTTACTTAGTGGCGCTTTGACATACCATACCTATCGCCCATTTGCTGAAAGAGCTACATAATTAAAACAAATACCAGTACCTTTTAATTTTGACGAGACGTTCTTCCACGAAATGTTTTGTTGTTACATACTCTTGATAAATATGGAAAATTTAATTAGAAATTTAAAGTCGTTTTTCGCATTTGTCATTTTTGAGTTGTTATGCTATTTCAGAAAACGAATCACATGTACAATTTGTTAAGTACGCATAAAGTTATTGAGGGTCACTTTCTTCATTATTTATTAACCTCTTTTTAATATTTACCAAATATGCGTTTCAAAGCAAATACAACTTTAGACTTTTCCCTAACTATATACATACATCACTGAGGGGAACAAATAGTAAAATCAAACATAAACGAAAAACGGAAACTATTCATTTCGAATACATCCATATTAAAATGAAACATTTCACACTTCACGGATGCTTTTTCATAATTTGCAACAAGAGCTTATGGGGTGTGCATTAGATTGGGCCGAAAGTACCAAAATTCTAAAACTTAAAATCTCTTTCTGGGCCTATTGGTGAGTGAGTGTCTTCTTCACTGTAGTAACTTACTCATCGTTATGTTTGAAAGCGTTGATTGTGAAATCGTTTCTATTGATGAGGAAATTCAAAAATATCTTTCCAAAGATCAGAGGTATCTTCTGAATATCGCTTCAGCTATTAAGTCAGAAGTTTGTCCTCCAGATTTTTAATTCCAAAAATTAAATTTGATTTGAAAATTTATTCAGAAATGATCGCCTGGGACTACACTGAATTATCTTCTCCACCACTTCGGCGCCATGTTTCAAGACAATACATCGCATCACTCCTAGAATATGGGCCTGTTCCAAATAAGGATATTAGGGACTTTCCCTGCCATACTCAATCAGTTGAGCGTTGCGTTAAATTAGTAACGGAATCAGCAGAAAATGTTGTTGGCTATAAAAATAGGGATCGTTTCATTCGAACTACGTTGCTATCCAGAGAAATTATCCATTACAAACAAGGTACACTTAAACGTGAAGAATTAATAAATCGGTAAGGGACAATAGAATGTAGTATTTGGCTCTTCTTGGTTGGTTGGTTGGTTGGGAAGGGCGTGGGTGGAAGGAACTCTAGGAGCAGCTACCTTCCTATGGGGAGTTCTGAGACGAGTTAGATATGCTGCTCATGCCAAGAGTTGTATTTGGCCCCATTTGAATTTAAGACATGCTTATGTAATTCCAAATACGCAATACACTTGTGCAAATAATTTGAATCTTTTAGTTTAAGAAAAATATTTGGTCAAACAGTGTTGATTTAAAAAAATGCACCGTAACGCTGCATGCGTGTTTCCCAAAAGTTTAGCTTGCTCATACATAGTGAAGTATTTTTTTAATCAAGCGACAAATTTTCCAGTTTAACTTTTTTAGTCTATTCTTTGCTTATGTCTTGAAACAAATTTTTAATTTATAAAGCGAAGCTACTTTACTTCCTGCCGTGGTGTTAAGGAATACCAAAAAATGGTGCAGCATACTTCGTGGTAAAGACATCACTTAACAACCTTTCATCAAAGTGTGCGCAACATATTCTTTACGTGTGACGACTATGTCAGCTTTTGTGCCTACAAAACTCCATTCGCTTGAAACATTGGTATTTTTGCGAGCGGAAATATGGCCAGACATGAGTCATAGATCTTCCATCATGACAACGCTCGGCCTTATGTCGCACAAGTGCTCAAAATTGATATTAATAATACCAGATCGGAGGTCCTAATCCACGCGCCTTATAGCCCAGAACTTGTGACCCTTACAGGAGTACTTTTTCACTTTAGTTGAAAGTATCAAAAATTGGCTGATACTTTCTTGGTCTCCAAACAGACGGAATCCATGCATTGCCATTTTGCACAATAAATTTTGTAAATCGAGAAAAGCCCTTAAAACATATTTACTTGTATACCTTTTTTTACTGCTTGAAAATTTCGTGAAATTCCAATTTACTGCATGTTTTGCTCATTACTGTATTATATGTAAAGTGTAATGTAATGTGTAATGTACATAAATTTTGAGCGACCTGGTCCGAATTATATTTATTTATATATTTGACTATTTAAATTTGTCGCCAATCATTTCTACTAAGCATTTTTGCTAATGAAACCCATAGTTCATGGTTAACTACCGATCAGTTCGCTAAACACTTTCGTTGGCCTTGCTAGTCATTCTGTACATATATTCCATGATGCAGTTAAACTCGATTCTGGTACATTCGTTGATCGCCTTAATGGCAGTGACACATTGTAACGCACATTTTATTACGGTGGAAAGTGTAACAGTTGAAAGTTTTGAAAATAATGTAGAATTCGACGAAACTAGCTACGATGGCGAAATAGCAGATAATGGCAAAGTGTTGAGTCAATGGAAAACAACCCAAAGATGGTACAAAGGCGATTCGCGAAGTGATGAATTCGAAGGAGAAGTACTAGATGCCTGAAAAAGATATTTATACTATAATTAGCTTGGGGTTACTTTTAAGCGTCTAACGATAGGAAAAAAATACAAAAATTGTGATAAACTTTATTTAAAAAAATGATTAATGGGAGTAAGGTACGAAAAATATTTGTATATTCGTGGAATGTAAACAAAATACACTGTGCACTTATAAACAAATTATACAATTTCGTTTTGTTAAGTTTATTAGTTTTCTTTGTTAAAATCATGCCACGTACCGCGTGAAGGAAATGTGAAATCAAAGGTGATCAGCAGTTGCTGAGATTGATTGCGACTAATCTACATAATCAAAGCCCAATTGTACTCGATTGAGACTAATTCCAGAATATTATCTTTCGAGATTCGTCGCATAGGTTGTTTTTTTTTGTTCACGGAGTCAAAGGCGGTTACAACCCTGCTGACATTTTGCCTGTTAAACAATCATAGTAATCAACCACATGCCTGCAGGTCTCTGTAACCCGTTATACCATAATACTCAGAATTTTTTGGCCCAAAAAAGTATTAAATGAGGTGTTCAAAAAATCAACATGAATCCCCTGAACTAGAGCTTCTTAAAGTGTGTTCCGCAGAACCCAAGTGTTCCGTAGAAAAGTCACCGGGGTTCCGCGAAATTAATTTTGGTATGAATAAGCACGGCAGTCGATTTGATTTGCATACAGAAACAAAATTTTTATAAGCAGCTTGACCCAGGCGCAATTATCTATTTGAAAGTGAAAGAGTTTTGGGCTAGTGTTTAGAGTAAATGTCATTAAGTCGCTAAAAAGGCCATCTTAATTTTGCTTCCTTCTGTCACAACGTACTCTCCCAACAGGATTTTCAGCTTACACTTATAAAAAAAAAAAACAAATTCATGTCGAAATTGGATGCGCGTGCAGCTTTCAGACATTATATCGAACTCGTATTTTAGACAATAAGTATGTATAATATTTCTAGTAAAAGCTTTTATTCATATTTAATTTGCACTGTCTTTGGTTTTTAGTAATTCGTTGTGGGGTTCCATAAAATGAAAGGTTTAGTAAGGGTTCCATCATCTTAAATGTTTAAGAACCTTCTTCCCTGAACATCTGTAAAAAAGCTAGCATTGGAAGCGGATACGCCATACAAATACTGCCTGCAGGAGTGTTGGAAAGGAGATTATGAACTGGAGCAGAAGCGTTGGAAAGGAGCAATGGGAAGGTTAGCCGAACGTGGAGCAAGTAACTTCGATCGACCTGGAAGAAGTTAAAATTGTATGCGTAACTCAAACTGAGAAAAAAGAATTAACTACCTTACAGCAGTATCTTCTTTTAGAAAAAAAATAAAAAGTGATAAAATGCGATAGTGTTTTTATCCATTAAAAAGCTAAGTAACAACAAATGGGAAATATATACTGATGCGATTTAATGTTTAGCAACATTCGGAAAGAGAATCTAAATCCGCTCAAAGGTGTACGTAGAATATATTGAAAGCGCTTTTATTCGTATAAGTTATTCGGAGTAAGAGACCCAAAAGCTTTAGCAACAAAAAATATATATAAACCATATTTTTAAGCCGAAGCTCATTGTGCTCTTTTTGTTGCAAAGCTTACATTTTGTTACCCTTTTATTTACTCTACAGGCCTTGAACTTAAATTTATGAACGACTTGGTAAAGATGTAAACATTTAAAAATTGAACAACTGTTCTGAGAAAGAAGGTATTCTTATTTGCCAAAATAAAACAATTAAATTGGAATTTCATTTTCCCCCATGTATATGTATGTATGTATGTATGTATGCATGTTGCAGCTAAGTACATTTAAGACCTGGAACAATAGGCTTAGAATATATGTATGTATGTATGTATGTATGTAGCTTGCAATTGCAGCATGTAAATGCATACAAATATGCCGATGACTGCAACCACTTAACTTAGTTGATACTCCGTGCTCTACAATATCATATCGATTTGAATATGCGTGCAGTCTTTCTTACGGTTTGCATAGTCCTCGCGCTGAATTTAGTCCGGTGCGTTGAAAATTCGAAAAGTGCTCTAGCAACCATAACAGTTTCATATGAACATTCATTAGGAAGACAAAAATATCAGTCGACACAAAGTGCTGGTAAAAAGGATTTTGATCTATCGAACGAATATTCAGGTTCGGGTGATGATGCTATTGCTGGATATAAATCTGAATATGGCGGCCATTTGGGCTTTGAGCAAGTCGGCTATGAATGCTCTTATGAAGTAGATATAGACTGGTTACATTTAATTCAAATAGTTGGTGCAGGTAAGCACACATAAATTTTCTAAGAAATATTAATAAAAAATTGTTTAGTTTCTTATTCTTAAAAAATTTGTTAAACTTCTATAACTAGAGTTATCACGTCCAACGCAGCCAATGAAGCTATTGGAAAAGCAAAGAACTGAGAATACGAAAGCAGCAGACGAACTTGAAATAAAAAGCTATCGCATGACCGCAACGGTTCGTCTTAGGGGCGGTTCAAGAGGCTCTAATCGGAATCGTTCGAGAAAATTTGCCACACTGCCCGCGGAAGCAACAACAACGTTGCAGCCTGTTATTAACAGCGCGAAATCACTCACCACTGCTAAATCTAATAAGGATGTCTGGACGAAAACAAAATATCCCAAAAAGTTTTTAAATGAAAATAAGCAGCCAGAAGAAAATAAAGAAGTAGACCTAGGAAAGAGGGTGACTGAACAAATGGATGTTTTGCAAAAACTCTCGCCTCATGAATAGGTTTTTGTAGCAAGGCATTAAACATCTATCTTAAGTGCGAGCACATTATTTATTAAATTTACTATTGGTTACAAAATTGTATACCTAGAAAAAAGATACTTTTATTATTTTATCATCGCTCAGGATTTATTTTTGACAAAAATTTTTCCCAAAGAAATATAAAACAAATTTTCAATTGATTTTACATCTTATTCTCAGAATCCTTTTAGCAGGAAGCACTGGTATCTGTTATGAAAATAATCTAGGGTGCGACTTTTATGCCGGAGAGTTAACTCGCAATTCGTGTGATCAAGCCACTTTTTTTACAGAACATCATCGACAGTTAACCAACGAATGCGAATGTGGGTCTAATAAAAGAAAAATAATTTCTAAAATATTTTTTTTACCTTCAATGACGTGGGCGCACGAATGCCTGTTTTTGCTTTTGCAACAATTTAATTAATTCTCTGATATCACCCAAAAGCTGTATAAGATTGATACCATCAATTGTAACCCTGGGACTAAAGGCCGTTTTCTCAATTAACTTTTTGATTTATTGTAGATAAACAAAAATTTTGTTCGGATAAATTTCAATTGCATAAAAATACACATCTTCGTTTTAAGAATAAATAACTTCTTCAAATGTGAGTATTTAAAAAAAAAAAAACTTTAGCAGTAAAATGAAATTTCCTTGTATAAGTAGTCTCTAATTGTATTTCTAAGGCCATTTGAGCGGAAGATAAGTGAGAACATGTTCAACTGCCGCGCAATATTTAGTGTTGGGTTCCGTTGGACGCTGCTCTGTAGCAGCATAGAGGGAATTGGTATTGCGAATAACTATATAACTACAGACTTCTTAGGAACATCAAGTATCAGATATTTATTTCTTTTAAAAAACGTTTTTAAAAAACCTTCGTACGATAACTCGAGTAAAAATTGAAACCTGGTAAGCGTACTTCTTTTGAGCGTAGGACGGACGGTATTGAAAATGAGCAAAATCGGACAATAACCACGCCTACCTCCCATATAACGGTAATTTTCAGAAATACGCAAACTGCTATATTTTAGTAAATACTGAAGATTATTCACTCAAAATTGATATTTACAATAATTTTTAGACGAAAAATAAGAATTTTATAAATTTTTGAAAAATGGGCGTAGCCACGCCCACTTATGATTACATATGTATATCACGGTAAACGCGTCACCAATTTCTTCTAAGTTTGGCACAGTTGTTGGCTCTGGTCAAACATATTAAACGGCTGAAAATTTTTAAAATCAGAGAATAAGCACATACACATCCAATACAACGGTAATTTAGAGAAATACGAAATCTTTGGTAAATCAATAACTACTGAAGAGTTGCCACATTTTTTTTTTTTTTTTGAAGATCATCAGATTTGCGACGTTATTTGAAATTTCCATCTATCTACAATCGCAGATCATTAATTTAACTTTTATTTTTGTATGTTAGAACCTTTTTAGCGATACAGAGTTATTTTAAATTTTATAATATGAAAACCGACACCATGTGAGTCCTCTTATCACTCCGAAATGGTTTATATGAATCATTAGGATTATTTTTTTAGGGTTTTTGAATGGGGTTTCATCTGTTTAAAAGGTAAAATGCAATTTTAGCGGTTCTTTTCGGTAACGTGAAAAAACTATATTTAACTCGTGCCCGGCTATTTAATGTTCTGCTTCGCCCGAACTTAGACTTTTTAACCGACTTCCAAAAAAGGAGGAAGTTATCAGTTCGTAGGAATATTTTTTTTTTTATGTACATATGATACCGCATAACTGGACCACGTCAACCGATTTCGATAATTCTTTTAGCATCGGAAAGGTAGTGTCTCACAGGTGGTCCCATACTAATCTGGTTTAGATCCGATCATTGTATCATGAAATATATATATATATATATAATTTTTTTTAAGTCGGTTTTTTTTTTGCTAAAAATTACTTGTTTACTTGCTCTTTTTAATTTCTGCCAGGTATTCAAATACTTTAGAGTTAGGTTTAATCGAACAAATCCTATTTAATAAAAATTTTGTTCGTTCCAAGTTTTTGCATTTAACCATTCGAAATGCAACTAAATATACTGGTATAGTGTGTTTCCATTTTGCAAGTCAATGAAATTTTAAGGAAATTGCACATATAAATACGTATATAGTATGTACGTAACTCAGCCAAGCAGCTGCCGCTAGTGCAAACGATAAACACACTTATTCGCATTAATTTATTTGAAACTACTACAAAACGAAACGAAGTGCCGTAAAAGTGTTGACAGCCTTAGCCAATTAAATTGCTATGCGGTGTCGCAGTGTGGGTGCTTTGCTATGAACGCCTGCATATATATGTGCATACACACTCATATTTGTTGGTCCAAAGGCATTTACACTGCTTGCATCTCAGCTAAAAGAAAATGCCGAAATTTTGTAATGCTAAAATTTTTATTATTTACAATTTTAATGATATCGCTAGTACCGACATATATACATACATACATACGCTTTGGTACTCACTGGTACTGATGATCCTTGTGGCTTGTTTGTGAACACCTGCACTTGTTGCACTGCTGTTAGATTACAGTCATATGTATGTAAGTGCGGGTGCTGCCATTTTATTTGTGCAGAGCAATAAATTTGTGTTAATTACAGAAAAAATAAATTCATTAAAATCATATTTATGGCATATGTAAAAGCAAAAAGATGCAAATAAATGCAGTTATTGCAATCGTAACTTGAAAATGTAATGAAAAAATTATTGTAAAGACCTCTTATGTGCACTTAAAATAATCAAAATATGTATGTAATAACTAGTAAAATTTATTACTGCTTATGTTTATGCACTAAGTTCAAGAAAAAAAGACGTAAAACTCGCTACATGTACATAAATATGCGCCTACGAAAATAAATTAATGAACGTATAAAATCAAAATAGGAAGAATAATTTATGCGGAAGAAAATTTAGTATTTAACAACATTTAATTTCTTCTAGTTAAAAACAAAAACGAAAATGGCAAAATTTCAGATTTTTATGCAGTAATACAGAAACTTTTATGTGCGTTGTCTTTTAGGGTTTTTAGGAATCAGTTGGTTATTTTTCTAAGCCGGACCATCAAAATTAGTACTGAGATGGACAGTGAAGACTGACCCAGCAGGTAAAGGTCGTTTAAGGCGCAGACTCGCATTGAAGCTGATAAAAATGCTTAAATAAGACCAAGCAACTTAGAAAAAAAGACCTTAGAAACTTAATATAAAAAACTTAAATACTTAATAAAAAAAAATATTTACATTTTTAAAACAATAAAGTCTACAAAGTATTTTTTAAGCAAAAAAAACGATCAGTTCTCATATAAAAATTTAAGAACACCGTTAATTTCTCATGAGCCTCTGAGGTACCGCCTTGCCAATAAAAAAAATAATTATAGAAATCGGTTGACGTGGTCCAAAGTTATGCGGTAACATATATAAAAAAAAATATTCTGACGAATTGATAACCTCCTAATTGTTTTGAAGTCGGTTAAAAATTTAAAGAAAATTAAATGAAAAATATTTAATTTAATAGAACGAGTTTGTTAAAAAAAATATATATAGTAAGTGAGGGTAGTAGGATAGCTGAAGAGAAAATGTTCTGTAAAATCTTCATCCTCCAAGCAACAAAATACATAGTGGGTCCTCGATAATACCTGCGATGTCCTTATATCTCCATGGGCTGTTTGCCACAATCAGAACTATCTAGGCTTGTGGTTCACTTCTTCTTTATCTGGCGTGGAATTGCGCCACCAGCTTGCCTAGAATTTTAGCTAAAAACTTTCATGTTTTGAAGCACAAATATTGCATCAAAGGTTTTTATGAGCTTTACTTAAAAGACATGTGTTGTGTCTGTCAGTTCCTGATTGACTTGGCCCAATTGACTTCGATCAAATTGGGCGGTCCAAAGAAATCGCACACTACGCATAGAGCTCTAAATTCTGGCATAACAAAGTGGTTGATATGAATTAATTTGTAATTTTGTTTGCTTGACTACACCAAACTGCGCAGAGCACCAGGCTGCGCCATTTGTAATATCACATACAGAAAGATGTATGCGCTCCATGTTTGTTAAAATCAAGAGCCTCTTACGAAAGTTACATTGCCCTTGTGTTGCATAGGCAATTTGGTTTTCTAATTTAAACTTTCGACTGGAGACTGTAACGTAGTTAGTGGGAAACGCCTTTGATGCTGCGCAGTGAATGTACAGAGGCGTTAATTTCCTTAATATGCATATATGCATGTCCATGGATGCGATGATTAGGTATGTACCTACATATATATGTACACAGTTATGTATGCATACACCTGCAAATAAGTAATAAGTAAACCCGCCTTCAACAACGTAAACGGATTAATGCTAAAGTCCATCGCTGCGGGTCAGAAATAATTGACATTGGAGGGGTGGATAATTCAATGCATACCTTTGTGAGCTTGCTTATGAAATCAACGCATGCAAATGCCGAAACCCATCGAAACGTATATACATATGTGCATACACAATCGTGATCGTCTCTTGGGTTACTCTCGCTAACATATCCACCTATGCGTATATTTGTGTGCATTTATTACATATGCAATTATGCGTTCGAAATATATACACATCAAGTTTTGAGCTGTTGTGTATATAATAATATGTTTGTAGCTTGTAACAAATTATTTGGATAGCCAGTAGCTTAAATAGTTTGTGGATATAAATATCTGTAGTGTGTGCGCTCATGCTCTGTTCGAAAACATACTATAGTGCTTATCACAACAACAGCAAAAAATTGATTGTTTTGAGATAAAGTCTAAATATGAATATATCAGCCGTAAA
>NW_023458556.1:14868034-14874966 GCF_013731165.1 Rhagoletis pomonella | reverse complement strand
AATGCAAATCTATACCAAATTTACGGCTGATATATTCATATTTAGACGTTATCTCAAAAAATCAATTTTTTGCTGTTGTTGTGATAAGCACTATAGTATGTTCTCGAACAGAGCATGAGCACACACACTACACATATTTATATCCACAAACTATTTAAGCTACTGGCTATCCAAATAATTTGTTACAAGCTACAAACATATTATTATATACACAACAGCTCAAAACTTGATGTGTGTACATTTCGAAGGCATAAGTGCATATGTAATAAATGCACACAAATATACGCATAGGTGGATATGTTAGCGAGAGTAACCCAAGAGACGATCACGATAGTGTATGCACATATGTATATACGTTTCTATGGGTTTTGGCATTTGCATGCGTTGATTTCATAAGCAAGCTCACAAAGGTATGCATTGAATTATCCACCCCTCCAATGTCAATTATTTCTGACCCGCAGCGATGGACTTTACCATTAATCCGTTTACGTTGTTGAAGGCGGGTTTACTTATTACTTATTTGCAGGTGTATGCATACATAACTGTGTACATACATACCTAATCATCGCATCCATGGACATGCATATATACATATTGAGGAAATTAACGCCTCTGTACATTCACTGTGCAGCATCAAAGGCGTTTCATACTAACTACGTTACAGTCTCCAGTCGAAAGTTTAAATTAGAAAACCAAATTGCCTATGCAACACAAGGGCAATGTAACTTTCGTAAGAGGCTCTTGATTTTAACAAACATGGACCGCATACATCTTTCTGTATGTGATATTACAAACGGTGCAGCCTGGTGCTCTGCGCAGTTTGGTGTAGTCAAGCAAACAAAATTACAAATTAATTCATATCAACCACTTTGTTATGCCAGAATTTAGAGCTCTATACGTAGTGTGCGATTCTTTGGAGCGCCCAATTTGATCGAAGTCAATTGGACCGAGCCAATCAGGAACTGACAGACACAACACATGTCTTTTAAGTAAAGCTCATAAAAACCCATGACACAATATTTGTGCTTCAAAACATATAAGTTTTTATTTAAAATTCCAGGCAAGCTGATGGCGAAATTCCACGCCAGATAAAGAAGAATGGAACCACAAGCCTAGATGGTTCTGATTGTGACAAAGAGCCCATGGAGATATAAGGACATCGCAGGTATTATCGAGGACCCACTATGTATTTTGTTGCTTGGAGGATGAAGATTTTACAGAACATTTTCTCTTCAGCTATCCTACCCTCACTTACTGAGATGGTTTGGTGATTTGGGTTCATATGTATCGAGAATGGACGAACTCATTATCCATGCCCGTACAAATTAACCACTAAGATTCAGAAAGTTGTCACTGGAATGATTATTCCTTACGTCCACATAATTTTTTGCGTATTTTGCGATGTGTCTCCTAGGCGAACAAGATCGTCCCACCTTCTCGTAAAGATACTAGTTTTTTATTGGGCTACTCTTCTCACACCAAGAGTCATTCATACTTAATATTCTTGTCTATTTCCTGTAAATAAATGAGAGAGGAGGACCCGTAATGAGGCAGTGAGGACTGCGTAGGCCTAAACGCAGAAATTATTTAATTTTGATTGAGAAATAGGAAGGAAAAAATCACGCTCTAATCGCGTTGCATCAACATTCGCAAGGGCTGAGTGAGCATAGCACTAACGGGTCATTACAGAGGTACAAGGCGAAAATCCGCGGTCAACGTAATTTTTTTCACTTTTTTGGAATATATTTTTTTTAACAAACTCGTTCTATTAAACTAAACATTTTTCATTTAATTTTCTTTAAAATTTTAACCGACTTCAAAAAAATTAGGAGGTTATCAATTCGTCGAAATATATTTTTTTTGTATGTTACCGCATAATTTTGGACCACGTCAACCGATTTCTATAACTATTTTTTCAATGGCAAGGCGGTACCTCAGAGGCTCATGAGAAATTAACGGTGATCTTAAATTTTTATATGAGAAATGATCGTTTTTTTTTGCTTAAAAATTACTTGGTAGACTTTATTGTTTTAAAAATAGAAGTATTTTTTTTATTAAATATTTAGGTTTTTTTACATTAAGTTTTTAAGGTTTTTTTCCTAAGTTGCTTGGTCTTATTTAAGCATTTTTATCAGCTTCAATGCGAATCTGCATCTTAAACGACCTTTACCTGCTGGGTCAGTCTTCACTGTCCATCTTAGTACTAATTTTGATGGTCCGGCTTAGATGATTCACCAGCTCATACGTCAAAACCATAACAGACAACGCACGTAAAAGTTTCTGTATTACTGCATAAAAATCTGAAATTTTGCCATTTTCGGTTTTGTTTTCAACCAGAAGAAATTAAATGTTGTTAAATACTAATTTTCTTACGCATAAATTATTCTTCCTATTTTGATTTTATACGTTCATTAATTTATTTTCGTAGGCGCATATTTACGTACATGTAGCGAGTTTTACGTCTCTTTTTCTTGCACTTAGTGCATAAACATAAGCAGTAATAAATTTTACTAGTTATTACATACATATTTTGATTATTTTAAGTGCACATAAGAGGTCTTTACAATAATTTTCATTACATTTTCAAGTTACGATTGCAATAACTGCATTTATTTGCATCTTTTTGCATTCACATATGCCATAAATATGATTTTAATGAATTTATTTTTTCTGTAATTAACACAAATTTACTGCTCGGCACAAATAAAATGGCAGCACCCGCACTTACATATAACTGTAATCTAACGGCAGTGCAACAAGTGCAGGTGTTCACAAACAAGCCACGAGAATCATCAGTACCAGTGAGTACCAAGGCGTATGTATGTATGTATTTATATATGTCGGTACTAGCGATATCATTAAAATTGTAAATAATAAAAATTTTAGCATTACAAAATTTCGGCATTTTCTTTTGGCTGAGATGCAAGCAGTGTAAATGCCTCTGGACCAACAAATATGAGTGTGTATGCACATATATATGCAGGCGTCTATAGCAAAGCACCCACACTGCGACACCGCATTGCAATTTAATTGGCTAAGGCTGTCAACACTTTTACGGCGCTTCGTTTCGTTTTGTAGTAGTCTCAAATAAATTAATGCGAATAAGTGTGTTTATCGTTTGCACTAGCGGCAGCTGTTTGACTGAGTTACGTAAATACTATATACGTATTTATATGTGAAATTTCCTTAAAATGTCATTGACTCGCAAAATGGAAACACACTAAATTATTTAATTATATTTTAAATAAGATTTGTTCGATTAAACCTAACTCTAAAGTATTTGAATACCTGGCAGAAATTAAAAAGAGCAAGTAAACAAGTAATTTTTAGCAAAAAAAACCGACTTAAAAAAATTATATATATATATATTTCATGATCCAATGATCGGATCTAAACCAAATTAGTATGGGACCACCTGTGAGACAGTACCTTTCCGATGCTAAAAGAATTATCGAAATCGGTTGACGTGGTCCAAAGTTATGCGGTATCATATGCACATAAAAAAAAATATTCCTACGAACTGATAACTTCCTCCTTTTTTGAAGTCGGTTAAAAAGTCTAAGTTCGGGCGAAGCAGAACACTAAATAGCCGGGCACCAGTTCAATATAGTTTTTTCACGTTTCCGAAAAGAACCGCTAAAATTGCATTTTACCTTTTAAACAGATGAAACCCTATTCAAAAACCCTAAAAAAAATAATCCTAATGATTCATATAAACCATTTCGGAGTGATAAGAGGACTCGCATGGTGTCGGTTTTCATATTATAAAATTTGAAATAACTCTGTATCGCTAAAAAGGTTCTAACATACAAAAATAAAAGTTAAATTAATGAGCTGCGATTGTAGATAGATGGAAATTTCAAATAACGTCGCAAATCTGATGATCTTCAAAAAAAAAAAATGTGGCAACTCTTCAGTAGTTATTGATTTACCAAAGATTTCGTATTTCTCTAAATTACCGTTGTATTGGATGTGTATGTGCTTATTCTCTGATTTTAAAAATTTTCAGCCGTTTAATATGTTTTACCAGAGCCAACAACTGTGTCAAATTTAGAAGAAATTGGTGACGCGTTTGCCGTGATATACACATGTAATCATAAGTGGGCGTGGCTACGCCCATTTTCCAAAAATTTATAAAATTCTTATTTTTCGTCTAAGAATTATTGTAAATATCAATTTTGAGTGAATAATCTTCAGTAGTTACTAAAATATCGCAGTTTGCGTATTTCTGAAAACTACCGTTATATGGGAGGTAGGCGTGGTTATTGTCCGATTTTGCTCATTTTCAATACCGTCCGTCCTACGCTCAAAAGAAGTACGCTTACCAGGTTTCAATTTTTACTCGAGTTATCGTACCAAGGTTTTTTAAAAGAAATAAATATCTAATACTTGTTGTTCTTATGAAGTCTGTAGTTATATAGTTATTCGCAATACCAATTCCCTCTATGCTCCCAGCAAAAAACACGATTACCATAGAAACGAATGTGGAAACGAGCTAGGCGATGGGAATCGCTTACCCTTTCGCTTCAGGAAGGCCTTATTTTAACATGGGCATGTCATTGGCGGTAAGCCCTTACCCGCAGCATTACCTTCAAACGAAGGGAGAACGCATGGATAAACAGAATCCATAGAAGCGAACAAAGAATGCCTTACAGAGAAACTAATGTAGAATGCCCAGATGAGTACATACTTATTTATATTATATCAGAAAATGTCTTAAAAGATTAAATTTATTTAAAATTTTTATAAATCAGTTTTTATACAAACATATGTATGTATTTGCGTATTTAGATTTTACTTAAAAATCGGTATGTATATACATGCATATTTAATTAAGCTTAAAATTGTACTTCCTCACTCATGTACTTCACTTCATTGACTGACTTCATCTTCGCTGCAAATTGAACAAAGCAAAGCATGATTTTTATGCAAGACAAATTTCCACAGAAACTAACGGTAGAAAAAGATTTTTTGGGATATTCATTATATTTTTCAGCTGACTACGATGCAGCATTCTACGTTGCATTCCCCGAAATGAAGCAAAGAAGCGAAATAAAAAAAATATTGTAGGACATTCTACTTTGCATGCCCTGAAATGAAGCAAAGAAGCGAAAAAAATAAAATATTGTATGACATTCTACTTTGCATTCCCTGAAATGATGCAAAGAAGCGAATTAAGAAAGAATTATTATAGGACATTCTACTTTGCATTCCCCAAAATGAAACAAAGAAGCGAAATAAATAAAATATTGTAGGACATTCTACTTTGCATTACCGACAATGCCTAAAAGAAGCGAAAAAATTCGAAGGCATTATAACGCTATGCCTTCTAGAACACGTTACCACAAAAAGCGATTACCGATTTTTTGCTGGGTAGTATCAGTCATCAAAGAAAGTACTACGTTTACCTGCACTGGCCTACAATTACCTAATTTTACAAGCTTTTATTTATTTTACTCATATCGCAGAACAACGGAAATGTAGTTATATAGATGATAAGATACCATTCGGAAAAAAATTTCGCTTGCATTATTTTCTACGTGATAAGTGCTTCTCCATTATTTGGTTTCATAGGGATTCGGATACCTTCCTCATGGAAGTAGTAAAGAAAATTCGCTTAAGTGCCTTTTTCGGTTAGGTGCACAAGTTTTTCGTGCAAAGAAGGATGTGCAGCTAAGCAAAATATACTGTACATACTTTTGATAAATATGGCAAATTTTATTACAAGTTTAAAGTCGTTTTTCGCGTTTGTCATTTTTGAGTTGTTATGCTATTTCAGAAAACAAATCACATGTACAATTTATTAAGTACGCATAAAGTTATTGAGGGTCACTTTCTTCATTATTTATTAACCTTTTTTAATATTTACCAAATATGCGTTTCAAAGCAAATACAACTTTAGACTTTTCCCTAACTATATACATACATCACTGAGGGGAAAAAATACTAAAATCAATAAAAAACGAAAAACGGAAAATATTCAATTCGAATACGTCCATATTAAAATGAAACATTTTACACTTTACGGATGCTTTTTCATAACTAGCAACATGAGCTTATGGGGTGTGCATTAGATAGGGCCAAAAGTACCAAAATTCCAAAACTTAAAATCTCTTTCTGGGCCTATTGGTGAGTGAGTGTCTTCTTCACTGTAGTAACTTACCCATCGTTATGTTTGAAAGCATTGATTATGAAATCATTTCTATTGATGAGGAAATTCAAAAATATCTTTCTAAAGATCAGAGGTATCTTCTGAATATCGCTTCAGCTATTAAGTCAGAAGATTGTCCTTCAGATTTTTAATTCCAAAAATTAAATTTGATTTGAAAAATTATTCAGAAATGATCGCCTGGGACTCCACTGAATTGTCTTCTCCACCACTTCGGCGCCATGTTTGAAGACAATACATCGCATCACTCCTAGAATCTGGGCCTGTTCCAAATAAGGATATTAGGGACTTTCCCTGCCATACTCAATCAGTTGAGAGTTGCGTTAAATTAGTAACGGAATCAGCAGAACATTTTGTTGGCTACAGAAATAGGGATCGTTTCATTCGAATTACGCTCCTATCCAGAGAAAGTATACATTACAAACAAGGTACACTTAAACGTGAAGAATTAATAAATCGGTAAGGGACAATAGAATGTAGTATTTGGCTCTTCTTGGTTGGTTGGTTGGGAAGGGCGTGGGTGGAAGGAACTCTAGGAGCAGCTACCTTCCTATGGTGAGTTCTGAGACGAGTTAGATATGCTGCTCATGCCAAGAGTTGTATTTGGCCCCATTTGTATTTAAGACATGCTTATGTACTTCCAAATACGCAATACACTTGTGCAAATAATTTGAGTCTTTTAGTTTAAGAAAAATATTTGGTCGAACAGTATTGTTAAAAAAAAATGCATCGTAACGCTCCATGCGTGTTTCCCAAAAGTTTA
>NW_023458556.1:14866136-14867934 GCF_013731165.1 Rhagoletis pomonella | reverse complement strand
TCAAATCGCGTAACCTTGTAACGCAGATTACATCCGACTTTTTGTTTTTTTGCTATGCTGATTGTTTTCAGGTTGCTTGTTTGGTAAATTCATATGGACGGTAGCAAAAACATAGCCTAGCTAATATTTAATCAGCTGTAAGAATGGAATTTTGAGTTTATCAACTCATTTTTTTCACTAGTTTATGAATGATGACTTACTTAGTGGCGCTTTGACATACCATACCTATCGCCTATTTGCTGAAAGAGCTACATAATTAAAACAAATACCAATATCTTTTAATTTTGACGTGACGTTCTTCCACGAAATGTTTAGTTGTTACATACTTTTGATAAATATGGAAAATTTAATTAGAAATTTAAAGTCGTTTTTCGCGTTTGTCATTTTTGAGTTGTTATGCTATTCCAGAAAACGATTCACATGTACAATTTATTAAGTACGCATAAAGTTATTGAGGGTCACTTTCTTCATTATTTATTAACCTTTTTTAATATTTACCAAATATGCGTTTCAAAGCAAATATAACTTTAGACTTTTCCCTAACTATATACATCACTGAGGGGAACAAATAGTAAAATCAAACAAAAACGAAAAACGGAAAATATTCAATTCGAATACGTCCATATTAAAATGAAACATTTCACACTTCACGGATGCTTTTCCATAATTTGCAACAAGAGCTTAAGGGGTGTGCATTAGGTTGGGCCGAAAGTACCAAAATTCTAAAACTTCAAATCTCTTTCTGGGCCTATTGGTGAGTGAGTGTCTTCTTCACTGTAGTAGCTTACCCATCGTTATGTTTGAAAGCATTGATTGTGAAATCATTTCTATTGATGAGGAAATTCAAAAATATCTTTTTAAAGATCAGAGGTATCTTCTGAATATCGCTTCAGCTATTAAGTCAGGAGTTTGTCCTCCAGATTTAGCTATTTAAGATTTAGCACCTTTATTTCGCTCTCGGTGGCTGACAACTGCAAATCGAAGTCTGAGATTGTATGTATCAACTGTGAATTCTTCCAATGAATTCAAAGAAATATAGTCAAGTTCATACTTAAGTGTTGCATGCCCGTATGGTTTGCACTAAAAAATGATAGTTCTTTTACAGACGCGTCTGACCGTCTAGACGGTCGAAAGCACGTGTTCAAAGCTATTGAAATATCCAGGTACTTAACAGAAAATCTTCTCCAAATTCAAAGCCATGCGTTCTCTGTTCATCCTGTTCTTAGCAATGTCAATGGGCAAACGAAAAAATATTAGACGACTTGGTTTAAAAAAAGTCATTGAGGCTCGAAAATCGCCTGCGAATAAATAAAAGGTAGCTGGAGTTTTTTTATTCCAAAAATTAAATTTGATTTGAAAAATTATTCAGAAATGATCGCCTGGGACTCCACTGAATTATCTTCTCCACCACTTCGGCGCCATGTTTCAACACAATACATCGCATCACTTCTAGAATCTGGGCCTGTTCCAAATAATACTCAATCAGTTGAGCGTTGCGTTAAATTAGTAACGGAATTTGGCTCTTCTTGGTTGGTTGGTTGGTTGGGACGTGGGTGGAAGGAACTCTAGGAGCAGCTACCTTCCTGTGGTGAGTTCTGAGACGAGTTAGATATGCTGCTCATGCCAAGAGTTGTATTTGGCCCCATTTGTATTTAAGACATGCTTATGTACTTCCAAATACGCAATACACTTGTGCAAATAATTTGAGTCTTTTAGTTTAAGAAAAATATTTGGTCGAACAGTATTGTTAAAAAAAAAAATGCATCGTAACGCTCCATGCGTGTTTCCCAAAAGTTTA
>NW_023458556.1:14854406-14866036 GCF_013731165.1 Rhagoletis pomonella | reverse complement strand
AAACTTTGAGTTAAGTAGATAACCTGCTGTTCTGCAAGTGGGCCTAACTGTGTAGAAATTCTCTACACAATTGCAAATGGAAGTACTACGCCCCCGGCACTTTCTCGTAATCAGTTGGTAAATTCAAAGATTTTTTTTTTGATGAAATGTGAGCAGGAAAAAATGTTGCTCATACGCCATGTACTTACCAGTATCCAACTGTTTGTTCAAACATCAAGGAAAACGATAACAATGATTTGGATTGATGATGATGATTTCTGAGTTCTTGGCGTTGAGTGGCACAGCATTTTTTAGATTTTCATTCATTTAAGAACTCGAAAAAAATCGATACCATTATCGGACATGGGTTAAATATTGCACAATGGAAGACAGTTTTTTTTACAAAACATTTTAAAGGAAATCGATTTGGAAAACAAAATTTTTTGGATGTTGCTCGGGCCAAAGATCGAACCCTGGTACCACAGGTTTGTTGTGGTTTATTAGGGAAACTAATCAGTTTCCAAAAAGCACAGAATTTTTAATAGAAAATTTTCTAAGACAAAAAATACCCAACAATTTTAGATTTTGTGGATTTGGGTGTAAAAATTCGAATTAAAAAGTTCCGCAATTCCCAAAAGTATGTGATGAAATTTGTTTTTAAAAACTGTAACTTAAATTATAGATATATTCTTCTGGTCTGATTAATTACTCGTATTTACTTGCCACTTAAAATTGTATCATATTTGAAATTGTCTCAATATTGTTCTTAAAAATTTAAAGTTAGTTGTAAATTTAACTACAATTACATATCCATAATTCGCACACTGTACGTATTGAGTCGTTATTGTCGCGTGCATTTTGTTGCTTGGCAACATTATCACGTATACGTAGTGTAGGACCGCGTCATCCTAACAGCAGTACAGTACATGTGTGTGAGTGTGTTTATTTATCAAATATGAGTGTTTGCATGTTTGCATTTCCTTGTGTACCCATGTACGCACACAAGTTTTTCCTCGTCCGCTGCTTATTTTACTTTCTTTTCTCTGTTAAATCTTTTTGTCCTCCATAGTAGTGCAGGCTTTTTGTGTCCTTTTTCTACATTTGTTTACATGCAAAAATTTATGTAGATTTTTCTTTGACATCATGTCTTTTGGTATTCCTTTTGTTCTTTGCCACAAGCTTCATCTTAGTTAGGCTTACCACAATTTCACCGTTAAAAGTTGTATGCTGCATTTGTTAGGCTACGTAGAAAAAACGGCTAGAAAATGCAATCTTTTCTGTGTGGAAAAAAAAAATTTTTGTTTATAACATTTAAAATTTTGTTGTGCACACCTCTTCTTATTCTTCCTTCCCTTGGCCATTTCATTTCATTTTATATTCTTTTCTTCTGGCCGTTGTTATTCAGCTTTCCTTTCGCTTAATGCTTTGTCATCGTTTGTTCCCCGCACAATGGATTATATGAAAGAGAAAATTTCCTTACCCATCCTCTGAAAGGACATTTCATTTTTATATTTGTTGACTTTTGCTTTTTAACTTTGCTGCGGTTTTCGCGTTATCAGCTTTGCGGGTGTTATGAGACTTCGCTTTTTCGGTTATTGTTTGCTTTTGTATAGTATTCGGTAAGCATTTTTCGAGGAATTAAGTCATTATGCTGATGGATTAATGTGCAAGAATGATGAATATAATAATGACAAATGAATAAGGCGTAATGAAAAATCACTAAGGACTAAAGACCAATGGCCAACGCTTCTGACTAATGATGACTGATTCATAACCAACCACTTATGACTTATTACTAATGAACCCAATAACCTATGACTAGTAATGGTGAATAATGACTGATGATTACATTCATGCAGACGAACGCATATTCCCCAAAGCTGTCACTGCAGCGAAGGCGCGCTGGACGCTTAGCGAAAACCAACCCAAATTATCCAGCCGAAGCAGCTATCCTAGCGGACGAGCGCTACTATCTTTGCGAGGCTGTTTTCGGAAATCCCCAACCAACCAACAAAAGCGGAAGAAGTGGGAGCAGCACCTGAAGATTTTCAACTTTGCCTCTGTTGTGAGCAAGGTTTGGTCCAACCCGGTGAAGCGCGATGACAGATTTTAGATCTCATTTGGTAATCGTACCTCTTCGGAGTCGGACCGATGCGCGGGCTATTTGAGCCGGCAGTTGACTATACACATACCGGTGGACAGAGCCAGAAGGCTATCGGTGAAGTCCCGGTGGTCATCGGAAAGCCTCCTAAGCAATTGGTCCTGACGGAATATGCATGCTGATGGTGAAAAAATTTGCACAGCGGGAGTAGGCTACCTCAATAAGTAATCTCCACTCTCATCATTACCGATGCATAGAAATCAGGAAGAATGGTTCCGCTGCTAAAAACCCTGCCACCAAAGGAGATTCTTATATGCCGATAAGTTCATTTCTCCTGTAGCGAAGACATTAGAGGTCTTGCTACTCTCCCAATTCACGTATCACCTGATCCCAGCGAAGCATCAGCATCCGCGGCCTCAACCGCCCATGTGAAAGAACGGTCCTGCAAGCGTTGGATCTGTAAAAGGTGCTTGATACTGTCTACCATGCTCCTAGAAAACGTTGGCGCTTGCTTTTTCCCGCAGGAAACAGGCATGACTAAGAAACGATGAGCACACCATTATGCTAGGCAAACAGTTATTAGTAGGGTGCCACAGACGCACGCGAACTGTCACTCGATTTCGGCATGAAGTCCCTCAGAAGGTATCTCTACGAACTGAAGGACGAGGTTCATCACTGGACGCGACTCTGTATATACAGGCCGTATACGACATTCACAGGGAGTCTGTCACAAACTACACCAACAACCACAAACCGCTGATGAGGAAAAGCTTCAACTGCCCCCACCACACTTGCCCAACTTCCTTCATGGCTGTGCAGCTTTTATGTAGGGGTTTGTAACTTGTGCTTGATTTCACTTTCCCCCACAATAAAATCAAAACTATTTCACTACAAAATTAAACATGCAAATATAACTGTCCAAAAATATCCTAGTTAATCTCTTTCAAAGCTGTTACGCTGCCAATTTAGTGGGGTCATTGTACGTCGATACAGATACATATTGGCTCTGTTTATTTTGTGTTACCTGCCAATACTTTTGGTTTATTTTTCATTAAACATACTCACCTTGTAACTGCACGAAAGAGTACTATAACATAGATGTCCACAATACGTACAATTACCGAAATTAATGTTGTTTAACATTTCGTAAGTAAACTGAGCACAAAATAAGGCATTCACTACAAATCCTGGGAGAATAAACCAAGCTCTGGTATACATTGTGCTCTAATATAACTAAGTAATAAAAGAAAATTGAGCCTAGAAGAGTGCAATAAATGTTAAAGAGTGTAGAAGTGAAAAGAGTGAGCTAATGTTAAAGAGTCTATGGCGAATGTTCAATTTGCCAGCTGCTGAGCTAACAATAAGGGTGGGCGCACAACAAAATTCGTAATGGTGCATACGTAGCAGAAATTTACAAGTATGTAACTATTTGCTATTCTAGTCATCAAAGATTTTATTGAGTGAAAGCAAGTGCATACTGGATTGCGTTGGCGTATGCGATGGCAGTGTGTGTGTGTGTGCGAGAGAGCGTCGAAGAGAAGAGCATATTTGCTAAATCCAGTATTTATTTGTGATTATGCATCAGGAAATTTTGAACTTTGCTGAAATGTGGCTTAATTCATTTAAAAATTTTTCCAGCTAACTTTTTGCTAAAGTACCGTTTATTATTTCAATTACACTGTAGGGAAATACGTAAACTTATTTATCGTACTCTCGTTTAGTAGATCAGATCATATTCTCATTTCTATGAAAAAATAATTTAACATGGAAAAAAATTGGAAAATAACAGCTTTTTTCTAATTTTTTTTTTCATTTGCATTAAGGCCTGTTCTTTTAGAAAAAAATAATGTTATTCATACTCCATATCGTATATGGCCATACTCGTCCATGGCGTATGAGTAATATATTCCTTGTTAAAGCTCGATTTTTTCATTCATAATGAAAAATTAAAGTGAAAATATCTTGGGAAAAAGGCCTGATCTATAAAAAACCGTATGCAGGTCCGTAATATACGATCTAAAATTAAGTTTACGCGCCTTGTGTCATTTTAGCGTTGAAGTGAAACTTCTTTAGCGGCGGTTGGTGGGTTGGGAGTAAATTGGCAAATTCGACGGAAATTGCACACGGAAATGGTGCAACGGAAATGGTTGCGGCTGAAACAAGTACTTCTTGATTGTATGCACATGGTATTAATTTAATAAAAACTTGCAAATAAAATGTTAAAGAATAACACTTAGAAAAAGACCAATACAAGAATGAAAGTAAAGGTTAGTACGTACGTAGATAAAGAAGATGAAGAAAATGATAAACATAAAAGTAAAAACAAAGATAAATACAAAGAAAAAGATGAGGATGAGGATACCGATTAAAGTAGAGATGAAAATAGAAAAAGAAAGATGAAAATAAAGGTAATTATAGAGAAAAGGACATAGATAGAGACACAGAGGCTCAATCTAGGAACCATTTCGGAATTTTAGAGATTTTCGGGATTCTCGAAACTTATCGATATAATTATCGATATTTTTATCGGTTTTGTTGTCAATATCTTTATCGATATTGTTATCGACATTTTTATTAGATTTTGTTATCGATATTTTTGTAGATATAATAGTCGAACTTTTTTATCGATATTGTTATCGACTTTGCTATCAATGTTTTTATCCTATTTGTTATCGATTTTTTATCGATATTTTTTATCAATTTTTTTATCGATATTTTTATCGATTTTGTTATCGATAGACGAAAATAAAGTGTAAGTTAGCGTTTTGAATTCTATAAGATTCAATTAGCAGCAATGATTAAGTTTCGCTTAATTTTCGCCTTCAACTACGTGTTTACGAACACGCGACTTTACTGCGCAGCTTCACTTCTCCAGTGTGGCCCTGCCGCACTTACTTTTTTATGTATTCTTCTTCTATTTATGTTATGTATAATGTAATGCCAAAGGCCTACTACATTTCATCTGCGAGTTTAAAGAAGAGCATTGGAAGCTTGACTGGGAGTGAAGACGGAACTGTTAAGCTTTTAGAAACTCACTTCCTAAGATCTATTTTGAGAGAGAATCGATTAAAAAAATTGGAAAAGTAAGAAGGGAACATTGGATAGTGACTAAGGAAATATGCTTTGAACCCTGACTGAGGTGGATGGTGAGCTCTTTAAGTCAGACCAATCTACATAGCATCATTTCTTCAAAAGGCCTTGTCCACAAAATTAAATATTTGCGTAGAAGATTTTTACAGAGTATTCCTTATGCACATATATATTAATTCCTTCATGTATATAACAATTTTTGAATAAATTTCGAGTGTGTCAATAAAAAAGGTAAAAATGGGATTTTTGTTTCTTAAATTATAGTTATCTTTTACTCAATGTAATTTTTTTTCATTTGGTGACACACTACTTTTATTTTCCTACATTCATTAGTTTTGATACGCAAAATATTTTCACCAATTTATTTTAACATTTTGAAGTATCTTAAATTATTAATTAAAAAAATTGTAAAATTTAAAAAATTACAAAATAGCCCCGACAGATATTCTGCATGCTGCCATTTGTTTTTTTTAATTTGGAAGCACGTTCTTGAAGCTTCACAGATATGTTGTATTTGATGCCAACGTTAATTGTTTCTTATATGAACATTATATTTGAAAACTTTCCAAAGCTATAAAAAAAACAATTAAGCGTTTTACGAGTGACAATGAAAAAATTAGTAATTTCGGTAATTTTTCGCCTAAATAAACGTTTTAAGGCTAAAGTTGTTCAAATACTTTATTTTTTCTTATTTTACTTGATTCTGGAACTCCGTTAATTAAAATAAATGCAAGAAGAATGCTTTAGCGCGAAAGAAGGAAGTGACACTAAAAATACACATACCATAAATCCATTTAGCGAACGCAGTAGGGTCTGAAGGTTACAGTGCTTCATCCCCACTAATAATAAAGTTTATACAAAAATTTTTAACTAAAATGAGTAAATGATAAGCAATTCTAACTACATGCATATGCATATGGGATATATTGAAATATGTGTACATAAGTTGTTTTTTTTTTATTAATCATAAAAATACATTTGCCCACATGCATATACATTTCCGTGTGTATGCATGTATGAATATACTATTTTGTGGATAACATGCATTGATTATTCAAATCTCAAATGAATTAATGATTGATCAAAGCAACTATATGAAAATTAAATTTACCAAATGCTATACTGCGCTCTCACATGGCCATTCAAAAAGGTACACAAATCAAAAATAAAACCAAAAAGATTATTTTCAAATGTGTATTTCCACTACCCTCAGATGCCTTCGTACATTGTTGCAGAAATATTACGGCCCACATACACAGAAATCAGTAAAACCGTGAAACACTGAAAACATGCACAAATGGACAAACATAAAATGCCCCAATAAAGCCACTGAGTAAAGCGAATAAAGCAGCATCACTGAAAAATGCGTGCAAACATGCAGGCGGCGGGGAATTATAGCCACAACAATGTCATAAAAATGCTTATTTCACAGCGTTCAAAAATTTTTACAATGCGTAAATATTAACATAGTAAATATTCGTTGCTTAGTATTTGTTAGGTTGTATGCGTAGCGTATGTATGTATGTATGTATGTTAATCGCATTTGTGTAACGCACATCACTTGGTTTATGGTCAGAAGAGTGTGGATGGAATGGAAACAAAAAAATCTGCGACGTTGCGCAATGCGGGCCTTTGGGCTTTTATGGCTGCTATGATTTTGACCTATTGTGAAAAACTCGAATGATCCATAAAATGAGGCTCTTTGAATTATAAAAATCTAGTTTGACTTCAGTAAAAGGTACATCCTAGGAAAACTCTATTTATATGGGATATATTTATCGAAAATACTTTTTATTTATTTTCTGAGAGAAATTATCTTTACTCTATTCCTAATCTATCAAACGACGCCATTTTGTTTGTGACTGGCAATTGAACTTGATTTTCTAAGGGTATTTGTTTCGGCTAATGGCTACCAAAGTTATGGTTAATTAACATATAGCACAGCCTCTTTAAAAGAGGCACAACTTAAAAACCAGATCCGAAAATTAATACAAATGCCGGTACAAAAGTAGTTTTTGTGCAAAAAAATTGAACCATTTTTTTTTTGAGTTGAAGAGGGTGACGTCTCAAGTCAAGTGAGTTTTGAAAGTTCAACCATAAAATTTGATTTTTTTTTTAATGTGGCGCAAAATTTGATGACTAATATTTTCTCAGAAAATTTAAGAATTTATACCACGACTAGCAGGCTCAATTCACAGGACGCCTATTCCTCCATATGCAATTTTTACAAAGCATCACTGTGGTCCGTAATTCCTATTTCTTTATTTCAGGTTTCAGAAAATGTTGCCATTTGCAGATTTCTATACGAAATTTTACAAGTACCATATTTCGTTATTACACGTTTCACAGTCGCTGCTTTGTTGTATATAAAACGTGTTGTGTGTTGGAAAAATTCTCGAATCCTTTAAGACTTTCAGAATTGTTTACAGCACCCTTCAGGCGCTCAAAAATATCTCGCTCTGCAATATTGGCATTATATTGGAACGTATAGAATCCAGGAATATAATTATTTTGAAAAAAAAAATATAAGAAACGGTAGGGTTGCTTGAACGTGAAATATCCTTCGAATAGACGAATGAATGATAAGAATGAAGTAGAGTATTTAAATGCAGCCCGGACGAAAAGAGAGTTAGAGTCCCAGATTTTTTTTTTGTTTTTTTTGGACTACAACAAGTGCGTTATTGCGTATGTAACGTATACGCTGCGTATCACTATACGCAGTCATCTAACAGCTTTACTCGCACGCATTAACTTAAATTTCAAAAATTACAAAATTGCTACGCCAGATATTCTGCATGTTGCAATTTTCTTTTAAATTTTTTTTTTAATTTCGTGGTGCACTCTTGAAACTTCACAGATATGTTGTATTTGATGCCAATGTCCATTGCCTCTAATATGAACATTTTACTTGAAAACTTCCCAAAGTTATTAAAAAGAGGAAAAAATATGATTTTATCGAGTTACAATGAAAAAATAAGTAATTGCGGTAAATTTTCGCCCAAATTTTTCAAATACTTGAATACCTTTTTAGTGTACTTGTTTCTGGAACTCCATCCCCATTCGCTCTTTGAAAAACTGTACTTAGCTACCTTTCATTCCAATTTACCGATATACATTTGTATATGTGTATATGTCCTTGTCTATATATCTTTTTGTTTTCATTGCCGAAAAATCAGTCTTCGGTGCTTAGCCTCATTTAAATTCCCGCACGCTGTAATTGGCATGATTTCTAGTTACGATATCAAAAACCAAATGGTCCTTTCCTCTTATTACTCATACATATGTATGTGCATACATACATGCTTATGTATGTACGCGCTTTCCGCAAAAACCAGCATTTGTTCGTCCATTTGACTTGCCTGCTTTAACATCGCCATCGCTCATTTATTTCAGTTACTACGCCTTTTATTTGCTTTCGCACACCTCAACTTCCCCGACATTGCCTACGCAAAAACGCTTGCCATTTCCGCAACCTGTTTGTGTGCGTTTTGTAGCGCCAGCCGCACCATGCTGAAACTCATAACAATCCAAATAATAATAACAAAATAAAGCAGTGACGAAGGGTGGTGCGCACATTACGAAAAGAACGGTTGCTAAAATGCAGACATGTACAAAAAATTTTGGTAAAATGAGCAAAAATACATATTTCAAAGGTGACGAATAGGTATGCGTACATAAGCCGCGGCATACCTTACGCATACCAGCTGAAATATCCTGCGAACTTTCATTCTCATTACCTGCGCGCTAAAATAATCAAAGCGCGTTGAGTGATTTATGTATGTACCAATGTTTGTTTTTGTTCGACGTGCTAAAATTTCACTTCGCAATGATTTTTTTGGCGTTTCATTTCGTTGCGGAGCTCCAGGTTACCGTGTTTGCTGTTGTTGCTATAGGTTGGTGAGTTAGTGCTTAAGTTGCGTTATTTTTTTTTTTGTATTTTCTTATTTCTTCATCCACCACTTTCCTTCTCACAGTTTTCGTTTTTCACATACTTTGCCGAAATTAAATATTGATTTTCCATTTTACTTTCAACTTACGTACCAATGTGCCTCCAGCACTCTATTTAGCTGGTGTTGCAGGAATACTTTTTGGGCTAAATAAATAAAAAAAGGAAAGCGAGGATGTCTGCCTTGTGGGTGCTTACACACACATTTAAATTATTCATGCATACATATGTACGAACATATATATTAATGTTGCAGTATTGAGCCATGTAACAATATGTATGTAGGTTTGTATGTATATATGCACACATGTTTTGTCTCTAAGATTAAAGGATTTGACAAGGTACTTCTATTGAGAATGCTTTGGAGCATTCAGGACTTTTCTTTATAAAATGAAAAACAATAATTGAATGCGCAATAGATCTCTACATAAATATACACATGTAAGGATTCCTTCAAATGGATTCCTTAAGAGAAGCTTTGCCGTGGAAAAAATTACACTCGGAGCTTTACAAATGCCTGGTGAGGAAACATCTGCTTTTTGGAGATTACATATTTGCATAAATACATTTTTCGACATCAAAAACATACAAAAAATCGTTCGATTCTCATCTTTATACTGAAAACCATTTGAGATTACGTAGCAATTAATTTCAAAACCTAAGCCGTTTCGAAAATCAAAAGAACGTTAAAAAAATTCATATAACGACTGCGAAGTGGTCTCCAAAAATTGAATGTCATGCTTTTTGATGCGTTAATTGAAGAAATCGAGGAGTCGGAACAAACGGAATTCCTAAAAATTTTAAATGAAAAATTAAAAGGTAAATTCGAAAAGTTCCGAAAGACACCGAAAAATCAAAAAGAATCAGAAAAAATAAAAAAATTCCAAATAAACAAAGACTCAAAAGAAAAAAAATTTAAACCGACTCCGAAATATGCCAACACTCCAAAAATCGTTGCAAGATGGAGACACTCCAAGACTTCGAAAAAATTCATTAAGTACTCCGAAATATTAAAGATTACCATGAAAAAAGACTCTGAAAATTAAAAAAAGACTCAAAAAAATCAAAACATTCCAAAAAATCGGAAAGGCTTTGAAAAATCAGAGATTCAAAAATACTTCCAGACTACGAAAATCGTCACAAGACAGAGACTAATTCCAGGACTTCGAAAAAATTCAATAAATAACCCGAAGAACTAAAGCAAGACCCCGAAAAAGACTCCAAACGAACTAAAAAAAAAAACGAAAATTTCAAAAGAGTACGAAAAATTCTCAACGACTCCGAAAAATATAAATGGGTTCCGAAAAGACTCCGAAAAAAATACATTGATTGTTTTATAGCGCGTCTTTGGGAAAAATTCTGAAGTAGGGCGTTCTTCAAAAGCTTTCTGAGATAGGACGTTGTCAAGCTGGCTGCCGCGATAGGTCGATCTTCCACTCAGTTGACGATATGCTATATGTGGTATGTATACATAAGTATAGATACATATATACATATGCACATGCCAGTGTCGAGAATCTTTGCTCGGTTAGTTAACTATCAATTAGAGTGAAAACTGAAAATTAACTTAATTTCCATCCGTTTTGCGAATGGCAAAATTCTCCATCTGGGAACTAATACACGCCAACACTTACATATATGTACGTATGTACATATTACTCCGACTAATTGCACCTACACCAATGCAACACCAACAGTTTCCAAACCGCCGCCAGCTAATAAATGTATGAATACGAGTATAGCGTGTTGGTTTTTTTCCTTTTTCACGTTTCTACTTCTTCACTTAATCTACCCATACGAAGGTAGTCACTTGTCTAATTGTTACTTGCTAACTAAATAAGCAAATAAAAGGTAATGATCATCAAGGCTCATCGCTGATGGAAGAGTATGATGTGGATGATGACGATGATGGCAAGTCTGCTGACTGTATGACGTAAGTCGTGTGCCGTGAGTAGACTGTCGTCATTTTACCACTTTAGTTGTAATTTCCTGCTAAAGTCGTCTGAATCCTTTGCCATTACCCCCGCTAGCGCTCAACTTCTACATATACATATTTATGTATATATTAATCATAAGTGTTGCATCTCCCCGAAATTGCTTTGGCTCGGTATTTGCTGTTTTATAGTTAGTCGTTCTACATATAGCTGAAAATTGCATGTAAGTAGGCAGTTATATGCTAGTTTTATTTCTCTGTTTCTTCCTTTGCAGTTTGTGCGCACATTCAACTATGAAAATCCATACATACATACGTATTTATGTCCACACGCATATACATACGTATACCTGGGTGTGTGTGTAAACTTCGTTACATGCAAAGGATAGCCAGCGCTTTACTAGCAATACAAAAGCATTAATGTACATACGTAGTTAAGTATTTAGCTTTGGTGCCACGGGTCGTATACGTAATGTGGATAGACTCAAGAGTTTACACAGAGAAAAAAATATATCCATAAAACGAATGAGCTAGCAGTAAAAGATCGTAAAAGGTAGTTCCAGTGGTGTGATTACACGTTC
>NW_023458556.1:14825012-14854306 GCF_013731165.1 Rhagoletis pomonella | reverse complement strand
AAACGGGAAATTTTCCAAATAGCTGCTCTATGCGCGACATTTCCCTCTACAAACATTCGCACACGCAAACTTTGTAGTTAGTTCCTTTTTTGATTTCTCTGCGCACAATTGCGTGATTTTTATGCAAAAATCTGCTGCTCACAATTGAAATAGGATGTTCTGTTAGTAGCTTTATACTAGAAAAGAGCAATTGACTAGTCAGTTAAGAGATAAATGTTATGCCATATAACAGCTTCATTAGCAGCCAGCTAGGTCGACCAGTCCGCCAGCTTGCTGCCTGTGAATTTACAGCCGCAAATCAGAGAGTTATTGCGATTACAAAATAACGCTGTGTGGCAAGGAAGGAAGCAGCGTCTGGGCGGCGGCAAAAGCAACGCTAACTGCGAAGCCAGCGAATACCGACTTTGCAAAAAGTTCAATTGCTTCGTGCGAATTAGTAGCACATACTACGTTGAAGCGGTGAGGGTATATGAAAAAGATTTGTTGTGCGTGCAAATGAGTTTGGAAAAAAAAAATAGAATAATAAGTATAAAATACAATAAATGAATGTATACAGCGAAATCGGCTGAAGGGAAAAAAAAATTGTGTGCCAAAAATCGTGATTGTAAAAAGTGCAAGTGTAGTGGTGCAAGCGAATTATGCGAGAAAAAAATAATTTAAATAATTGATAAAAATCGAAGTGTTTGTAACAAAAGCCAAATCTATGCGTATTTAATCAAAGGCACTAAAATAATAATCCAGTAATAATCTACGGCAAATAATTTCGGCAAATGAAGCGCTGTCGCTGATAACTGACCTCATTCAACTTGTTTCAGCGCACACATACATACATAAATGCCATAGCAATAAACCTCTCCGGGTAGCGGCAGCTGTCAAAATCGTTCAGCATATAAATTACAGGTGAGTTGCATACATACACTTTTTCTACGACACTAATACTTAACTAGGTGTTTTGAAATTTAGTTTATTTGTGCTGCATTTTTTTTTTTTTTTGAAAATATCAAACTTATATAACCTTGGGCTGGGTTCAAAGTAAATAGATGATTTTTCTTAGTGTCACGCATTTAGTCCCAAAATACGTGCAGGGAGTGAAAAATCTTTGCTCTTTTATAAGCGGCCTTGGCGTGTCCTTTTGGCCTTCTGACTTTTCTTTAGTCTTTTTTTTTATACGTTTTCGGCATATATTTGTTCGCGTTTTGCCTAGCAGTGACGTAGCTCTGCTTAAGTTTTTGTTTTCTTTTCAACGCCTTTTTTCTTTTATTTATTTCGTGTGTATGCTTTTTTATGTACTTTCATCTGTCAGTTGCGAACCGTAACGAGGATAAGCTAAGCTGCACAGTGGGATGTATTGGATTTAGAATTTTATGAATTTTAAGAATTTTTGATTAAAGTTTATTAAAAAACCATTGCCGGAGTTGGTTAGAGTGGTATGAGCAGCTACGAGTGTTATATGATCGAACTAGAAGTTATAAATACATATGTGACGTTATTATACTCGTATTTGCTCAAAATTTATTGCACTTAACTCTGAGAATCTTTGAACGCTGTGAAGTGAGAATACGTCTGGAAAGGTACCTAAAATGATCTCCTGGTCTTGTGCCTTTTTAACCTTGCGAGCGAGCAATTGTATATACAGTCAGTGTAAAAAATATGCTTACGTTTTTACGATTTTATTTGCACATTTTATTTTTCTTTTTTTTTTATAAAAATATGGTAATTGAGCAGCAAAAACCACAAGAATCAGTTTTTTTTTTTAATTTATACAGAACTCGGGAAAATGCAAGCAATACAAAAAAAAAATTTCTCGATAATTTAAATTCGATTTCTTAGAAAATTTTAAGTAGGAAGTTTTGTAGCAAACTAAATTTTAGTAAGATAAAATGCATGTTTCAAGTCGCCAAAAATTTACCGTTGAGTTTTGAGAATTATTTTGTTGAGGGCGTCTGACGATTTCTTCCACACATAAAAAGATTTAGTTCATGCGCGTTCGCGATAATATACGCATAGAAGAAGAATACGTATGCTATTTTTTAAGCATTTAATGACGTTATTATTGAATTCGGTAAACATTGTTATCGATATTAATAAATTTTGGAGATATCGATGTTTGAGAAAAATCGTTACCTTTTTAATGCCCATAACTTTGCGAAAAATGGGCCGAACTTTAATTTTTAATCGAACAAATTTTCAAGCCTGTATTTCTAAAAATCTTACAAATTCTTAATTTCCCAAAAAACACGTTGTGATTGATTTTCTTAAAATTTTTTATAAAAAAAATTGTCGCTCATTCCGCAAATTTTATGCCTAGCCCGATAATGGGATGAAAATGGGAACTATTTTTTTTTTTAGAATTTTTAATGTCATAAAAAACTAACCAATTTTGTACAACTGAAAACTAAGAACTCTAAGGCCCACTTGCAGAACATCCAGAGTTAAATATATAAATAGAGAGTTAAATAGCTCAGAGTTAAATTGTTATATTCCTAAACCAGACTAAACCAGACAATGTCTTGCAGCATTGAAAATTGGCCCAGAGTTAAGTAACCCGAGCGATTTCTAAATTAAGTAGGCACCACTCTCTCGTTTGTTTACATTTCTTATTAGAATTTGAATATGAAATTTCAAACACTTAAATATGTACATACATACTACATACATAGGTACAAACTGTAAATTGGCCAACGGCACTTCTGGGAGTTGGAATTGGATGGACTACCAACACGGGTGGTGCATTTTAACCGTATATAGTTTTTACGCTAGACTTTCTGAAACCTCAGAGCTGAAGGCGTAAATATGAATACGTGAATATGCATGTATGTATGTATGTATGTATGTACATATGTTTTAAAAAATATTTTTTAAATCTCAATTTATTTTTTCTTGTTACTGACAGAATTGACATATGTATGTATGTAGAGTTAGCAAGTTAACCTTCGAAATTTTCTGGGCTAAATATTTAACAATTTAACTATAGTTTTACTCCTAACCACTGATTTTGCAAGCCAATTTATCAATTTAACTGGTAAACTTTGAGTTAAGTAGATAACCTGCTGTTCTGCAAGTGGGCCTAACTGTGTAGAAATTCTCTACACAATTGCAAATGGAAGTACTACGCCCCCGGCACTTTCTCGTAATCAGTTGGTAAATTCAAAGATTTTTTTTTTGATGAAATGTGAGCAGGAAAAAATGTTGCTCATACGCCATGTACTTACCAGTATCCAACTGTTTGTTCAAACATCAAGGAAAACGATAACAATGATTTGGATTGATGATGATGATTTCTGAGTTCTTGGCGTTGAGTGGCACAGCATTTTTTAGATTTTCATTCATTTAAGAACTCGAAAAAAATCGATACCATTATCGGACATGGGTTAAATATTGCACAATGGAAGACAGTTTTTTTTACAAAACATTTTAAAGGAAATCGATTTGGAAAACAAAATTTTTTGGATGTTGCTCGGGCCAAAGATCGAACCCTGGTACCACAGGTTTGTTGTGGTTTATTAGGGAAACTAATCAGTTTCCAAAAAGCACAGAATTTTTAATAGAAGATTTTCTAAGACAAAAAATATCCAACAATTTTAGATTTTCTGGATTTGAGTGTAAAGATTCTAATTAAAAAGTTCCACAATTCCCAAGAGTATGTAATGAAATTTGTTGTTAAAAAATTCAACTTAAATTTTTAATATATTCTTCTGATCTAATTAATTACTCGAATTTACTTGCCACATAAAATTGTATCATATTTGAAATTGTCTCAATATTGTTCTTAAAAATTTTAAGTTAGTTGTAAATTTAACTACATTTAGATAACCATAATTCGCACACTGTACGTATTGAGTCGTTATTGTCGCGTGCATTTTGTTGCTTGGCAACATTATCACGTATACGTAGTGTAGGACCGAGTCATCCTAACGGCAGTACAGTACATGTGTAGGGCACAAGTAAGAATACAAGATTTATTTGTGTGTGAGTGTGTTTTTTTTATCAAATATGAGTGTTTGCATGTTTGTATTTCCTTGTGTACCCATGTACGCACACAAGTTTTTCCTCGTCCGCTGCTTATTTTACTTTCTTTTCTCTGTTAAATCTTTTTGTCCTCCATAGTAGTGCAGGCTTTTTGTGTCCTTTTTCTACATTTGTTTACATGCAAAAATTTATGTAGATTTTTCTTTGACATCATGTCTTTTGGTATTCCTTTTGTTCTTTGCCACAAGCTTCATCTCAGTTAGGCTTACCACAATTTCAACGTTAAAAGTTGTATGCTGCATTTGTTAGGCTACGTAGGAAAAACGGCGAGAAAATGTAATCTTTTCTGTGTGGAAAAAAAAAGTTTTGTTTATAACATTTCAAATTTTGTTGTGCACACCTCTTCTTATTCTTCCTCCTCTTGGCCATTTCATTTCATTTCATATTCTTTTCTTCTGACCCTTGTTATTCGGCTTTCCTTTCGCTTAATGCTTTGTCATCGTTTGTTCCCCGCACAATGGATTTTATGAAAGAGAAAATTTCCTTACCCATCCTCTGAAAGGACATTTCATTTTAATATTTGTTGACTTTTGCTTTTTAACTTTGCGGTTTTCACGTTATCAGCTTTGCGGGTGTTATGAGAATTCGCTTTTTCGGTTATTGTTGCTTTTGTATAGTATTCGGTAAGCATTTTTCGAGGAATTAAGTCATTATGCTGATGGATTAATGTGCAAGAATGATGAATATAATAATGACAAATGAATAACGCGTAACGAATAGTCACTAAGGACTAAAGACCAATGGTCAACGCTTCTGACTAATGATGACTGATTCATAACCAACCACTTATGACTTATTACTAATGAGCCCAATAACCTATGACTAGTAACGGAGAATAATGACTGATGATTACATTCATGTAGACGAACGCATATTCCACAAAGCTGTCACTGCAGCTTTGCGACGGCCCGCTGGACACCTGGCGGAAACTAGCCCAAATTATCCAGCCGAAGCAGCTATTCTAGCGGACGAGCGCGACTAACTTTGCTAGGCTGTTTCCGGAAATCACCAACCAACCAACAAAAGCGGAAGAAGTGGAAGCAGCACCTGAAGATTTGCAACTTTGCCTCTGTTGTGAGCAAGGTTTGGTCCAACCCGGTGAAGCGCGATGGCAGATTTCAGATCTCATTCGGTAATCATACCTCTTCGGAGTCGGACCGATGCGCGCGCTATTTTAGCCGGCAGTTCACTTTGCATCCACCGGTGGACAGAGCGAGAAGGCTGCACAAACTGCCAAGAGTGCGCCTCTAGTTTTAACCAGTGGTGGCCATCGGTAAGGCGAAAGCCTCCAAAGCAATTGGTCCCGACGGAATATGCAGGCTGATGGTGAAAAAATTTTGTACCGCGGGAGTACAAGGTCCTCATTAAATAATCTCCACTCTCATCATTACCGATGCATGGAAATCAGGAAGAATGATTCCACTTCTAAAAAACCCCACCAACAAAGGAGATCCTTATCTGCCGATAAGTCTCATTTCTCCTGTAGCGAAGACACTAGAGGTCTTGCTACTCTCCCAATGCACGTATCATCTTACTCCTGCGGATCATCAGCATCCGCGGCCTTAACCGCCCATGTGAAAGAACGGTCCTGCAAGCGTTGGATCGTCAAAGCCGTTTGATACCGTCTGCCATGCTCCTAGAAAATTTTAGGGCTTCCTTTTTCCGACAAGAAACTCAAAGGGTAGTCAGCGAATTATCTGAGTTGTCGATATTCGTTCGAGACACAACATTAAAGGCGGGGATAATTAATAACGGAGTTCCATAGGGTTGGGTTCTCTCCCCGCTGCTTTTTAATTTCAGTATCTCGAAACATCCTCAACCACTCCATCACGATGAACTGTGTTCAAAGGCAAACTTTCTCGCTTCTTCACTCCAAGGAGTGTACTCTCCTCCCAACTCTATTCACCACCTGGACGAAAGAGGTCAGGCTACAATTGGATGACAACAGAAAAAGACTCGATGTCTATTTATCGGTGCTTATAACGACAATTTTCCATAAAGTTCAGTGCCGCGACAAGTCCTCAAATCGCTAGCCAGCAGCCCCAAATGAGCATGACTAAGAAACGATGTTGTCCATAACCAAGACAATTGGACGGCTGGTTCTAAACTATCCGGGGAGCACACCATTATGCTATACAAGCAGTTCCTAGTAGGGTGCCACAGACGCCAGCACGCGAACTGTCACTCGATTTGGGCATGAAGCCCCTCAGATGGTAACTCTACGAACTGAAGAACGAGGTTCATCACTGAGCCCGACTCTGTACAGACAGACCATGAACGACATTTACAGGGAGTGTGTCTCAAACTACACCAACTCTCGACGTGTAAATGTCGCTTTAGGAGAATAACCAACAACCACAAACCGTTGACGAGGAAGAGCTTCAACTTCAACTACCCCCAACCACACTTGCCCAACTTCCTTCATACCTGTGCAGCTTTTATGTAGCGGTATGCAACTTGTGCTTGATTTCACTTTCCCCCACACTAAAATCAAAACTATTTCACTACAAAATTAAACATGCAAATATAACTGTCCAAAAATATCCTAGTTAATCTCTTTCAAAGCTGTTAAGCTGCCAATTTAGTGGGGTCATTGTACGTCGATACAGATACATATTGGCTCTGTTTATTTTGTGTTACCAGCCAATACTTTTGGTTTATTTTTCATTAAACACACTCACCTTGTAACTGAACGAAAGAGTACTATAACATAGATGTCCACAATTCGAACAATTGGCGAAATTAATGTTGTTTAACATTTCGTAAGTAAACTGAGCACAAAATAAGACATTCACTAAATGTCCTGGGAGAATAAACCAAGCTATAGTATACATTGAGCTCTAATATAACTAAGCAATAAAAGAAAAATGAGCCTAGAAGAGAGCAATAAATGTTAAAGAGCATAGAAGTGAAAAGAGTGAGCTAATGTTAAAGAGTCTATGGCGAATGTTCAATTTGCCAGCTGCTGAGCTAACAATAAGGGTGGGCGCACAACAAAATTCGTAATGGTGCATACATAGTAGAAATTTACAAGTATGTAACTATTTGCTGTTCTAGTCATCAAAGATTTTATTGAGTGTAAGCAAGTGCATATTGGATTGCGTTGGCGTATGCGATGGCAGTGTGTGTGTGTGTGCGAGAGAGCGTCGAAGAGAATAGCTTAGCGAGGGTGTTTGTGCACTTAAAAGCGGTAGATATTTGCTAAATCCAGTATTTGTGATTATGCATCAGGAAATTTTGAACTTTGCTGAAATGTGGCTTAATTCATTTAAACATTTTTCCAGCTAACTTTTAGCTAAAGTACCGTTTATTATTTCAATTACACTGTAGAGAAACACGTAAACTTATTTATCGTACTCTCGTTTTGTAGATCAGATCATTTTCTCATTTCTATGGAAAAAACAATTTAACATGGAAAAAAATTGAAAAATAACAGTTTTTTTTAAATTTTTTTTTTCATTTGTATTAAGGCCTGTTCTTTTAGAAAAAAATAATGTTATTCATATTCCTTATCGTATATGGCCATACTCGTCCATGGCGTATGAGTAACATATTCCTTGTTAAAGCTCGATTTTTTCATTCATAATGAAAATCTAAAGTGAAAATATCTTGTGGAAAAGGTCTGATCTAAAAAAACCGTATGCAGATCCGTAATATACGATCCACAATTAAGTTTACGCGTCTTGTGTAATTTTAGCGTTACTACAGTATTGAAGTGAAACTTCTTTAGCGGCGGTTGGTTAGTTGAGAGTAAATGGACAAATTCAACGGGAATTTCACACGGAAGTTGCACACGGAATTGGTTGCGGCTGAAATAAGTACTCAAAGATAATGAAGATAAATAAAATGATAAACATAAAAGTAAAAACAAAGATAAATACAAAGAAAAAGATGAGGATGAGCATACCGATAAAAGTAAAGATGAATGTAGAGGAAGTCAGATTAAAATAAATGTAATTATAGAGAAAAGGATATATGTAGATAGAGATACAGAGACTCAATCTGGGAACTATTTCGGGATTTTAGAGATTTTCGGAATTCTCGGAACTTATCGATATAATAATCAATATTTTCATCGGTTTGTTATCGGAAGTTTTTATCGATTTCGCTATCAATATTTTTATTGATTTTTTTTATCGATATTTTGAATGATTTTGTTATCGATATTTTTTATCGATATTGTTATCATTTTTTCTATCGATATGGTTATCGATTTTGCTATCGGTGTTTTTATCGTATTTGCTATCGATGTTTTTATCAATTTTCTTATCGATATTTGTATCGATTTTGTTATCGATAGACGAACATAAAGTGCAAGCTAGCGTTTTGAATTCTATAAGATTCATTGAGCAGCAGTGATTAAGTTTCGCTTAATTTTCGCCTTCAACTACGTGTTTACGAACACGCGACTTTACTGCGCAGCTTCACTTCTCCAGTGTGGCCCTGCCGCACTTACTTTTTTATGTATTCTTCTTCAATTTATGTTATTTATAATGTAATGCCAAAGGCCTACTACATTTCATCTGCGAGTTTAAAGAAGAGCATTGGAAGCTTGACTGGGAGTGAAGACGGAACTGTTAAGCATTTAGAAACTCACTTCCTAAGATCTATTTTGAGACAGAATCGATTAAATAATTGGAAAAGTAAGAAGAGAATATTGGATAGTGACTAAGGAAATATGCTTTGAACCCTGACTGAGGTGGATGGTGATCACTTTAAGTCAGACCAATCTACATAGCATCATTTCTTCAAAAGGCCTTGTCCACAAAATTAAATATTGGCGTGGAAGATTTTTACACAATATTCCTTATGCACATATATGCTACTTTCTTCATGTATATAACAATTTTTGAATGAATTTCGAGTGTGTCAATAAAAATTGTAAAAGTGGGATTTTAATTTCTAAAACCATAGTCATCTTTTACACAATGCAATTTTTTTCATTTGGTGACACACTCGTTTTTAACTTCCAGAAAAGGAGGAGGTTAGCAGTTCGTCGGTTTTTTTTTTTGTTTTTTTTTGTATGTATTACCGCATAACTTTGGACCACGTCAACCAATTTCGATAATTATTTTTGCCGCGGCAAGGCAGTGTCTTAGAGGTGGTCCCATACTAAACCGGTTTAGATCCGATCACTGGATCATGAGATATATATACATATATTTTTTTTATATGAGAATTGAAGTCGGTTTTTTTTGCTAAAAATTACTTGTATTACACTAGATTCGTTCGCTTTGATAGAAAGAACATTTTCACCATTTAATTTTAATATTTTGAGGTATCTTTAATTATTAACAAAAAAATCGTAAGATTACAAAAAGCTGCGACAGATATTCTGCATGCTGCCAATTTTTTTTTTAAATTTGGTGGCACCCTCTTGAAGCTTCACAGACATGTTGTATTTGATGCCAACGTCCATTGTCTCTAATATGAGCATTTTACTTGAAAACTTCCCAAATTAATTTTTCCAATATGATTTTTTTCGAGTGACAATGAAAAAATAAGTAATTTCAGTACTCTTTCGCCCAGATTGTTCAAATACTTGACTTATTTTTTAATGTACTTGATTCTGGAACTCCATTAATTGAAATAAATGCAAGAAGAATGCTTTAGCGCTTTTTTTCTGCCGAAAGAAGGAAGTGACACTAAAATACACATACTATACATCCATTTAGCCAAGGTCACAGTGCTCCATCCTTCACTTATAATAAAGATTATAAAAAAAATTTTTAAACTAAAATGAGTACATACTGAAATATATGTACATACGTTTTTTTTTTATTTATTTATTATAAAAATAAATATGCCCACATGCATATACATATCTGTGTGTATGCATGTATGAATATACTATTTTGTGGATAACTTGCATTGATTATTCAAATCTCAAATGAATTAATTATTGATCAAAGCACCTATATGAAAATTAAATTTGCCAAATGCTATACTGCGCTCTCACATGGCCGTTCAAAAAGGTACACAAATCAAAAATAAAACCAAAAGATAATTTTCAAATGTGTATTTCCACTACCCTCAGATGCCTTCGTACATTGTTGCACAAATATTACGGCCCACATACACACAAATCAGTAAAACCGTCAACCATAGAAAACATGCACAAATGGACAAACATAAAATGCCCCAATAAAGCCACTGAGTAAAGCGAATAAAGCAGCATCACTGAAAAATGCGTGCAAACATGCAGGCGGCGGGGAATTATAGCCACAACAATGTCATAAAAATGCTTATTTCACAGCGTTCAAAAATTTTTACAATGCGTAAATATTAACATAGTAAATATTCGTTGCTTAGTACTTGTTAGGTTGAATGCGTAGCGTATGTATGTATATATGCATGTAAATCGCATTTATGTAACGCACATCACTTTGTTTCTGGTCAGAAGAGTGTGGATGGAATGATAAAAAAGTCTGCTATGATTTTGACCTATTGTGAAAAACTCGAAGGCTCCATAAAATGGGGCTCTTTGAATTATAAAAATCTCGTTTGACTTCAGTAAAAAGTACGTCCTAGGAAAACTCTATTTATGTGGGATATATTTTTTATTATTTTTTATTTATTTTCTGAAAGAAATTTTGTTTCCTCTATTCCTAATCTATCAAACGACGCCATTTTGTTTGTGACTGGCAATTGAACTTGATTTTCTAAAGGATCTAAAAGTCTGCTATATTTTATTTGTTTCGGCTAATGGCTACCAAAGTTATGGTTAATTGACATATCGCGCAGCTTCTTTAAAAGAGGCACAACTCAAAAATCAGATCCGAAAATTAATACAAACGCAGGTACAAAAATAGTTTTTATGCTCGAACAAATTGTTTTTGAGTTGTAGAGGGTGACGTCTCAAGTCAAGTGAGTTTTGAAAGTTTAACCATAAAATTATATTTTTTTTTTTAATGTGGCGCAATTGTTGATGACTAAAATTAAAAAAAAAAAATATGAACTCAAAGGCGTAATTCGGAACGCCGAAGTTATTCGGGCACATAACTGTAAAAAAAAGGGCTACAATCAGCTCACAGGACGCCTTTTCCTCCATATGCAATTTTTGCAAAGCATCACTGTGGTCCGTAATTCCTATTTCTTTATTTTAGGTGTTGAGAAGGTATTGCCATTTGTACTTCTCTATACGAAATTTTACGAGTACTATTTGGGCGGTATTACACGTTTCACAGTCGCTGCTTTGATGAATATAAACCGTGTTGTGTGTTGGAAAAATGCCCAAATCCTTTAAGACTTTCAGCATTGTTTACAGCCGCCTTCAGGCGCTCAAAAAAATCCCGCTCTGCAATTCTGGCATAATATTAGAACGTATAGAATCCAGGAATATATTTATTTTGAAAAAATAAAAAATAAAATTTGAGCGGTAGGGTTGCTTGAACGTGAAATATCCTTCGAATAGAATAGACGAATGAATGATAAGAATGAAGTAGAGTATTTAAATGAAGCCAGGACGTAAAGAGAGTTAGAGTCCCAGATTTTGTTTATTTTTGAACTACAACACGTGCGTTATTGCGTATGTAACGTATACGCTCCGTAGCACTATACGCAGTCATCTAACACCTCGACTCGCATGCATTAACTTAAATTTCGAAAATTTCAAAATTTCTACGACAAATATTCTTGCCATTTTTTTTTACATTTTTTTTTAAATTTTTTTTTTATTTTTTTTACATTTTTTTTTTAATTTTTTGTTTTTTAATTTCGTGGTGCACTCTTGAAACTTCACAGATATGTTGTATTTGATGCCAATGTCCATTGCCTTTAATATGAACTTTTTACTTGAAAACTTCCCAAAGTTACTAAAAAGAAGAAAAATATGATTTTATCGAATGACAATGAAAAAATAAGTAATTTCGGTACATTTTCGCCCAAATTTTTCAAATACTTGATTTACTTTTTATTGTACTTATTTCTGGAACTCCATCCCCATTCCTCTTTGAAAAACTGTACTTAGCTACTTTTCATTCTAAGTTACCGATATACATTTGTATGTATGTGTATATGTCCTTGTCTATATATCTTTTTGTTTTCATCGCCGAAAAATCAGTTTTCGGTGCTTAGCCTCATTTAAATTCCCGCACGCTGTAATTGGTATGATTTCTAGTTACGATATCAAAAACCAAATGGTCCTTTCCTCTTATTACTCATACATATGTATGTACATACACACATACATGCTTATGTATGTATGCGCTTTCCGCAAAAACCTGCACTTGTTCGTCCATTTGACTTGCCTGCTTTAACATCGCCATCGCTCATTTATTTTAGTTACTACGCCTTTTATTTGCTTTCGCACACCTCAACTTCCCCGACATTGCCTACGCAAAAACGCCAGCCATTTCCGCAAGCTGTTTGTGTGCGTTTTGTAGCGCCAGCCGCACCATGCTGAAACTCATAACAATCCAAATAATAATAACAAAATAAAGCAGTGACGAAGGGTGGTGCGCACATTACGAAAAGAACGGTTGCTAAAATGCAGACATGTACAAAAATTTTGGTAAAATACGCAAAAATACATATTTCAAAGGTGACGAATAAGTATGTATGTGTACATAAGCCGCGGCATACCTTACGACGCATACCAGCTGAAATATCCTGCGAACTTTCATTCTCATTACCTGCGCGCTAAAATAATCAAAGCGCGTTGAGTGATTTATGTATGTACCAATGTTTGTTATTGTTCGACGTGCTAAAATTTCACTTCGCAATGATTTTTTTGGCGTTTCATTTCGTTGCGGAGTTCCAGGTTACCGTGTTTGCTGTTGTTGCTATAGGTTGGTGAGTTAGTGCTTAAGTTGCGTTCACTTTTTTTTTTTTTTTTTTCTTATTTTTTCATCCACCACTTTCCCTCTCACAATTTTCGCTTTTCACATACTTTGCCGAAATTAAATATTGATTTTCCATTTTACTTTCAACTTACGTACCAATGTATCTTAGCTGGTGTTGCAGGAATACTTTTTGGGCTAAAGAAATAAAAAAAAGGAAAGCGAGGATGTCTGCCTTGTGGGTGCTTACACACACATTTAAATTATTCATGCATACATATGTACGAATACATATATTAATGTTGCAGTATTGAGCCATGTAACAATATGTAGGTTTGTATGTATGTATATATGCACACATGTTTTGTCACTAAGATTAAAGGATTTGACAAGGTACTTCTATTGAGAATGCTTTGGAGCATTCAGGACCTTTCTTTATAAAATGAAAAACAGCAATTGAATGCGCAATAGATCTCTACATAAATATACACATGTAAGGATTTCTTCAAATGGATTCCTCAAGAGAAGCCTTGCTGTGGAAAAAATTACACTCGTAGCTTTACAAATGCCTGGTGAGAAAACATCTGCCTTTTAGAGATTACATATTTGCATAAATACATTTTTCCACATCAAAAAAATACATACCATAATTTAAAAAAAATTCGTTCGATTCTCATCTTTATACTGAAAACCATTTGAGATTACGTAGCAAAACCTATGCCGTTTCGAAAATAAAAAGAACGTTAGAAAACTTCATATAACGAACACGAAGTGTACTCCAAAAATGGAATGTCACGCTTTTTGATGCGATAATTGAAGAAATCGAGGAGTTGGAACAAACGGAATTCCTAAAAATTTTAAATGAAAAATTAAAAGGTAAATTCGAAAAGTTCCGAAAGACACCGAAAAATCAAAAAGAATCCGAAAGAATAAAAAACTCAAAATAAACGAAGACTCAAAAAAAAAATTATACCGACTCCGAAAAATGCCAAGACTCCGAAAATCTTTGCAAGATGGAGACATTCCAAGACTTCGAAAAAAATTCATTAAGTACTCCGAAATATTAAAAATTACCATGAAAAAGACTCCGAAAATTTAAAAAGACTCAAAACATTCTAAAAAATCGAAAAGGCTTTGAAAAATCAGAGATTCAAAAATACTTCCAGACTACGAAAATCTTCACAAGACAGAGACTAATTCCAAGACTTCGAAAAAGATGCAATAAATAACCCGAAAAACAAAAGCAAGAATACGAAACAGACTCCAAACGAACTCAAAAAGAAAACGAAAATTTCGAAAGAGTACGAAAAATTCTCAACGACTCTAAATGGGTTCCGAAAAGACTCCGAAAAAAAATACATTGATTGTTTTATAGCGCTTCTTTGGGAAAAATTCTGAAGTAGGGCGTTCTTGAAAAGCTTTCTGAGATAGGACGTTTTCGAGCTGGCTGCCGCGATAGGTCGATCTTCCACTCAGGTGACGATATGCTATATGTGGTATGTATACATAAGTATAGATACATATATACATATGCACATGCAAGAGTCGAGAATCTTTGCTCGGTTAGTTAACTATCAATTAGAGTGAAAACTGAAAATTAACTTAATTTCCATCCGTTTTGCGAATGGCAAAATTCTCCATCTGGGAACTAATACACGCCAACACTTACATATATGTACGTATGTACATATTACTCCGACTAATTGCACCTACACCAATGCAACACCAACAGTTTCCAAACCGCCGCCAGCTAATAAATGTATAAATACGAGTATAGCGTGTTGGTTTTTTTCCTTTTTCACGTTTCTACTTCTTCACTTAATCTACCCATACGAAGGTAGTCACTTGTCTAATTGTTACTTGCTAACTAAATAAGCAAATAAAAGGTAATGATCATCAAGGCTCATCGCTGATGGAAGAGTATGATGTGGATGATGACGATGATGGCAAGTCTGCTGACTGTATGACGTAAGTCGTGTGCCGTGAGTAGACTGTCGTCATTTTACCACTTTAGTTGTAATTTCCTGCTAAAGTCGTCTGAATCCTTTGCCATTACCCCCGCTAGCGCTCAACTTCTACATATACATATTTATGTATATATTAATCATATATGTTGCATCTCCTCGAAACTGCTTTGGCTCTGTATTTGCTGTTTTATAGTTAGTCGTTCTACAACTGAAAATTGCATGTAAGTAGGCAGTTATATGCTAGTTTTATTTCTCTGTTTCTTCCTTTGCAGTTTGTGCGCACATTCAACTATGAAAATACATTCATACATACGTATTTATGTACACATGCATATACATACGTATACCTGTGTGTGTGTGTAAATTTGCTTACATACAAAGGATAGCCAGCGCTTTGCTAGCAATACAAAAGCATTAATGTACGTAGCTTAGTATTTAGCTTTTGTGCCACGGGTCGTATACGTAATGTGGATAGACTCAAGAGTTTACACAGAGAAAAAAATATATCCATAAAACGAATGAGCTAGCAGTAAAAGATCGTAAAAGGTAGTTCCAGTGGTGTGATTACACGTTCATTGTCCATGTTGTTGTCAATGTTCGCAAAACAATTTTCAGTACACAATGGAATTTGAAGCCGAAACTTTGTAATGGTAATGTACACAGCCCTCATAATGACAATCCCCTCCTGCCGCGCTTTGGATAGTGATCATAGTATAGAATGATGCTATATCACTTGACAAAATTTTAAGTACCCGTGATACCTGATATTCAAATATCATCTATTGGAAACAAGCCCAAGTTAATGAAAGAATGTAGGGTGGAACTACGCTCGGTTACTCAGTAAATATCCATCTCACTAGTCTGGGTTCGTGGCCATCAGAACCTAGAAGGAAACGAGTGAGCAGACTAAGATTGGTATGAATTAATATCTAGCAGTATTTATGGGATACTTTTAGATCAATGCACACGTAAATCCATTTATACTATCTTAACTTGACAAGCAAATTATATTCAGATATCCAGATTTATAAGATATCGCACGAGATGTGATATGACTATAACAAGCGAAATACAGTGGATCTCCTCCAAGGATAGAAACACCGATATGTTTATCGATTATTTTATTTGTTGGTATTTTCTCAATATACATATTTATCTTTAATAAAATGAATTACAATTGTTATCGGATTTTACTTCAGTCGATATTCCTATCGATAATTTTATTTATTGACATATTGTCAAGATATTTATATTATGAAATCGTATATCGATATACAGACATACGAAGAAATTATTTTATCAATATTGTCTTTCGTTTGTTTTCTTAAATATTTATCGATATTCACTTAACAGTCAAGTAACATGTGTATGTATTAATATTAGTGATATTTTTATCGATATTTTTTGATGTCCTTATAGATCTTCTTATCGATATTTTTATTTGTTGGCATCTTTTCAATGAATTTATCGTCTATTTGCGTTAAAACAATTTATTGAAACTTTTATCGAAATTAAGTTCCATCAGTACTCTTATCGATACTTTTTTGATTGACATCTGGTCAATGCATTTATAGTTAACAAAATTAATTGAATTGGAATTAAATTATTTTTCGATATACAGACATTTAGTGGATATTTGTATCCATGTAATATGGACATTGCTGTCGATTAGCTGCCCTAAATATTTATCCTTATTTTAAGCTGTACGTACCTTGGCTACTATCGCCGTTGATATAGGTAATTAATTATTTTGCTACTAAGTTATTGTTGGTATACACTTATATGTATATGTTATTTCTAATATTTATCGATAGTACTATTGATTAATTTGTGGGTTCGCTTGTAACAGAGCAAAATTTTACATGATCGAAACCAGAGATCTTTTCCTAGGGAAATTTGGATGAACAATTGGTTCGAGAATTCAACTGGATGAACATAATATTCACTTAACTTAAGGCTTCTTTTCACTGTGTCATATTTTGACCACTAAACTTCTCGAAATATTTTTACATACACAGATTCATTTTCTTTAATCCACGCCATTTCCTAAGATATTGTGAACCAAAAATTTTGAGCTAGAGTACTTAGCGGAGAATGTATTAAGTACCTTTTTTATGCAAATCAACCAATGTACTGTTTTTGCTCCATTGTTTTTTAACGTATTGTCACTTACAGACACAGTCTGATGCTTTCAAGCAATTTTAAAATTCAAAACTAGCACCCACACAGACATTTTCATTTTCAATCTCAAACAACAACAATTGTGAATAATTTAATTTTTTATTTTCCATTTCATATGATTTTAGAATGCTTGAAAACGTCAGAATAAACTCATGGCCGACGAATTGAGAGAATGATTTTACCTTGTAATTTTTGTATAAAAGACATTGTAAAAGCCGGTATTCCATCTAACTTAATTAAATTTTATTTTTGTTAGAGCAGGAAATCTACAAGAAATACTGTGCAGCTTCCACGAATAGAACTATCCCCCCTCTTTTTGCAGAACTACCATTGCTATGTAGCTGCTCGGCATTATTTTTTTGATTCACATTTTTTTTTCTGAGTGTATCTCCGTAAAAATATCTGCATCGTACTCATTCGTACGAAAAGAAAACCTATTTGGGTTTAAAAATATGCAGGTAGGACATATGTCTAGTCTGCCCTTTTTAAATGAGAACAATACCCTAGTCTGTGTGGTCTGCTCCTCCCCTATTCGTTGCTCAGCATAAAGCTCTGCAACCATGCAGACAACCTTATCTTATCCAAGTGGTACACCGACAGACAGACATTTGTCTACATACATAAATATATACTACGGTTATGTACGTATTTACTTACTTATTTGTACATAGATGTTTGTATTGAAAAAAGAAAGAAGGGAAGCATTTTTAGTTGTTGCATGCAAAGCTTTATATTCCACTTTTGTCTGCGGTTGGCGTCATTGTTCACCCAAAACACATTGTTCGTTTCATTTGTCTGCACTAAATTGAATTTGTGTTCATGTCTCACCCAATATCTGCTTGCCAGCAAATGTCCTACATATATATAATTCACCATTATTTATTTGCAACACTTTAATGCTTGAGCTGGTGAAGCTTTAAGTTACAGGCATATATATTTTATTAATTTTAATGTAATTTATGCAATGCGAGAGCGATGGAATTTGGAAAACTGATATCATTATTTAATACGCAACCAATAATTGCTGGCAAAGTAATTAAAAAGCTTATGAAAAACACTACTATTAAAGCGTGAAAATGTAGCTTTTAACTGTTATGGCAGTGTAGGGTTAACAGGGCGTATACGTAACACGCATTTTGACAAAGCGACAATTTACATACTATGTAAATATGTATGTATGCATTATTACTTACATATATATAATCCAATTTATTAATTGCATATACTTGAATGAAATTACTTGATTGCATTAGTTAAATTAATAACAAACCGCTGTAGATTGATAATATTTCAATTAAAGGCACTTTTAATTCAATTAATGAATTAAAGTAAATTTATTCAAAAATTAGAAATATATTACTATTTCAAGGAAAAGTCTCTTCAAGAGACATATTACCATACAACCAACAAAGTAAAATTAATTACCAAGAATTAGTAAAGTGAAGTGCAAAAAAAGGAGTAGATGGCATGCAAATAAATAAAATTTAAACTAAAGTTATAAAAAAGTTACAAAACATTTCAATTACAAAACTACCTCCACTAAATAATAACCACCATAACTTTAATAACCATAGAAATAATTTTAGTTAAAAAAATTGGAAGAACAGCAATTTATATGGAGCTTTTTAGACAAGCGTTTGGAGCATGGGCATGCAAGGCCAAATTAGGGTCGTTGAGCTCGTTGGTACGCTATCGAGTTTAGTGTCTGGATTCCGTCCGTGAGTTCCATGCGATGCCTTCCGTCTGCCTCAAGAAACAGTTCATTTTGATGCCCGACTTGGATGCCTAATTGTTGACTTCGTCACGAATAGGCTTAAATCTGTAGAGAGATAACTTTCGAACACAATCAATATTGAACAATCTTCAGCATATGGCTGTGGAAGCTTCAAAATATGAGAGCTAAACACTAAAGGGGATAGGAGGCCACCATACGATATCCCATTGTTTATTCCTTTTTGTTTCGCAGGTTTCTGACGCCTAAATACTGACTACCGTTTAGTCCCTGGTGCAAGGGCAGACAACTTTGACAAACCCATCGCTACCAGGACAGTTCCCTCGCAGAACCTATTTCGGTTAAGGAATCCCCAAACTTTCTGTGCCCGTAGTATGAAAGTTTATCAAGGAGTTGTTAGCATTTATTAAGGAAGCTGACGGCTGAACTTATTATAAGTACACAAAAGTCTTTCAAGGTCCCCATGCCATTTGTTCTGTTAGAAAACAAACTACTTTTGAAAAACTCGAATTTTTTTCGTATAAATTGACACAAAGAGTTGCAGCTAAAAATCAGAGACAGTATGAGTATGCATTTTATAATAAAAAAAATTATAAAAATGAAACAGGTGCCTTGTAGTCCAATTTTAAAAGCAATTTTTCAAGTAAGGCATTGCCAAACTTTTTTATCCCTCTCTAATTACTACACCTGGTGTAATTCCAACATGAGGTTCGTTAACTTATATGTATATATTTTTTGTTTTTTAAATTTTTTTCAAAGCACGGTTAAGATGGGAATATATTTTCGGTTTTGAATGTTTCCGCAAATTTAAAAAAAGTACTTATCTCGAGTTGACCTCCAAAATCTAGAAAAGTCTCTCAAAACGAAAAACGAGTTTTCAAATGTAGCAAAAAAATCTCGAACGGTCAGCAGAAAGTTTTGAAAAGTCGCTGAAAAGACTAAAAAATCGCGAAGTATAATATTTTAATATATTTTCAAAGTTTGCAAAATACTGCGGAATTTCTATAATTTTTAACATAAGGAGTTTTTGACTCCCTTATTTTCCGTAAAAATTGGCATGATTTATTCCTATTGGCATTGGATGCTCTAAGTGGCAACAAACTCGGTTTAACGCGCATTTTAGCAAATTAAAATATTCGTAAAAAAAACCGTGATTTTCTTGAAAAATTCTAATTTATTTAAATTTTATTCATGGCAAAACACATAAATTCCATCGTATTTTCATGAAATATGTCGACTTAGGTATTAGGCCTGAATTTCAATTTCAAAAAGAACTATAATTTTTCACTGAAAATTTTGTACGGAAATAATTTTTATTTTGTTGGTTCTCATGCACATATTTTCTAAATATGTATGTATATTTATGTGTGCTATGTTTTTTTTCAAGTCTGCACAAAATTGGGCTATTCTACCGAAGGCTTTAACAAAATAAAAAAGGACATGGAAAATCATAATCCTTGGGTACCCATACAATACTTAAAAGCAACTTTTCTAATCTTGATTTATTTTACGGATTCACTCAGAAATAAGTTTCTTGTATTTACAGTCACATAAATTTTTACAACTTGAGTTCTATTTATGGACATTTGCGCCATACAAACGAAGGAATATCTGCACAAGTGTGATAACTAGCATTCAGGGTTAGATAATTTGAATAAGATAAGGTTAATGACTTTTTTGAATGCAGAATGTTGAATCTTACAGTTCGCTGAATTAAACTGGAAAATAAAGTATATGTATTTTTGTACGTTAGACCGTACCGGAAAAAATGTACGCCGCACACTCTTGAGACTAAGGTATTTTTGCAAGGCAATTTCAAAAAAAAAAAATACATTTGAGCTTTAAGTGTGGTATATAGATGTTTGTGTTTCTAGGAGACAATTTTCTTGCTACAAAGCTCACTGACTTCAAGTATTCCGTTCTAGTACATATAAACCAGATCCCAGTTTTTATCAACCTAACGAACCACCCTAATATCAGTAAATTAAATATCACCAAAAATCATAAAACTTTTGCTAGGGAGTATTTTGCTCATTCCAGTTAAACTAGAAAATTTGAATGCCAAAAAAAAAGTAAAAATTTTGTGACTCGGGGCAAACTTTTTTGTTTGCTTGTAAGGTCGTATGGTCTAATGTGCGATATGGTGCGCCAAGAGAAGACTTTCAGTTCCATGAAACATTTTACATGCATACATATGTATGTATGAACATATTTATATATGTATTTATAAGTATAAATACATATGCCACAACAATTCACCGTCGCGTCGCCTCATAGCTATGTTAGTTATGCAGTTTGTAACCTGTAATTTCAATTTGCTTTTCATTGTTAAGCTAGTTATTTGCCGCATAGGGTAATACTCAATCCTCGTCTTTATTATTTAAATTATACAACTTACTACATACACAAGTATACACAACGCAACATAAATACACATACATACTTATAGGTAACTACAAGTATACTCGCATAAGGAAATATGTATGCTGCATATCGAAAAATATGTGTTCTAAAGCGGGTAGCAAGACATTACAATAAATACAAAGCACAATTGTATCCTTGTGTGCTATTATCAGCCACTATTACGCCAGTACGACGGCATATTTTTCGCAACGGAATGGTTTTTATGCAGCCATCTCAGATGACTTTTAGCTGTGACAGCGTGTGAAGGAGCTTTTGATCGCATAGCTAACCTAGAATGGTTTAATTTTTCCACAAGAATACTACATATCGCACACGATCTTCAAAGGTGACACAACTCAAAATTACAAGTTTGTCAGAAAATGCGAAAAATTATTCCTTAGCTCATGCTAATCATTTGAGCAAGGGAGACTATAGCTAAGTTTTTTTCAACAAATTATAACTAAAACTTTGCTCCAACTTTTGCTGAAAGGTAAATAAAAGCTCTGTTTACATTTTTAGTACATAATTTCAAAAATGCTAAATTTTGAGTTGTGTCACTTTTGCAGATCGTGTGTGAAATGTAAAAAGCAAAATCGGTTTCCTTAATTTAGATGTAACTCGAATATGCAAGATTGCTTTATTCAATTAAATTTTATGGTATTAGATAAGAATAAAAGAGTAAAAAAAAGAATATTTTGAAGCTTTAAAAGGAAGCTTTATCTGAAGGAAATATTTTGTTGCGTACAAGACAAACAGAATAATACAATTTAGAGGGCAGAAGCAAAATTTGGATGTTAAGCAATTATTTAGAGGGGAGCATGACTACATGATCCAGCAAGCACAGAAGTTGTGGGCCAAAACGCATAGCTGCAAGGTGTCTGCGATCTTTCCAGACCATACGATAGTAAGCTCAAATTCTCTCTGAGTGTCCTGTTAAAGCAACTTTTCACAGTGATTTTTGGATTGCAATTTTCTTCAATATTACTTCTGGTCTCCTGATAGTAACTGCCTAATTTGGTTATAATTACTCCACTCGCGGCGGCCGCTGTGGTGTAGCGGTATGCAGTGCGCGCTTCCTCTCCGCAAGGCCTGGTTTCAAGCCCTGGTCAAAGCAACATCGCAAAAAAATTTAGAAAAAAAAGGGAACAGTCCAGCGCCTTCGTCTTGGTCTGCAGGCTGTATCGGAGATACACCCGCTAAATTTAAACGTAGAATACGTGGTATGGTTAAGAGCATATCCAAGTCAAAAACGAAAGCACAAACTAAGAAAAAAATATCGATAACAAAAGCGATAATAAAATCGATAACAAAATCGATAAAAATATCGATAACAAAATCGTTAACTAAATCGATTACAAAATCGATTACAAAATCTTACGAAAAATCGATTACAAAATCGATAACAAAATCGATTCCAAAGTCAATAACAAAATTGATAACAAAATCTATCAAAAAATCCATTACAAAATCGGTAATAAATTCGATAAAAAAATCGATAAAACTATCGATAACAAAAGCGATGGCAATATCGATAGCAAAATCGGTAAAAAAACCGATAAAAATACCGACAACAAAAGCGATAACAATATCTATAGAAAAATCGATAAAAATACTGATGACAAAAGCGACAAAAATATCGATAACAAAAGCGATAACAATATCGATAGCAAAATTGTTAAAACAATCAAGAAAAATATCGATAACAAAACCGATAAATAATCAATAATAAAATCAATAACAGAATCGATTACAAAATCGATAACAAAATCGATAAAAATATCGATCATTATATCGATAAGTTCCGAAAATATCGATAGCAAAATCAATAACAACATCGATACAAATTTCGATAACAAAATCGGTGAAAATATCGGTAACAAAACCGATAAAAATATCGATGGCAAAATCGATTAAAATATCGGCAACAAAATCTATAAAAATATCGATAACAAAATCGATAGCAAAATCGATAACAAAATCGATAAAAATATCGATAACAAAACCAAACAGATCCACTGAACTGAAACTTTCATATGTACGTATATATGCATTTACATATGTACATACGCTGCGATCAAAAGCCGCATTACATACGCATACATACTTTTTGTCTCCTTCCCACACTTCCAACATATGCACGTGTTTGCAAAATGATGACGAGGTGATTTTGTATGGAAAATCATTTATGCCCATATATTTGAATAAAATAAACATATATAGAAGATATCAACCAATACTTCCCATATACCAAACGAAAGGAAAACTCTTGATTTTTGATTAAAGAAAACAAAAACAAAATCATTCGAGCGGTTTTCGAGCATTTTGGTAATGAAAAAAATTTGCAAATTTTTTCAAAAATTTTTTGCCTTAAAATGCTCAATATTTGTTAAATTTATATAAAATTTGTACCCGATAATATTTCTACTGCTCCAAAGAACCTATATCCCGAAAATGAAAGTTATATATGCCAACAATAAGTTGCTAGAGCACTTTAAAGGCTCAAAATTGACCCCAAAATAAGGCAATGTTTACCGTTGTTTTTACGACAGAAACCGAATTGGTTATTTACAAAAATGAATCTGTCGACAGGTTTGGAATTTTATCTTTGAAACGCCACACTTTTCTTTGAAATCGCTTTATTAGTTCTCGTGCAATAAGCGTTTTTGTGAAGCTCTAAAAATTACAACTACAACATTTGAACATATCCCCCATACCTTAAGGTAAGACGTATTCTACGTCAAAAAGGTGTTTTCTTAACAGCAGTCGCCTCTTGTAGTTGCTAGCCAGCCTAACCTAATTTAAATTTTTTAGGCAAAAAAGTGATAATTTGTTTAGTGCAAATTAGCCAGATTTTTCTTAGCTAAAAACACGCGATCTATTTGGCTCTTTATTTTTCAGGAACTCCTAAAAAGCAATGTTGAGATTTAAATGAAGAATTGCGGTTATGGTATGGAGTAGATTCTGTACTGGTAAATTAGATTCGTTCAATGTTGGCGCAACGGGTCATCAAGATTCAGACAGAAGGAGGTCAAATATTTTACGAGCGGAGTTAATAAGGGCTGCCCTCACGGTGGTGTGCTTTCCCATTTGCTCTGGTGCCTAGTAATTTATTCGTTTCTTGTCACTCCTAATGACTCTGATAGGTACGTTCAAGCCTATGCGGACGATGCGGCCTATCTAGTCACGGGCCCATCTCTGCCGGCTGTTTGCAGGAAAGCGCAGACAATACTGAATATGATTGACACTTGATGTGATGGAAATGGGCTCACCAAAGATAAAGATAACTATAAAATTAAAGAGATAAACATAAAGATTAAAATTAAAATTAAGATTATGGTTGCGATTAAAATTTAGGTCAAGATCAAGGCTAAGGTTAAGACTCAGTTTCAGTTCGTCTGCGCGTAGGGACTAAACGTAGTTAGTTTTTTTTTATTCATTTATTCCAAATAGGGCTCTTTTGCATCTCCGTACCAATTCTGACGATTTATGGCGGTCTTAAGTGACCCACCATTTTCTATCCTTCTTGAACTACATTACTCATAACTGTCGCCTGATAAATAGCGGCATGCGATCACTTTCTAAATGCTTAAATGTTCTCGGAGGTATACCGATGTAGATCAGTATGAGGAAAAAAACTAATTTTTATAATTGGCATCTTGAGCGGTAAAATAATCGAACCGCTTTCTTAATGTACTAAAGCACGAAAAATTAATTATTCTGCTGCGGCCACCGCCAAAGTAACCATATTCCGTTTTTATAAACTAGTTTATAATAAAAAAACAAACCCTAATTAATTTATCAAGCTATGGGAGATCAACAAGTTGAAATAAATATTTCATTACACATTTACGCATACATATTCATATATCCGTATATCGTCTACAGCTACATACATACATACCTTATTGTCAACAATTTGGTCTATTTCACTCTACCTTCATTTTATACAGTTTTTCCATTTCAATTGGCCACTTTGAATAGGGTCGCGCCGCTAAAAGCTTTGCTTTTATTATTATTGTTGTTGCATGTACATAATAAAGTACAATTCGAAATGCGCACAGGTGTATATAATAACAACAACCAGCTACACTGAAGCAATCAAAATCATATGCATATTTTATAAGTGTAGATACACAGGAACTTGCTGCAAAAAGGATTTACGTAGACGCATAAAGGAATCTTTTGTTATTCAAAATGTGTGGATTAACATAACGACATCTGTATGTATGTACATACACACGAAAACTCACGTATGTGCAAATGCACTCATGTACATATTTGCCATTATTTTCCACGCCATACTTCAGTTGTGTGTTTTTTTTTTGCCTGCTGTTCTGTCAATGCTGGCGCCCCTGCTGTCACCTGTATGGCGAATGAATAACTTTGAATGTGTACACACACACCCGTTTGATTCGTCCATTTTGGTTGCGGATTTCTTTGTTTGTTTACATGCTTATTCGTTTGTATGTTTTGATTTGACGGTGTGATTTAAATAAATCAACCAGATTAGTGGCGTTCCACCCAGAGCAAAATGTTGGCCTTTATAAATGTGTGTGTGGGTGCGTGTATATTTAGATACATATATATATATATATATACGCTGTTCACTGTCACCATCAATTTGACGCGCTTTGTGGCGCTTGTGAAACCAGGTGATTGGATTAGAGTGGATATGCTGAAATAATAATGGGGGAAAAACATTTCCAATTGAATGCGTTAAAAATTTCCTTGTGAAACATAGCATTTTGTGGGGCTTGTGTCGATTTCAAATTGGCATATCTTTATTAAGAAAGCAAAGTATTTCTGAATACTTAAATTATATTTAGCATTACAAATGTACAGAGACTCGCTGCAGAATTTTGCATGGATTTATTTTTACGATATTCAAAATGCTTTTCATGTTCAATTTTTCGTAAATTGTTTATAAAAGTATAGCTTATATAACAAAAACTATGAAAACAGTATGGGTATTCAGGAAAACGCTTCTAAATGCTTCGTAACCGCGTAAACCTCGTAAATAAACCGATTTTTTCTTACAAAATTAAGTAAGTTTATGAGGTTTACATGGTTACGAGGCATTTACCCGTTTAGATGAATTGCCCTAATATTTTAAAAGGAAAATTCAGCAAATTTTCAAAATTTTAAATCAAAAAAATCGAGTATGCAGCTTTATAGCCCATTCAATTTTAGAACAACAAAGTGGAAGTTTTATGTTGCTAAAAAATTCCGTTGCTTTATGATATTTTTTCTTGTAAGTAAAATGGATGCTCAACACCGTCAGCAAAAAAAAAAAATATAAAAAACCAACGGAATTTTTTACAAACTTAAAATTTGCACCTTGTTATACTAAAAGTGGCTTATAAAATTGCATACCCGAATTAAAAGAAAATCTGATTTAAAATGAAGCCAACATTTTTTAGGGTGGAAAATAACCGGAACATTTTGCATTGATAATATTAAATTTTTTTTTTTTACCCAGCATAGAGTGGCGTTGAGATAGCTCAGCGATACTAATCTGGCAATCTCCGATTTCACTAATTTCGATTCTATTGTACTTAAAGCACCTGGCTATCACCACCGAAAATAGTGACTTTTTCGGTTAGAATCTAAGCTCGGAAGACGTAGCCGAAGTTTGGCAGACAGAAAGACTGATTGATCTACAGGTACTTCGGATAGAGATCGGCGCCAGTTGCCTGGGCCATTGTTGAACCTGGGTGTAGACACATATGAAAGCAACTGTCTTTGAGGGCTTTCCACTCCATTCTAGTCTGGTCGGAAACTGCAAGTCAACTTTGATTTCATTTAGAGGGGCTCTTTTTGTTTCACCCAGTATCGTCGTGTGTCGTTCTTATACTCGTAGTAGACTCCATTTCGGGAACCAATGCTTTTTGCGCATCGAAAGGGCTCTTGAAGTCTCACTTTGGAAACGTGCGCATTTTTGCAATTTCTTGTTGTTCCCTTTGTCAAAAGCTTTCAATGAACTAGGGCGCCATAGCTTACAGACGGTTTGATGACTTTGGTTTACATACCGCAGTTAATATACTCCGACAGCAACTACTTAGACTCTTCTTAACTCCCTTCTACGCATTCCTTTTCCAATTTACATAACTTGGACCCCGTAAAGATAACTGGGTATTTCGCTTCGTGGACTTAGCCTACTGAGATCGGCGCATATTATTATTGGATACTAGAAATTCTGTTAGTGCTACCTGGAAAGGGGGTCTTCATCAGAATTTCGTGTTCGATTATAAATTAAAGGCAAAGGGTGAGAAAATTTTGTGTTCGTTTCTTAAAATGTCCCACTCTTGTAAGGTGAAAAAGGTACATTCTCTGCCCTTTCAAGCTTTGTCAGAGGAGATGGCTGCCTTGAAAAATCAGATGGTTGTTTAAAACGACAATATTATGAAATGCGTGAGTTAGACAAAGACAAGAAGACGAAAACATGCCCAGCGTTTTTTTTGGAAGAAACGACACCACCGTAAGTTCTCCGAGGTCAACGTTACAGCGACCCGGCTTGAGTTAGGCTGGAGCTTGCCAATGGTTATGGGTAATACTAATCGTGTGGGGTTGACTATAACAAACTTGTGAATATTTTGAAATCATCAAACGCAAAAGTGAAGAGGAATGCGAACGCCTTTATATGCCGTTATACTCTTTTTTGGTGTTAATTTAATTTAGTGAACTATATTTTCCAAAAATCGTTAAGTAAAATCAATATAAATTTTTTTGGTTTTATTTGTTGCCTTCCAAAAGGTTCGGGCTCGAATACCGTCAGAGGCCATATGTATTTTGTTTTTCTTAATTACGAAAGAGCATCCGTGAAGTGCAGAACACGATCAAACGACGAAGAAATTTTACTCAAGTTCAACCTTTAAAGACACAGATACTTGCTGTTATTTGCTAACTCTCGGAAGATCCGTATTCAAATACCGCCACGGAAATATGTTAAAATCATAATAAACATGTTTGGTTTTGTATCTCCGAATTACGACAAAGCATCTGTGAAGTGCAGAACATTAGCGTCTTCAAACGAAAAAATCTGCAAACAAAAATTTGTTTAATCTAAACAAAAGTGTGGTTAATATGAAAATATCAACCATGGCATTGTTAAATTTAAACAAAAATCTTTTTGCTTCTTTTTCACGTTTGAATTTGGTAATTTTTGTTTAATATTTTTTTTTGGCTTATACATATGTAGTGACAAACGAATTCGTTTACACCTTGTATTTCTACTTTATTTAATTTTTAACCATAAAAAACCCTAAATCATTATTCGTGCAAAACCAATTAATTTAAGTGAAAGTTTAAAGACGCACTTGCATAATGAAAACAATCGTAAAAAATCCACGCCTTTTACCCCTTTTATTTTGGCCCCTAAAAACTCGGCATTTGGTTAGGTGTTTGAAAAGCATTGTAAAGCACATTTTTACACATTTTTGGTCGCTTTGTGGTGCAATGGGTCGAACCCCCGGCAAACTAAGCAAACCGAAAACATAAAATCTAACTTACACTCAAAGCAATTACATAACAAACATTCCTTTCCAAAAAAACCAACCCTTCACAGATGCCAAATGCGTATAGACTGAGCTCAACCCAAGTGTCGATTCCAAATGTGAATGATAGAAGTTGTTTGAAGTAAGGCGCACGAAATTGAATGTAGCACAAAGAACTTTTGATTACAGGTAGGCGAATTACCTTAATAAAACTAAGTAAAACATTTCGACTTGGTTTTCTTTCCTTTTCATTTGCTGACTACGGCACTTGCATGTTTTTATGTGCTACATATACAATTTACTTACTTATACACATTACAAGCCCAAACTCTTTATTTAGAAATTACTTCAGTATTTGTAAAGCATTTATTTGTAACAGCAGCAGCACTTGTCTGCTGAAATAAGTCCCTGGAGTGTACTTATAAGCAGTGCACACTTCAACCTACTAACCACTTGAAATGTGTTCAATGCCCTTTCACAGTGTACATTGAGCCGCCTTCATCGAAAACCATCCAACGTCTACATATCTTTCTGGCTCGTTGCAGTCATTTGCTAAAACACTTAAGTTTCCTGACAATTAATTTATTAAATTTACTGACTCACAACACACACACACACACACACACACAATTACGCATACACATATACATAGTAGACATATCTACTTTCTAGCAGCCTTATCCATCCATATCCGCCCCTTGTTGGCGCC
>NW_023458556.1:14820172-14824912 GCF_013731165.1 Rhagoletis pomonella | reverse complement strand
AACTGTGCATATATGCATTATTTCGGTTTTTTTCATATGCATTATTTTGGTTTTCAAACGAAAGAGTGCATATGCATAATTTCGGTTTTTCTAATATGCATTATTGCGGTTTTCAAACGAAACTGTGCATATATGCATTATTTCGGTTTTTTTCATATGCATTATTTCGTATGCACAGTTTCCATATGCACAATTTCAGGGTGCCATCTGAAACATTGTAGATGGGGTATAAGACCGATACTGGGTGAAACAAAAAGAGCCCGTCTTAATGAAATCAAAGTTGACTAGCAGTTTCCAACCAGACTAGAATGGAGTGAAAAGCCCCCAAAGACAGTTGCTTTTTGATATGTGTCTACACGCAGGTTCAAAAAAAGGGCCAGGCAACTGGCGCCGATCTCTATCCGAAGTACCTGTACATCAATCAGTCTTTCTGTCTGCCAAACTTCGGTTACGTCTTTCGAGCTAAGATTTTTGCTACACAGAAGGCAGCTAGCTTTCTAACCGAAAGTCACTTTTTTCGTTGATAGCCAGGTGGTTTAAGGTCAATAGAATGCAAATTAGTGAAATCGGAGATAGTACAGACATTTCGTACCATATTGGCATCGCTGGGTTATCTCAACGCTACTCTATGCTGTGTTCCGGGACATACAGTACAGATGGAAACGGGACAGCTGACGAGATGGCTGCTCTGAGATGCTAAGGCACGAAGCAAAATTTGGATTTTATCAATGCAAAATGTTCCGGTTATTTTCTACTCTAAAAAATTGCGGTTTCATTTTTAATTAGATTTTCTTTTAATTCGAGTATGCAATTTTATAAGCCACTTATTTTTAGTATAACAAGGTGCAAATTTTAAATTGATAAAAAATTTCGTTGGGTTTTTGTAATTTTTTTTTCTCTGACGGTGTTGAGCATCCATTTTCCTTACAAGAAAAAATATCATAAAGCAACGAAATTTTTTAGCAACTTAAGACTTTGACTTTGTTATACTAAAATTGAATGAGCTATAGAGCTGCATACTCGGTTTTTTTTTAAGTAACCTGATTAAAAATTTTGAGAATTTGCTGAATTTTCTCTAAGGTTTTAAATATTTGAATATCGTAAAAAAAAATCTATACAAAATTCTGCAGCGAGTCTCTGTACATTTTTTAATGCCATAATTTAAGTATTCACAAACACTTTGTATTCTTAAAGAAATGCAAATTTGAAATCGACACAAGCGCCACAAAATGCTATGTTTCACATGGAAATTTTTAACGCATTCAATTGGAAATGTTTTTCCCCCATTATTATTTCAGCATATCCACTCTAATCCAATCACCTGGTTTCACAAGCGCCACAAAGCGCGTCAAATTGATGGTGACAGTGAACAGCGCATATGAACATATATACACACATATTTATGTATGTATGTATCTAAATATACACGCACCCACACACATTTATAAAGGCCAACATTTTGCTCTGAGTGGAACGCCACTAATCTGGTTGATTTATTTAAATCACACCGCCAAATCAAAACATACAAACGAATAAGCATGTAAACAAACAAAGAAATCCACAACCAAATGGACGAATCAAACGGGTGTGTACACATTCAAAGTTATTCATTCGCCATACAGGTGACAGCAGGGGCGCCATCGTTGACAGAACAGCAGGCAAAAAAAAAACACACAACTGAAGTATGGCGTGGAAAATAATGGCAAATATGTACGTGGTATGTACATACATACAGATGTCGTTATGTTAATCCACACATTTTGAATAACAAAAGATTCCTTTATGCGTCTACGTAAATCCTTTTTGCAGCAAGTTCCTGTGTATCTACACTTATAAAATATGCATATGATTTTGATTGCGTCAGTGTAGCTGGTTGTTGTTATTGTATACACCTGTGCGCATTTCGAATTGTACTTTATTATGTACATGCAACAACAATAATAATAAAAGCAAAGCTTTTAGCGGCGCGACCCTCTTCAAAGTGGCCAATTGAAATGGAAAAACTGTATAAAATGAAGGTAGAGTGAAATAGACCAAATTGTTGACAATAAGGTATGTATGTATGTAGCTGTAGACGATATACGGATATATGAATATGTATGCGTAAATGTGTAATGAAATATTTATTTCAACTTGTTGATTTCGCATAGCTTGATAAATTAATTGGGGTTTGTTTTTTTATTATTAACTAGTTTATAAAAACGGAATATGGTTACATTGGAAAGCGGTTCGATTATTTTACCGCTCAAGATCCCAATTATAAAAATTAGTTTTTTTTCCTCATACTGATCTACATCGGTATGCCTCCGAGAACATTTAAGCATTCAGAAAGTGATCGCACGCCGCTATTTATCAGGCGACAGTTATGAGTAATGAAGTTCAAGAAGGATAGAAAATGGTGGGTCCCTTAAGACCGCCATAAATCTTCAAAATTAGTACGGAGACGCAAAAGAGCCCTATTGGGTATAAAGGAATAAAAAAAAACTAAGTGTGTTTAGTCCCTGCGCGCGAAAGAATTGAAGCTTTGTCTTAACCTTAACCTTGATATTGACCTAAATTTTAATCGCAACCATAATCTTAATTTTAATTTTAATCTTTATGTTTATCTCTTTAATTTTATAGTTATCTTTATCTTTGGTGAGCCCATTTCCATCACATCAAGTGTCAATCATATTCAGTATTGTTTGCGGTTTTTTGCAAACAGCCAGCAGAGATGGGCCCGTGACTAGACAGGCCACATCGTCCGCATAGGCTTGAACGTACCTATCAGAGTCATTAGGAGTGACAAGAAACGAATAAATTACTAGGCACCCGATCAAATGGGAAGGCACACCACCGTGAGGGCAGCCCTTATTAACTCCGCACGTAAAATATTTGACCTCCTTCTGTCTGAATCTTGATGACCCGTTGCGCCAACATTGAACGAATCTAATTTACCAGTGCAGAATCGACTCCATACCATAACCGCAATTCTTCATTTAAATCTCAACATTGCTTTTTAGGAGTTCCTGAAAAAGAAAGAGCCAAATAGATCGAATGTTTTTAGCTAAGAAAAATCTGGCTAATTTGTACTAAACAAATTATCACTTTTTTTGCCTAAAAAATTTAGATTAGGTTAGGCTGGCTAGCAACTACAAGAGGCGACCGCTGTTAAGAAAACACCTTTTTTCTAAATTTTTTTGCGATGTTGCTTTGTTGACCAGGGCTTGAAACCAGGCCTTGCGGAGAGGAAGCGCGCACTGCATACCGCTAGACCACAGCGGCCGCCGCGAGTGGAGTAATTATAACCAAATTAGGCAGTTAATATCAGGAGACCAGAAGTAATATTGAAGAAAATTGCAATACAAAAACCACAGTGAAAATTTGCTTTAACAGGACACTCACAGAAAATGTGAGCTTGCTGTCGTATGGTCTGGAAATATCGCAGACACCTTGCAGCTATGCATTTTGGCCCACGATTTCTGTGCTTGCTGGATCATGTAGTCATGCTCCCCTCTAAATAATTGCTTAACATCCAAATTTTGCTTCTGCCCTCTAAATTGTATTATTCCGTTTGTGTTGTACGCAACAAAATATTTCCTTCAGATAAAGCTTCCTTTTAAAGCTTCAAAATATTCTTTTTTTTCCTTTTTTGTTCTTATCTAATACCATAAAATTTAATTGAATAAAGCAATCTTGCATATTCGAGTTACATCTAAATTAAGGAAACCGATTTTGCTTTTTACATTTTACACACGATCTGCAAAAGTGACGCAACTCAAAATTAGCATTTTATAAATTATGTACTAAAAATGTGCACAGAGCTTTTATTTACCTTTCAGCAAAATCCAGAGCAACGTTTTGTTATAATTTGTTGAAAAACACTTAGGTAATATCTCCCTTGCCCATATGACTAGCATTAGCTAAGAAATAATTTTAAGCATTTTCTGACAAACGTGTAATTTTGAGTTGTGTCACCTTTGAAGATCGTGTGCGATATGTAGTATTCTTGTGGAAAAATTAAACCATTCTAGGTTAGCTATGCGATAAAAAGCTCCTTCTCACGCTGTCACAGCTAAAAGTCATCTGAGATGGCTGCATAACAACCGTTCCGTTGCGAAAACTATGCCGTCGTACTGGCGTAATAGTAGCTGATAATAGCACACAAGGATACAATTGTGCTTTGTATTTATTGTAATGTCTTGCTACCCGCTTTAGAACACATATTTTTCGATATGCAGCATACATATTTCCTTATGCGAGTATACTTGTAGTTACCTATAAGTATGTATGTGTATTTATGTTGCGTTGTGTATACTTGTGTATGTAGTAAGCAGCGTTACCGTTTTGGTCCAATTGGACCAAAATTGGTAGGCTCATTATCCTTTGGTAGTTTGGTTGGTAGGATGAAGCTTTTGGTAGGCAAAAGTGAAATTGCAACCAAATTGAGCAATAAAATTTGTTTGCTTAAGATTGCATACTGCCAGTGCTATCTACTATTTATAGTAACTCTAAAAATATCTACGAATGTTAACCCTGTATTCATAGCAAGCAAAGGAAATAATAGCCGTCATCGATTCGCCAACAGTTAGCGAGTGGCGAAACGAACGAACTCAATGAGGTATAACCAAACTCGCTATCGTCTATCCGTGCTAGCTAACTTCGTTGTTGCTTTCACATGCAAAATTCTTCTTTAAGCGACCGGAACTCAAACATAGCGAGCGAGAAGTGGCGAATCGATGACGGCTAATGACAAGAGAA
>NW_023458556.1:14812807-14820072 GCF_013731165.1 Rhagoletis pomonella | reverse complement strand
ATTAATTGAATTGATCTCAAAGATATATATACTCGGTACGTTTTTTTACAAACGTTTTGTGTACAATATTTTTGATACTTAGGTTGTTCACACTTGCTTGGTTATCAGGTTATCTGGTTAAATATTATTATTCTGTAGTGTATTTTATTGTTGTAAACTGAATAAAAAATATAACCACATAACCAGATAACCTGATAACCAAGCAAGTGTGAACAACCTAACTTTTATTTAAACGCATGAAATGTCTGAATTTGTTGTTTTATACATCAAAATGTTTGGTATGAATTGAATTAATATCAAAACTATATACAATGCTTATAACTGTTTTTTATACGATACGTTAATTAATTTATTTAAACGCCCGAACTTATTTTGTGTCAACTTCTAGTATTGCATGAATGGATAACCAACTGTAGCACAGTAAACCATATTATTTGGTATTTTAATTTATACCTACTGTTAATCTGCAAAACCTGTAAATTTAATAAAATCTCGTTTTGTTGATAAACAATTTTTTGGTAGTTTGCAAACTGATTTGGTAGGCTTTTTGGTACCTTAAAATATTCTCAAGTGGCAACGCTGGTAGTAAGTTGTATAATTTAAATAATAAAGACGAGGATTGAGTATTACCCCATGCGGCAAATAACTAGCTTAACAATGAAAAGCAAATTGAAATTACAGGTTACAAACTGCATAACTAACATAGCTATGAGGCGACGCGACGGTGAATTGTTGTGGCATATGTATTTATACTTATAAATACATATATAAATATGTTCATACATACATATGTATCCATGTAAAATGTTTCATGGAACTGAAAGTCTTCTCTTGGCGCACCATATCGCACATTAGACCATACGACCTTACAAGCAAACAAAAAAAGTTTGCCCCAAGTCACACAATTTTTACTTTTTTTGGCATTCAAAAAAGCAAAAGTTTTATGATTTTTGGTGATATTTAATTTACTGATATTAGGGTTGTACGTTAGGTTGATAAAAACTGGGATCTGGTTTATATGTACTAGAACGGAGTACTTGTCTCCTAGGTACACAAACATCTACATATATACCATACTTAAAGCTCAGAATGTTTTTTTTTCGAAATTACCTTGCAAAAATACTTTAGTCTCAAGAGTGAGCGGCGAACATTTTTTCCGGTACGCTCTAATGTATATAAATACGTATCCTTTATTTTCCAGTTTAATTCAAGGAACTGTAAAATTCAACATTCTGCTTTCAAAAAAGTCATTAACCTTATCTAATTCAAATTATCTAACATTGAGCACTCCTTGTGCAGATATTCCTTCGTTTATATGGCGCAAATGTCCATAAATAAAACTCAAGTTGTAAAAATTTATGTGACTGTAAATACAAGAAACTTATTTCTGAGTGAATCCGTAAAGTAAATCAAGATTAGAAAAGTTGCTTTTAAGTATTATACGGGTACATAAGGGTTATGATTTTCCATGTCCTTTTTTATTTTGTTAAAGCCTGTAGTGCGATGTCATCATCCTTCGCATATAGCTTCGGTAGAATAGCCCAATTTTGTGCAGACTTGAAAAAAAAACATAGCACACATAAATATACATACATATTTAGAAAATATGTGCATGAGAACCAACAAAATAAAAATTATTTCCGTAAAAAATTTTCAGTGAAAACTTATAGTTCTTTTTGAAATTGAAATTCAGGCCTAATACCTAAGTCGACATATTTCATGAAAATACGATGGAATTTATGTGTTTTGCCATGAATTAAATTTAAATAAATTAGAATTTTTTAAGAAAATCACGGTTTTTTTTACGAATATTTTAATTTGCTAAAATGCGCGTTAAACCGAGTTTGTTGCCACTTAGAGCATCCAATGCCAATAGGAATAAATCATGCCAACCAATTTTTGCGGAAAATAAGGGAGTCTAAAACTTCTTATGTTAAAAATTATAGAAATTTCTCAATATTTTGTAACCTTTGAAAATACAGTAAAACGTAATACTTCGTGTTTTTTCGACTTTTCATAACTTTTTGCTGACCGTTCGGGATTTTTTGTGGGATATTTAGAAACTCTGCTAGTTTATCTTTTTTAAAGACTTTTCTAGACTGTGGAGGACATCTCGAGATAAGTGCTTTTATTAAAATTACAAAAGCTTTCAGATCCAAAAATATATTCCCATCTTAACCTTGCTTTGAAAAAATGTAAAAAAACATATATATATAAAAATTAATGAACCTCAGGTGGAGTAATTAGAGAGAGAAAAAAGAGTTGGACAATGCCTTATTTCAAAAATTGCTTTTAAAATTCGACTATAAGGCAGCCCAATGTTCGAAAATAAAGAGAGAAAGCTGTTTTCTTACTTCATCTGTTTATTGCGCCACGATGAACATCAAAATGTTTTTTATACCCGAGCGCACTTGTGCACAAGGGTATTATAACTTTGTTCACATAACGGTTGTTTGTAACAGGCAAAACGAATCGAGATAGATATAGACAAATGTATACATAAATGATCAGAATGAAAAGAGAAATCGATTAAGCGGTGACTGTCTGTCCGTCCGTCCGTCTGTGCACACGATAACTCGAGTAAAAATTGAGATATCTTAACGAAACTTGGTACGTGCACTTCTTTCTGGCGTAGGACGGATGGTATGGAAAATGGGCAAAATCGGACAATAACCACGCCCACCTCCCATATAACGGTAATTTTAAGAAATACGAAAACTGCGATATTTTAGTAACTACTGAAGATTATTCACTCAAAATTGATATTTACAATAAGTTTTAGACGAAAAATAATAATATTATAATTTTTTGGAAAATGGGCGTAGCCACGCCCACTTCTGGTTACATGTGTATATCTTGGTAACCGCTGCACCAATTTCTTCCAAGCTTGGCACAGTTGTTAACCTTCGTATAACACACGATATGACCGAAAATTTTTAAAATCGGACAATAACCACGCCCACATCCCATATAACAATAATTTAGAGAAATACGAAATCTTCGATAAATCAGTAATTATTGAAGCTAATTTATTCAAAATTGATGTTTGCAACAACTCTTTACCAAGAAATACGTTTAGGATAAAATTTTGAAAAATGGGCGTGACACCGCCCACTTATGATCACATATGTGTATCTCGGTAACCGTTCTACCGATTTGTACCAAACTCGGTGTGGTTATTGTGCTTGCCACATAGAAGCAAAACGTTGAAAATTATTGAAATCGAACTAAAATTACGGCCGCTTTTCATATAACAGTAAATTTCAGAAATGCTTGAAACTTCAATATTTCGAAATTTAAGGACGCTAATTTACTCAAAATTGGTACACCCCGGTTTACCATGTAGCGGTAGCTTTCGGAAAGGTAAAAAACATATATTTAATACTTGCGCCGGGTATTTAATGTTCGGCTCCGCCCGAACTTAGACTTTCTTTTTTGTTTTTTATTAGTTTTTTGTATTATAAAATGCATACTCATACTGTCTCTGATTTTAGCTGGAACTCTTTGGGTCAATTTATTCGAAAAAAGTTCAAGTTTTCAAAAATAATTTGTTTTCTAACAGAACAAATGGCATGGTGACCTTGAAAGACTTTTGTGTTCTTATAATAAGTTCAGAAGTAAGATACTGTTAGCTTCCTTAAAAAATGCTAACAACTCCTTGATAGACTTTCTTACTCCGGAAACAGAAATTTTGGGATTTCCTTAACCGAAATCGCCTCTGCGAACGAACTGTCCTGGTAGCGATGGGTTGGTCAAAGTTGTCTGATACCATCTGCCCTTGCACCAGGGACTAAACGGTAGTCAATATTTGGTCGTCAGAAACCTACAAATCAAGATGGATTAAACAATCGGGTATCATATGGTGGCGTCCTATTGCCTTTAGTGTTTAGCTCTCATATTTTGAAGCTTCCACAGCCATATGCTGAAGATTGTTCAATATTGATTGTGTTCGAAAGTGAACGGTTATCTCTCCAAATTTTCTCACTTCTTGACTGAACAGATTTAACCCTATTCGAAGTCAACAATTAGGGATCCAAGTCGGGCTTCGAAATGAACTGTTTCTTGAGGCAGACGGAAGGTATCGCATTGAACTCACGGACGGAATCCAGGCACTAAACTCGATAGCGTACCAACGAGCTCAACGACCCTAATTTGGTCTTAATTGCCAATGCTCGAAAAACTTGTCTAAAAAGTTCCATACAAATTGCTGTTCTTCCAATTTTTTTCAGCTAAAATTATTTCTATGGCTATTAAAACTTTAGTGGAGGTAGTTTTGTAATTGAAATGTTTTGTAACTTTTTTATAACTTTAGTTTAAACTTTATTTATTTGCATGCCATCTAATCCTTTTTTTACACTTCACTTTACTAATTCTTGACTTTGTTGGTTTTTCCTTGAAATAGTATGTAGAGTTTTTTCATATGTTTATATATCAATCTGGCAACCCAACTGCAGACATAGTATGTAATGTATAAGAACCTAGTTTCTCTTTATGTAAATGATTCACATGTTACTTCAATAAATATCGTCCTATCGAACGGTCGTGTTTTCTCTTCCATTGTTCGTATATGCTCACATAGTAAAATACTTCTAATTTTTGAATAAATTCACTTTAATTCATTAATTTAATTAAAAGTGCCTTTAATTGAAATATTATCAATCTACAGCAGGAATAATTAATAATTTAACTAATGCAATCTAGTAATTTCATTCAAGTATATGCAATTAATAAATTGGATTATATATATTTATTTAAGTAACAATGCATACATACATATTAACATACATATGTAAAACAGCCCATTGTCGCTTTGTCAAAATGCGTGTTACGTATACGCCCTGTAAACCCAACACTGTCATAACAATTAAAACCTATATTTTCACGCTTTAATAGTAGTGTTTTTCATAAGCCTTTTAATTACTTTGCCAGCAATTATTGGTTGCGTATTAAATAATGATATCAGTTTTTGAAATTCCATCGCTCTCGCATTGCATAAATTACACTAAAATTAATAAAATATATACGCCTGTAACTTAAAGCTTCACCAGCTCAAGCATTAAAGTGTTCCAAATAAATAATGGTGAATTATATATATGTAGGACCATTGCTGGCAAGCACATGTTGGGTGAGACATGAACACAAATTCAATTTAGTGCAGACAAATGAAACGAACAATATGTTTTGGGTGAACAATGACGCCAACCGCAGACAAAAATGGAATATAAAGCTTTGCATGCAACAAATAAAAATGCTTCTCTTCCTTCTTTTTTCAATACAAACATCTATGTACAAATAAGTAAGTAAGTACGTACATACTCGTAGTACATATATATGTATGTAGGTACATGTCTGTCTGTTGGTGTACCACTTGGATAAGATAAGGTTGTCTGCATGGTTGCAGAGCTTTATGCTGAGCAACGAATAGGGGAGGAGCAGACCACACAGACTAGGGTATTGTTCTCATTTAAAAAGGGCAGACTAGACATATGTCCTACCTGCATATTTTTAAACCTAAATAGGTTTTCTTTTCGTACGAATGAGTACAATGCAGCTATTTTTACTGAGATACACTCAGAAAAAAAAAATGTGAATCAAAAAAATAATGCCGAGCAGCTACTTAGCAATGGTAGTTCTGCGAAAAGAATGTATTTCTTATAGATTTCCTGCTCAAACAAAAATAAAATTGAATTGAATGAGATGGAATACATTTTCTCTCATACAAAAATTACAAGGTAAAATTCGTCGGTCTGACGTTTTCAAGCATTCTAAAATCATATAAGATAGAAAATAAAAAATTTAGTTGTTCACAATTGTTGTTGTTTAAGTTTGAATATGAGAATGTGTATGTGAGTTTTAGTTTTGAATTTCTAAAATTAAAATTGCTTGAAAACATCAGCCTGCCGCTCTATGGTTTTACCTTGTAATGTTTTTATTACGAGCACTGGTCTTCAAATAAGTGACAATACATTAAAAAACAACGGAGCAAAAACAGTACATTGGTTGATTTGCATAAAAAAAGGTATTCAATACATTCTCCGCTAAGTACTCTATGTCAAAATTTTTGGTTCACAATGAATCTGTGTAGTTATGTCAAAATATGTCGAGAAGTTTTGTCGTCAAAATATAATATAGTGAAAACAAGCCTTAAGTTAAGTGAATATAATATTCATCCAGTTGAATTCTCCAACCAATTATTCATCAAAATTATCCTAGGAAAAGATCTCTGGTTTCGATCTTGTAAAACTTTGCACCATTACAAGCGAACCGCCAATAAATTAATGAGGACAAATATATTGACAGGTTGTCGATAAATAAAATCAAAAAGAATTTCGATAAGTACAATAGAAATAAACAGTAAAAATATGTTGTCGTTCCACGATCTGCCCTTGGTTTGACTGTAAAGTGAGTTATGAGGATGTACGTTTGGTAAGCTATTTAGTTATGGTGCTTCCCGACCGGTCACTCAGGAGTCAATTATCACATGTTAGCGGTATTTTGGTACTAGTCAAACATGACGGTTTAAAGCAGGTAAATTTTTTACCATTCATTCATCTTTTCGCTCATTGTGGCACTAAACACATCTGTTAGTTGCTTCATTGTGTGCTTTTCAAAAGCTCAGTGCCTAAAAAAACCAGACGGGGATTTTCGCATAAAAAAAATGTTTATTATGAAAATTTCTTGTGATAGTTGTTTCTATCTTTGGAGGATATCCACTGTCTTTCACTTGTCATATTCGAGCCACATCTCGTGTGCTATCTTATAAAACTGGATCTCTGAACATCATTTGCTTGTCAAGTTTAGATAGTACAAATGGATTTACGTGTGCATTGATCTAAGAGTATCTTATAAACATTGCTATATATTAATCCATACCAATCTTAGTCTGCTCACTCGTTTCCTTCTAGGTTCTGATGGCCACGAACCCAGACTAGTGAGATGGATATTAACTGAGTCACCGAGCGTAGTTCCACCCTGCAATCTTTCATTAACTTGGGCTTGTTTCCAATTGATAATATTTGAATATCAGGTATCACGGGTACTTAAAATTTCTTTAAGTGATATAGCATCATTCTGTACTATGATCACTACCCAAGGGACGGCAGGAGGGGATTTACATTATATATTGATAGCTGGATAAATTTCCATTACAAGTTTCTACTTCAAATTCCACTGTTTACTGAAAATTGTCTTGCAAATATTAAAGGTAACATGGACAACGAACGTGTAATCACACCACTGGAACTACCTTTTACGATCTTTTACTG
>NW_023458556.1:14809537-14812707 GCF_013731165.1 Rhagoletis pomonella | reverse complement strand
GGCGCCAACAAGGGGCGGATATGGATGGATAAGGCTGCTAGAAAGTACATATATCTACTATGTATATGTGTATGCGTAATTGTGTGTGTGTGTGTGTGTGTGTGTGTGTGTGTGTGTCTGTGTGTTGTGAGTCAGTAAATTTAATAAATTAATTGTCAGGAAACTTAAGTGTTTTAGCAAATGACTGCAACGAGCCAGAAAGATATGTAGACGTTGGATGGTTTTCGATGAAGGCGGCTCAATGTACACAGTGAAAGGGCATTGAACACATTTCAAGTGGTTAGTAGGTTGAAGTGTGCACTGCGTATAAGTACACTCCAGGGACTTATTTCAGCAGACAAGTGCTGCTGCTGTTACAAATAAATGCTTTACAAATACTAAAGTAATTTCTAAATAAAGAGTTTGGGTTTGTAAATGTGTATAAGTAGGTAAATTTTATATGTATTACATAAAAGCGTGCAAGTGCCTTAGCCAGCAAATGAAAAGGAAGTGGAGTAAAAACCAAGTCGAAATGTTTTACTTAGTTTTATTAAGGCAATTCGCCTACCTGTAATCAAAAGTTCTTTGTGCTACATTCAATTTCGTGTGCCTTACTTCAAACAACTTCTATCATTCACATTTGGAATCGACACTTGGGTTGAGCTCAGTCTATACACATTTGCCATCTGTGAAGGGTTGGTTTTTTGGAAAGCCAGTCTGCTGGCATATTGGCAACTCAGTGCTCGTTAAAAGCGTTTGTTTATCTTAATGTTTGTTATGTAATTGCTTTGAGTGTAAGTTAGATTTTATGTTTTCGGTTTGCTTAGTTTGCCGGGGGTTCGACCCATTGCACCACAAAGCGACCAAAAATGTGTACAAATGTGCTTTACAATATGCTTTTCATACACCTAACCAAATGTCGAGTTTTTAGGGGCCAAAATAAAAGGGGTAAAAGGCGTGGATTTTTTACGATTGGTTTCATTATGCAAGTGCGCCTTTAAACTTTCACTTAAATTAATTGTTTTTGCACGAATGTTGATTTAGGTTTTTTATGGTTAAAAATTAAATAAAGTAGAAATACCAGGTGTAAACGAATTCGTTTGTCACTACATATGTATACGCCGAAAAAAAAAAAGTAACAAAAGTTACCAAATTCAAACGTGAAAGAGAAGCAAAAAGATTTTTGTTTAAATTTAACAATGCCATGGTTGATATTTTCATATTAACCAGACTTTTTCGTTTGAAGCCGCTAATGTTCTGCACTTCACAGATGCTTTTTCATAATTCGGAGTTACAAAACCAAACATTTTTATTATGATTTTAACATATTGCCTCTGACGGGACTTGAACCCGGATCTTCCGAGAGTTAGCAAACACCAGCAAGCATCTGTGTCTTTAAATGTTGAAGTTGAATAAATTTTCTTCTTCGTTTGATCGTGTTCTGTACTTCACAGATGCTCTTTCGTAATTAAGAAAAAACAAGATACAAAAAAATAAACAATTGTGGCCTCTGACGGCATTCGAACCCGAACCCTCTGAAAGCCAACAAATAAAACCAAAAAAAATATATCAATTATACTTAGCGATTTTTGGGATTAATTAAATTAACCCCAAAAAAGGAGTATAACGGCATATAAAGGCGCTCGCATTTCCTTTCACTTTTGCGTTTGGTGATTTATGCGATTAGTATTAGCCATAACCATTGGCAAGCTCCAGCCTAACTCAAGCCGGGTTGCTGTAACGTTGACCTCGGAGAACTAATGGTGGTGTCGTTTCTTTAAAAAAAAACGTTGGGCATGTTTTCGTCTTCTTGTCTTTATCTAACTTACGCATTTCATAATATATAGTTATTGTCGTTTTAAACAACCATCTGATTTTCAGGGCAGTCATCCCCCCTGACAAAGCTTGAAAGGACAGAAAATGTGCTTTTTTTCCCTTACAAGAGTGGGACATTTTTAGAAACGAACACACAATTTTCTCACCCTTTGCCTTTAGTTTAGAATCGAACACGAAATACTGATGAAGACTCCCTTGCCAGGTAGCACTAACCGAATTTCAAGTATCCAAGTAGCAAATGGGCTGCGTGTGTCAAGAAAAAATATCTGAAAGGGGCACCGAAATTGCGCATATGGAAACTGTGCATTTAGACATTATTTCGGTTTCAACAGAAACTGTGCATGTATGCTTTATTTCGGTTTTTACCATATGCATTATTTCGGTTTTAAACCGAAACTGTGCATGTATGCATTACTTCGTTTTTTTTTCATATGCATTATTTCGCTTTTAAAACGAAAGTATGCATATGCATAATTTCGGTATTTTCTCATATGCATTATTTCGGTTTTCATCCGAAACTGTGCATGTATGCTTTATTTCGGTTTTTGTTATATGCATTATTTCGGTTTTCTAACGAAAGTGTGCATATGGATAATTTCGTTTTTTCTAATATGAATTATTTACTTCTACTTAGTAAGGGTTTTAATCCCTAAGCGCGGATGAAAGCCGCCTACGCAGAGAAAAGTTCTGCACAAAAATACGTCCGCCCTTCTTTTCCGGCAATACAGAAAGGAGAATTCTACTTAGTAAGGGTTATAATCCATAAGTGCGGCCGAAGGCCGCCTACGCAGAAAGAAGTTCTGCGCAAAAATACTTCCGGTCCCCTTTTGCGGCAACTCAGAAAGGAGAATTCTACTTAGTAAGGGTTATAATCCCTAAGCGCGGCCGAAGGCCGCCTACGCAGAAAGAAGTACTTCCGGTCCCCTTTTCCGGCAACACAGAAAGGAGAATTCTACTTAGTAAGGGTTATAATCCCTAAGCGCGGCCGAAGGCCGCCTACGCAGAAAGAAGTTCTGCGCAAAAATACTTCCGGTCCCCTTTTCCGGCAACACAGAAAGGAGAATTCTACTTAGTAAGGGTTATAATCCCTAAGCGCGGCCGAAGGCCGCCTACGCAGAAAGAAGTACTTCCGGTCCCCTTTTCCGGCAACACAGAAAGGAGAATTCTACTTAGTAAGGGTTATAATCCCTAAGCGCGGCCGAAGGCCGCCTACGCAGAAAGAAGTTCTGCGCAAAAATACTTCCGGCCCCCTTTTCCGGCAACACAGAAAGGAGAATTCTACTTAGTAAGGGTTATAATCCCTAAGCGAGAAGTTCGTTTTCATGTATGCACTATTTCGGTTTTTGTCATATGCA
>NW_023458556.1:14807918-14809437 GCF_013731165.1 Rhagoletis pomonella | reverse complement strand
TTTTATATTTTATATTTTATATTTTATATTTTATATTTTATATTTTAAATTTTATATTTTATATTTTATATTTTATATTTTATATTTTATATTTTATATTTTAAATTTTATATTTTATATTTTATATTTTATATTTTATATTTTATATTTTATATTTTAAATTTTATATTTTATATTTTATATTTTATATTCCATATTTTGTGTTTTATACTTCATATACTCATATACTCTCTTTTGTGTGAGAATGTTATTACAAATTGGAGAAGAAGCTTGACTACGTTTAAGATTGTGTGATTCAAATTCTCTCTCATTACGTTAAGCTCTCAGTATTTTTTTTTGTTACTCCTGAAAAGAGTAAAGAAAAGAAAAACCTAGCAATTACCTACTCTTTTTAGGCAATTTTTTTAATCGAGTCTGATGAAAAATTAAATAAATTTACAACCAAATTTTATATATTTTCAGGTGCGGATTCAACATTTTTAACTAAAGAAAGAAAATCATAATCAATCAAGGAACGTGAAGAGCGAAAAAACAAATAGTTAAAGTACTTAATAAAACTGATAAAAATCGTTCAAAAAGATTAAGAACGTGAAAAAAGTGAAGTGAATAAATTAAAAATATTCCCAATATAAATACATACGCATTAACTAAATACAAGCTGACTAAGAATTATCGATAGAAATCGTTGAAATTACTATAAGCAAATAAACATTCATAAACTATTTTAGATGAAATCAAATTTTGTGTGCAGTAAAGTTTCCAAAAAAAGAAACTCGCATCTCCAAGATAAATTGAATTAAAAAAAGAAAAATTATTTGGCTAACTGTGAAAAAAGTTGCACAAAGAATAAAGTCTTTAATGATCAGTAAACAAAAACCGATCTAGATTTAAATAATATATATGTAGATCTGTCCATAAGAAAAAAATAATACCATTTCACGTCTACAAGAATTTTAAGTGTCTAAAAATATTTCAAATAAAATCATAAGTGTATAAAAATAGTAAAAAGTCGTGAAAACGTGAAAATTGTGTAGTGAAAAAATTCAAAAATAAATATAAAATTGAATCAATGAAAAAACAGGAAATCGCAAATTTATGCTGACGGCGTCACATTTGATTAAAATACTATAAAAAATAAAAGTGTTAAGTGTAATAACCCCAACTGGAGTAGCAAAGTTAAAAAAGAAGATATATCACAAAGAATAAATAATAAATTGTTACAAAAATATAGCTATTCATTGAGTGTAAAATCGACTTCATTACGAGTGAAAAAATCTACAAATACAAAACTTTAAGTGAAGAAGAAAATATTTTTCAGTCAAAGTAATCAAATCAAAGAAGAAAAATTAATCACCAAAATTCCAAATAGAACGCAAATCAAAGACTTTACATTACTTTGTCCAACAAAACAAACTTAATAGAAAAATTGAAATCGGCAGTTTTTTCTTTCTAAAAAACAGTGAATCCATTAAAACTTCGTTGCTGGAAATTAAAAAGCTGGAAGAAAAGGTGAGTTGGC
>NW_023458556.1:14803768-14807818 GCF_013731165.1 Rhagoletis pomonella | reverse complement strand
AAAAAAAACGCATAAAATTTGCAAAATCTCATCGGTTCTTTATTTGAAACGTTAGATTGGTCCATGACATTTACTTTTTGAAGATAATTTCATTTAAATGTTGACCGCGGCTGCGTCTTAGGTGGTCCATTCGGAAAGTCCAATTTTGGGCAACTTTTTCGAGCATTTCGGCCGGAATAGCCCGAATTTCTTCGGAAATGTTGTCTTCCAAAGCTGGAATAGTTGCTGGCTTATTTCTGTAGACTTTAGACTTGACGTAGCCCCACAAAAAATAGTCTAAAGGCGTCAAATCGCATGATCTTGGTGGCCAACTTACCGGTCCATTTCTTGAGATGAATTGTTCTCCGAAGTTTTCCCTCAAAATGGCCATAGAATCGCGAGCTGTGTGGCATGTAGCGCCATCTTGTTGAAACCACATGTCAACCAAGTTCAGTTCTTCCATTTTTGGCAACAAAAAGTTTGTTAGCATCGAACGATAGCGATCGCCATTCACCGTAACGTTGCGTCCAACAGCATCTTTGAAAAAATACGGTCCAATGATTCCACCAGCGTACAAACCACACCAAACAGTGCATTTTTCGGGATGCATGGGCAGTTCTTGAACGGCTTCTGGTTGCTCTTCACTCCAAATGCGGCAATTTTGCTTATTTACGAAGCCATTCAACCAGAAATGAGCCTCATCGCTGAACAAAATTTGTCGATAAAAAAGCGGATTTTCTGCCAACTTTTCTAGGGCCCATTCACTGAAAATTCGACGTTGTGGCAGATCGTTCGGCTTCAGTTCTTGCACGAGCTGTATTTTATACGGTTTTACACCAAGATCTTTGCGTAAAATCTTCCATGTGGTCGAATAACACAAACCCAATTGCTGCGAACGGCGACGAATCGACATTTCACGGTCTTCAGCAACACTCTCAGAAACAGACGCAATATTCTCTTCTGTACGCACTGTACGCATTCGTGTGGTTGGTTTAATGTCCAATAAAGTAAACTGAGTGCGAAACTTGGTCACAATCGCATTAATTGTTTGCTCACTTGGTCGATTATGTAGACCATAAATCGGACGTAAAGCGCGAAACACATTTCGAACCGAACACTGATTTTGGTAATAAAATTCAATGATTTGCAAGCGTTGCTCGTTAGTAAGTCTATTCATGATGAAATTTCAAAGCATACTGAGCATCTTTCTCTTTGACACCATGTCTGAAATCCCACGTGATCTGTCAAATACTAATGCATGAAAATCCTAACCTCAAAAAAATCACCCGTTATAAAATATAAAATATAAAATATAAAATATAAAATATAAAATATAAAATATAAAATATAAAATATAATATATAAAATATAAGATACAAAATATAAAATATAAAATATAAAATACAAAAATAAAATATAAAATATCAAATATCACATATCAAATATAAAATATAAAATACAAAAATAAAATATAAAATATGAGATGTAAAATATAAAATATAAAATATGTAAATAACAAGTCATATTTTGAAATAGGAAGCTAGAGAAACTAAAAATGCTTTGATACGAAAAGTACTAAGATACTTGTTTAATTTTTTCTCGCTTATTGCCAATGTAAGGCAAATTTGCTAAGTCCAAAAGAGGCACCGAAAATCCAATGAGGTCAATATAAGACGAAATCTTTTAATAAAGATCGAATCCATTCGATTCGTATGGAGTTTTACTTTGCTTTGAATACGCAAAATGTTGTAATCAAAATTTTGCAAAATACTACTGGAAGAAAAAGGCTACGAGAAGTTTAGCAACTTTTCACTCTAAGCTAGCGATATGAGATATGAAATATGAAGCATGATTTATTTTATAGCAATCTCTTAATCCCGTTTGCAAACGCTAAGATATGCCACTCGGCTAAACTAAAAAAATGTGCCCAATAGGTGCACTTCTTTCTGATCTTTTGAAGTGACATATATACCTTCCGTCAGTGGCGGATCCAGCGGGGGGGTTTTGGGGGTTAAACTACGTGTCAGTCAGTGGCGGATCCAGCGGGGGGGTTTTGGGGGTTTAACTACGTGTCAGTCAGTGGCGGACCCACGGGATGTATTTTAATATGGCGCATATGTATGTATAATATGGTGTCTATGTATTAAAACACGCCCGTGTGTCCGCCACTGAGTGACATGTAGTTAAACCCCCAAACCCCCCCTCCCCCCGCTGGATCCTCCACTGCCTTCCGTACTCGATTCATAACTACTTTTTTTTTTGCTCAGAGTTTCCCGCTCTCTGACTTAGCTTCTCTTATAAGAGAAACCATACCGATTTTTTCTATTATTTGACTTCCGTTGCTTTACAAACACATCCTCTTGCGACCTTCGAATGGCAGGGATGTTGAAAAAAACATTTTACCGACTGGGTTATGTGGCGTTTTTCTCTACCCAAATCGAAAATATACCTGTTTACTTCCAAAGCAGAATCCAAAGCACAGATGCGGTCTCACTCGCAACCAGTGACGCCAAATTTTTCAATATGGCACAAGATGCCAAATCGCAATTTAAAAACAAAAAACATAGTCATATCCAAACAAACATTTAAGCTTGAGCTCAACTGGAGATTAAGTCGAGCACTAAGGAATTTCTCAAATCTCCAACGTTGTTTCACAAAAGTACCACAAGTTGAGGATCGCAGCTGCAGCGTTCTCAACAACATTTTTTTTTCTTTTTTCATTTTTCATTTTATGAAAATAGGATTGTTTCTCAAGTTGAGAAAAAGCTAGTCCTCAACTTGAACCTCAATGGGATTCTCCAATTGGTATGGATGAGACCAATCATTGAATACTGAAATTTAAATAGCAAAATAATTGATACCTTTTTGATTGAAACGACATATGTAGATAAATTTAAATATTAATTTTTTTATTTTTTTACTCCTCTTGTAATATGTAGTTAATCAATATCGTATTACGATAAATCTTACTTTAAAATTCAGGGGTTTAAGTGTACCCCTTTTTTATTCACTTCGCGTTTTATTTTCTTTCTTTATATAGCTTTAGTTCTTCACTTGATAATTATAAATTCTTTTCTCCATCACTCTTTACGTATCCGCGCGTCGATTTTATACTTTCTAATGCATATTTTTTTGCCAACGCTGCCTCTTGCATATTTTTGTATATTATTTAAAAGCACTGCTGTCGTGTTGGAGAAAATTATTTTTTCTCAAGTTCATCTCAACTTCCAGCCCAAAGTTAGAGATGCGTTGGAGATCAAGTTGGATATCAACTTGAGAACTATAAATTTCTCGATGGGTTGGAGAAATATTTTTTTTTGGTGATTTATCTTATTTTGGTTATGCACTTTTCCTTTAGAAATATAGCGCCTTATTTGGCAGTTTTATTTTTCCATTTGGCACTTTCTTGCTTTCAATATGGCACCTCACCTCAACTAAGAAGACACTTTGTAGCCGTTATCATGTCATTACTCTAATTAATTGTATAGTTTTCCTTAATGTATTTACCTATAACACTTACTATGTGAACACATAGTATATAGTTTACTTAGTTTTCGTCATTTTAGTTTTTATTACTTTATAGCTTTCTAAGGCATTCCTAGCACATTGTAAAATATGAATTTGTTATCATTTAATATTATATTTCCCCCTTTTTAGATGTACTCTATATGTCCCCCCAAGGGTGTTATTAATCATGAAATATGTACTCAAATGAAATATGCAACAATAAAAATTGAATGGTAATCAATCTGTAGGTACTCGCGTTCGAACTCGTACGTAATTCGTCATACACTTGTTGCTCTGCTCGGCTGGATGGTTGTATGCCCAAAAGCTACGATGAACAAGCAAATACCGACGGCAATGCGGTAGCTAAACGAAAATCCACTTTAGCCAACGAAGAAAAATAGCCACAATAACAATAGCGACAGTGGAGCGTCAAATAAAAAGATTTAATTTTTTTTTTTTTCAAAAATTACATATGTAAGCTTCGTACACACAAAAGGGGTGGCGATTTTTTTCAGCGTTGGGAGGTGTGTATATGTAGGAGCAAACTTTCAAAGCCAGCAGCAA
>NW_023458556.1:14795469-14803668 GCF_013731165.1 Rhagoletis pomonella | reverse complement strand
AAAAAATTAATAAACAGTGATAAGTAAATTTCAACTCTATTAAAAGCATAAAAAAAAAACAAACGCAAACAATTAAAGCCAATAGCGTGACTTGAATATGCGTTAAGTGGCTTAATAAAAAGATATCAAAAGTGAGTGCAAAAACTGTATGCGAAAAATAACGAAATTTATGAATGTTGCGTATATGTATTTGTATTAATTGCAAGCCATATCAACAACAACTACAAAGCAAGTGTTAAACATGAAATTGTCTGTATCTAAAAAAAAAAATAATAATTCAGTTCAGTGGCTTGTTAAATGTGCAAATAACTTGTTTATTTAGCTCCTCTTAGATTTGTGCAAAATAAAAGGATTAAAAAAAGCAAATAAACTAATAAACGCCAAAGCCGTTATATGAAAATAAATTTCATTAAACAATAAGGATTTAACTAACACATTAAAATATGAGTTATGACGAGCTTCCAGCTGAAATATTTTTAAAAAACCTCAAATGATTTCAATAAAAAAGTACTCAGTTAAAGCAATTTTTAATGAACGTATAATTCGGAATTTCCTTTGGATTTCGGAATATACTTTTATACTATAGGTCAAACTCCATGATGCAATAATAAAAGGTTTGTTTTGACGTTCTCTTAGATTAAGAAGCATGAGAGAAAGGGGAAGAAAAGGAGGTCGCTTTGCGAATAGTTGTAAATTTTTAGCATTCTTTTATTTTCATCAAAGTATTAAATAAAAATTTGTGAAAAACTAAGATTCTTGAAAAATTTTTGATGAGAATTTTATATTAATATGAGGTAAATGATACACAGAAATTAAATAGAGAAATGTGTAAGTACAGGGTGGGCCAAATAAGACCTACCAAAGTTAAACGCATATGTGGATGAAACGCCAGAAACAATTTCAGGGACTTCTTAAAGAACAATGATTGACAACTTTTTGCGGCCAACGACAGAGAAGCATCCTAATTTGTGGTTCCTACATGATGGAGTGACTGCGCACACTGCTAGGCAAACTATCTACCTATGAACTATGGATGATAGGTCTTATTTGGCCCACCCTGTATATGTAATTCTGTTTCTGTGCGCTTGGATAATTTCAGATCGGAGAGAGTTGATGTGTATCGCCCGGGTCCGGAGTTTCCAGGGGCTCGAATTTTTCCGAAAATTAAGTTGCAAGATAAAAATATTTTGATAAGTTGATAAATTTTTTTTACAAAATTTGATATTTTTTTTTTTGGGAGAGGAAGGAGGGCCATGGACATATTTAGTACCGGGCCTGGATTTGCTCTTGGCGGCCCTGGATACTTCTAAACTTCTAATTTCTCTTTAAATTCTCATTCTGTCATCATAGTCAAGTGACTTGAGCTAAAAAATTTAAATATTCATTGGAAGAGACCACTCGATTATCGTAGTTTTCATAGGATAACTTCCCCAAACGGAACTTTTCGTCTACAAACAATATTTATTTAACTTATTGCAAAAAAATTCTACTAACTTTAAAATTTGCAAAAGTCGCGAAAACCCATGTTTTTTTGCTAACTTTTGTAATGTTATGTTTTCATGCGTTTTTTGGAAAATATAAAAAATTTAGTACTGGTATTTAATATTTTTTTTTTTTGTAGAATTATAGGCGCACCTTTAATGTGAATTTTGTGTTTCGCTGCAAACAGTCGACAGATAAATCTAACGTTAGTTGTTGTTGTTGTTTTTGTAAGAACATAACATCCCTCTCAGGTGTTTTCCTTGTTCGTAAAAACGTAGTAATTAAAAAATAAAATGAGTTCCAAAATTTTAGTTTTTTTTTTTAATTATAAGAAAATAAAGTGGGTGGAACAGTGATGCGGCGACTTGTCACAGCAATGGCTTCTACCGAGTGACAAATATGTATACCGTTGCCAATCGTGACTTGGTAATTGTGATTATCAAAGTAGTGCAATAATGATAAAAGTATAGTATTGCTGGCCTAGAAAATAAGCTAAGTCCAGTTTTTCAAATTTTAAAATATTTTATAACTTGGATACAACACTTTTGCATATTCAAAGCAAATCATAACTCCATACGAATGAGTACGACGTTTTGAAATTTTTGTGTGTTCTTACGAATCTATCGGATTTTCTGTACTTTTTTGGGCTTAGCAATTTTCGTTTTAATTAATAGAAAAGGACAGAAATAAAATGAGTAAATTGGTCTATTTGGATACGAGGAATACTTCTAAATATATACTTATGTTTTCTTAAAAAGTGAACGTAGCAACTTGTGACTCAAAGCTAGCGACATGTAAACTAAAAACTATGTGACATTCCAGTTCGCGCATCGCCACCCACTGCAGCTTAAACAAGCGACAAGCAGAATTTTAATTGAAATGTGATGCCATGAGCGTCACACGAACTCAGCAGCACGAAACAGATAGTAAATGATTTCGCATTTTTTTTTTATTTACCAGTTAAGAATTCTATGGCTTTTCTTGCAGGGTAGGCAAAATTAACGTATACATGTGAAAATGTGTAAGAAACGCGATCAATCGCTAGCTAAAAAGGTGTAAATGAATGCGTTATAAAAAAAACCTCAATAAATATTGTGTGAAAAGCTTAAACAAGAGACGAATGACAATGATATAAGGGTCAGAGAGAAAAATATCGTCGTCTGGCGCGCAGTGCCTAGCATCTGTCAAATGCAATACCACGTACATATGTATAAGTAAGTTTAACAAAAGGGCGACAATATTGAATTTCTTCAAAACTCTTGAATTAAGTCCTAACTGAACTTACTAAATCAGTATGAGCTTCTATTATTATTTTATACTACATAAATATTTACTTTATTGTGTAGGTCGTTTTAGTGAAGGTAACCGAGGAAGGTAGAATGATGTACTGCACTAGCTTTGTAATGAGGGAACAGTTGACATTTCGCCAGAATATTTTGCTGGTTATTTCTTACTGGAGATTGTAAATGAACGTACATAAAGACGGAACTTCTTTAACACTGAATAAAAGTAATTGGAGAAATCGATTGATTTCGCTCCGTAACTACAAATAAATAGTTGTAGTGCCAAGAACTGAGAAGAATGTCTAGCACTAATAAATTATTTGATTATACATAGATATTTTCTCAAAAATTGTATTGATATTAACGCTCTAAGTGGATGTAAGTAAACACAGTGTTCAGAGCAAAGTAAAGCTCTTTTTGATTTTGAATTTTTTACTTTATTTCTCAGCTGCAAGATAATTTAATCATTATCATAATTCGCCGCATTCATAGACAAAATAAAGTCGCCAAAAAAGTCAGTTCCATCGGGGGTACCAGCATTTTCTTCCTCACATTTATATTAGAGTGGTCCAAAAACAGTAAGGCCGAAACTGTAATGCTCTCACCAACTAGGATTGTTATAATATATTATATACCCTATTTTTTATTTTGAAATCAAAAAATTTTTAGAGGTCGCTCAAAGTTTTCCATGTATTTTTATATGGGAAAAATAATTTTTTCATAGAAATGGTATAGAATTCTTGAAAATCAATATTTTTCGATCGGAAAAATCTGGTTCTATTCAGGAGACTTTCAATAACAATACCCAATTATTTATTTAACCATTTTTTAATACAAAGGATTTTTTATTGGTTGCCCCATTGCATTCGGGGTTTTTGTGGTTAATAAAGGTTAAATAACCAATTGGGTATTATTGTTATGAATTTCCTGCAGATAAACAGAGTTTTCTGATAGAAAAATATTGATTTTTAACTATTCTATACCATTTCTACGAAAAATGGCTTTTCCCCATATAAAATACATTGAAAACTTTGGGCGCTTTGAGCGACCTCTAAATATTTTTTGACTTCAAAATAAAAAAATAAGGGTATATTTTTTTTCGTTATAAAACAATCCTAGGGGGTGAGAGCATAAAATTCCGACTTTAGTTTTTAAACATGCATTTTTGGACCACCCTAATGTATATATGTATACGTAAATTATGCTCGAAATGTCAGAAAAAAAAATCACTGAAAAGCAACGCGATTTCTTAACCAATTGAAATTTGCACTTTTTTGTATTAAAACTACATAGGTATAAAACTGCATATCGGATGTATTTTCTAAAAATAAAAGAAAAATAAGTCCATTGCGAAATCAAACATTTTTGAAGCAAGCTTTCTAAATATAAACGAAATCGGACCATAAATACTGGTTTACCAAATATATCGACTCGTGTGCAACCTATCGGCAAAATTTTTAGTAGAGTTATTCATTTTCATGTAGTCAATATACATTCTATATATGAAGCAAGTCGGACTATAAATACGGGATTTTCAAATATCCCGACTCCTGCGCCCCCTATCGGATTAACTAATTTTTCGTATTGTATTGGGTTCTGAGCCATGTGTGAAGTTGATCGCAAAATTTGCCCCTAACAAACACATCGATACTTATTTTTTATTGATGACAAGCACATCTTTGAATTTTTAACAATTTTCATGAAAAAATAAAAATTAATTATTTTAAAATCTGTACTTAAAATAGTTAAAAATACCCCTAGGTGGACCAAAAAGACTTATGGAAATTTGAAGTTAAAGTCAGTAACATGCGGTAACACTAACGAAAACCAATAAAGCAATATTCTCGGGAAATTTACGTTATCAATTTATTTTTCTTTCTTCCTAGCTTGATACCAATACCTTCCCAAATTTCTCATTCTTTTTTTACATTTTTCACTTCGAGGCCCGTGGGGAACACGTAGACCGAATTCCGAAGATCTAATATTTACCACAGATTGTAGGTAATCTGGAATGAGCACTCTACATTATATACTTTTTTAGAGCCCCCTAGTGCATACCTACATACCTACATATATATGTACATACGTTTATATGTACATCTCTGATTAACGTAATACAGCAAACAATATAACGGAATACGAAAGTGCAATAAAAAGAGCAAATATGTATATTTTCCGTAAGCAGCTGGATGATCGCAAGCGTTCGCATGTGTTTGTTTGTACAAATTGATACATGTATGTATGTACCCTGCGGGAAATGTATCTAACTATAAGTTAACTTGAAGTTGATTAGAAAGGAACTAAAGGTCGCTATTATCTGTGTATTTTATTTGAGGAAAGCTCTACATATTTCTATGGCGGTGGCCGCGAATTAGTCAAGGGTGCTTACCTCTGCATTAGATGTAGTCAAGGGTGGTCATCTCTGCACTAGATGTCACCTAACTTGTAACTAACTACTTTTGAAAATACAATATCAATAAGAAATTTTTTTTTTTATTACTTTTTTACTTCTTTCTTTATTTTATTACATTTTGTGTTTGTTTATAAATTCGAACTCCGTCAGGTATAAGTAACTTCAAAATTACAATATAAAATTTCAATCTTTCTTAAATTTTATCTCATAACCAATATACATACATACATACATCTGCTTTTGCTTAAGGTTATATTTTTTGTCTTTTTTCTATCTAGATCCCTACCTCTACCCCTGTTCTCTCTACATACTATTATGTTATCTGTTTTCCTTTATCTTCATTTTTATCTTTATACTCCATCGATAACAAAATCGATAGTAACATCCTACAAAATATCGCTAACGAAACCGATAAAAATATCGATAACAAAATCGATGACAAATTCGATAGAAATTTTGATAGCAAAATCTATAATAATATTGGTAGCAAAATCGATTAGAAAATCGACAAAAATATGGATAAAAATATCGGTAACAAAATCGATAAATTATCGATTAGAAAATCAATAAAAATATCGGTTACAAGATCGATAACAAACATCAATAACAAAAACATCAATAACAAAATCGATAAATAATCTATAAAAAATCCACAACAAACTATAAATAATCGATAACAAAATCGGTAAACAATCGATAACAAAATCGATAACTAAATCGATAAAATATCAATAACAAAATCAATGACGAAATCGATAAAAATTTCGATAGCAAAATCGATAAAAATATCGATAACAAAATCGATAACAAAAATCGATAAAAATATCAATAACAAAATCGATAAAAGTATCCATAACAAAATCGATAATTAATCGATAACAAAAACGATAAATAATTGATAACAAAATCGATAACAATATCGATAACAAAACCAATACGAAAATCGATAAAAAATATCGATAACAAAATTGTTTCTCAAAGTAAAGCATTTAAATTTACCTTGGTCTTCATTTTTGCCTTTACGCATCTCTGTTTTTGTTTTTATTTTTACATTTGCTTTTATCCTTTTCTTTATCTATGTATGTACGTACTCACCTTTACTTTCATTATTGTATTGTTCTTTTTCTAAGTGTTATTCTTTAACCTTTTATTAGCAAGTTTTTGTTAAATTAATACCATGTGTATACAATTCAAGAAGTACTTGTTTCAGCCGCAACCATTTCTGTTGCACCATTTCCGTGTGCAATTTCCGTAGAATTTGCCAATTTACTCCCAACCAACCAACTGCCGCTAAAGAAGTTTCACTTCATATCGGGAAGGGAATCTTCACTGTTTTTTTACTTCTGTTTAATACACTTATAGACTTTTTAAGAACGCGTATGATGTGTATGTATGTATGTACATATTTGCGTACATTAAATTGCATCTCGACATATCGTCGTTAAAAACAACAACATTTAAAGCAAAATACACAAATCGCTAAAGGCAAATCTCGCTAATAATCGTTGAATTGTCACAATATGCACAAGCGCGCCAACAACTGAAGACACTATACACATTAGTATGTGCATATTTACATGGTTGTGTTTCACCTGGCGCACCATCCTCCCTTTTTTCCAACGCATAGCCTAGCTGCACCTCATTATTGTGGGTGAATTAAAACGGAAAAGCTATAAGGCAAAAACAATAAAAGAGAAAATAAACAAAACCGATTGCTGAAAACAAATGCATATTATTAAAAAAAAAGCCACGCCACCGTGTGCAGCGATTGCGTAGTGCTTTGAGGCTCGACAGGGTGGTGGCGGGAAAGAGACAAATTTAATTCTCTATTGTTTTTTAGCCACTTGGGTAAATTTTCCAATCTAATTTTCCCCGAGAGCACCAATAAATAGCGCCGCTGAAGCAACAAAGCAAAGCGCCGCAGCGACCAAAGCGGAATCAGCGACCACAACAGCAATACAAAAAAATAGCGATTGTTCTAACTTTGAACGCAATATTTAAGTAGATAAATAAAAGCTAATCTGTTCATGTGTCTACATAAGGGTGGTCAAAAATAAGTAAAGCCGGAATTTTATTGCTCTTACCCCCTAGGATTGTTCTATATCGAAAAAGAGTATACCCCTATTTTTTATTTTGAAATCAAAAAATATTTAAAGCCTCAAAGGATTTTTCGATGACAAAATTTTGGTTCTTTTCAGAAGACTTCCAACAACAATACCCAATTGTTTATGTTTATTTAAAAAATTTTCAATACTAACGATTTTTTTTTTATCCCCCATTGCATTTTCTGGTATTTTCTGGAGGTTTTGGCAGACCTATAAAATATAGTTACTATAAAAAAATGATTAAATGAATAATTGAATATTATTATTGGGCATCTCCTGAAATCTCCTGAATAGAAACAGAGTGTCCCGATCAAAAAATATTGATTTTCAAGAATTATATACAATTTCTACGAAAGGACGATTTTCCCCATATAACATACATGGAAAACTTTGAGCGCTTTGAGCGACCTCTAATTATTTTTTGATTTCAAAATAAAAAAATTGGGGTATATTTTTTCATTATAGAACGATCTTATAAAAATTCCGACTTTACGTTTTCACATGCATTTTTTGACCACCCTAGTGCACATATGTAAATGTATGTTTTTATCTCATCTGTGTAAATATGTATTTTTTCTATTTACTTGGTTCGCTGTTCATCATTTTTTGTGAGATTTGCTCCATCGACAGCATTCGCACGATAGTTCCCAATTTGAATTCGATGCTAGCGCATTGCAGAAATAGTCGGTAAACGTATTCTATTTGAAAAGTTATTTAGCCTTTGAGGCGCGCGTATTCGCCAACCCCACCGAAAGTATCTACCCCCCCATCTCGCAGCCGTCGGACAACGGTATAACCTCGTGCGTAGCAGCTACCTTAGATTGCCGTTATCGCCAGCACAATCAAATTGCGCGCTATCGATATCGTCATTGCTGCTGGCTTTGAAAGTTTGCTCCTACATATACACACCTCCCAA